>NC_142466.1:12840318-13141204 GCF_049115385.1 Moschus berezovskii
ATTTATGTGATAAGGTATGATAAAGATATGACTTTTCTAAAATAAAATCTAGAAAAGTAGGATCTAGGCACATACATAAAAGAAATCTGTGGAATTTTATAAAGCTCAAGATTTTAGTTAGAACCCACTTTACTCCAACAGAATGGACTACATACCTAATATTTACAGAACACTCAGTATGTACCAGACACTATTCTAAGTACTTTACGTGTATAAACGCATTCAGGCCTCACAGCTCGCACTTTACAAAGGTGGAAACTCAGGCACGAGGAAGTTAACGAGTGCATCCGAGCTCACACAGCTGTGGGTGACAGAGGCCATCCTGCTTCAGTCCTCACTCAGTCCAGGTGCTCAAAGCCCACTCCCTACTCCACAACTGCCACCCACTGTGAGCTGCACGGTTTGCCACCAGACTCAGGGTGCTCCAGAGGCCAGCGGTGTGACATACCTAGGCTGCATTCTTGGTACAAAGACTGGACAAAGCACCTTTCAAGACAGTGGCATTTGAGAGCTCTTTCCACAGGAAGAAAAGCTGGACTTACCAACAACGTCCTGGTAATCACAGCAGCAAATAACATATGTCTAAGAGCTCCACCTACGGTAACTCTTTCTATCCTCGAAATCACACTAGGAGGCAGGGGCTTTTAATCTATTTTATAGATGAAGAAATGGAATCACAGGCAGACTATGTGATCACAGGCAGCACCAGTTAATGAGCAAGAGTGTGGGGCCACCAACCCAGAAAGTCTGGCTTGATGCACCATCGCCACATTATGCTATGCTGTCCTGAGACTGCCGGCAGGCTCACAGCTCAGTAGTAAAGAATACACCTGCCAATGCAGGTGACACAAGTTTGATCCCTGGTTTGGGAAGATTCCCTGGAGGAAATGGCAATCCACCCCAGTATTCTTGCCTGGAGAATCCTATGGACAGAGGAGCCTGGTGGGCTACAGTCCACAGAGTCGCAAAAGCACATTAGCAACTAAACTATGACATCCAGGCACACAGGCTGGCTGACAGCCACCCCACCAATCATGCATACGACTACACCCCACTAGTCTTGCTACCGTTGGAAAGTCCTCCAGGACTTGTCGGTCCTTTTCTTTGCTTTCCGTGAACCGCCAGTCAGGCTCATAAAGGTATGAGTGGAAGTTGTGTAGCAGTGGCACTTTTCTTTCTATACTGATAGTCATGTCATCTTCCAGCGTGTCCAAAGCTCGGAGAACCAGATAAAATATGCAGACTGCATTGCTGTAAGAAAGGAATAACTACTAGTACACTGGAACAAACATTCAAAGATACTGTTTCAAAATCACATTTCATTTTTGCCAGGCCATTGTGAAAACCCTCCTACACTCTTAACTCTACAGACCATGAAAGGATATCCAAAGCTTTTCCTGCTTAACGCAACTTCTTAGCTTTCCTTTCTTAGATGGGAGCAATGGAAAATGTACCAGCTGGATGTCACTACTACTCCCAGGATGAGTTACATTTGACTAATGAACAACTGTAGAAAGACCAAATGTGTAGACAGAACTATTATTTTGCAGATAAAATAAAGTCAAAAAACACAAAAACGTCTCAGTCTAAACACTATCATGGATGGATGGCTGGCCCAAAGGTATCTGACTCTCGGCAGCCTCATGGACTCCAGGCGCCTCTGCCCATGGAATTTTCCAGGCAAGAATACTGGAGTGGGTTGCCATTTCCTTCTCCAGGGGATCTTCCCCACCCAGGGACTGAACCTGAGTCTCTTGGCAGGTGGATTCTTTACCACTAGCGCCACCTGGGAAGCCCAAATACTATCGTACTTAAAAGGTAATTGGTCTAAGTCATGTATATAATCTGCACAGAGGCAACTTCAGAAGAATTAACCCAATATACTAGAAACGTAAAGTAGCCTAAGTGAAGCCAAGGAAAATACATGAAGCGCTCAGAGATAGGTCCAGCGGCCAGGACTAAAAAAAAGTCACCCACCCCGGCTCCCCAAAGAACTGGGCAGGGACAGGATGAGATGGCCAGGTGCCTGGAAGCCCAAAGTAAACACAGGCGCGTTTCAACCGCCAACATTTCCTTCACCCACTTGGGCACGTTCTGGCAAAGCCACAAGCACAGAGACTGCAACGCGAGGAGCTGTATCAAAAAGTAGCTTCGAATGACTCTGCAGGCCTCTGGCAAAGTTTTCCTCCCCAACTCAAAAACTGCAGCCTCTGCCACTCACCGCATTTCCCCATCCAGCGCTTGGATAACAGCTGCGAAACTGCGACTGGTCTGATTCAGGTACTTGTAGCATGTTTTCAAGCTGCTGCTGAGCGAGTCCTGCGGACAGAGGAGACACACTGCGGTGGGAGACGCGGAGGCGCTGGAGTGGGGCTGGGGCGAGCGGCCGGCTGCCGCGGGGCTCCGCAGCCGGCCGCACACGCCCTCTCCCCGCGGCCGGTCCTTGGACGGCCAGGCGGCGGGAGGCAAGGGGCTGCCACGCGAGGGGGTGCCCGCGCCCCTGGGTGCCGCGCCGGGACTCAGTACCAAGGTCCTCTTGAAGAGGGACATGGCCTTGGTGCTGCAGGCGACTGCGGCCATGGGAATCGCAGGGCCAGCGCAGTTTTTCCTCCATAGACCCGAGCCGAGTGGAGAGGCGCCCACCGCGGGGCCGGACGGGCTCTCCCTCCCCCGCAACAGGCTTGGGGCTCCTGAGCAGGCGCCCGCCCCCTGCGGGCCCCGCCCACCCCGCGGCCAGCCCCTCTCACCCCACAACCCGGCCCACCGCCTGCCCAGATGTAAGCCCCGCCCAGATGCTAGCCCCGCCCCGCCCCCCGGCCCCTGGCTCAAAACTCTGCCACCTTGTGCCTTCCTCTATGAGTTCCCCTTCTCCCCATAGGCTGCTTAAGGGAACTCAGTCCTCTTTTGAGAAGTCTGCTCTTTCTCCTGCAACGGAATCTCCCCTTGGCCAAGTTTTAGCCAGGCTCCTCTGAATCCTCAACCTTTATACTTCTGTGCTCATCTTTGCATCGCTCAGCTCTATCAAGAACGCGGTTAAATTGGTTTAGCCAGAATCCCCCATAACCCATATATGATCACCCTCACTATCTGGCCGGGTTCCTCTTCCCCCACTTATCCTAGCGCCCCGGCCTGCCTCCAGTAAAAATCGATAGGTAGTTCAGGCAGAATGCTCTTTACCCCATAGGTTTCCTCTTAGTAATTTTCCATCCACCCGCCCCTGCTGTTCGGAACTGAGCCCAGTTCTATACTGAAGTCTCTTCGTTTACTGCAAACGCTTTTCTGAATAAAATCTTTTCTGACCTCTTTAACTACTGTCCTCTTCTGGTTTTAACACCTGTTAAACCTCTATTAGGGGCTTCCCACGTGGCTTAGTGGTAAAAACTCTTGCCTGCTAATGCATTCCTGGGTTAGGAAGATCCCCTGGAGGAGGAAACAACAACCCACTCCAGTATTATACTGTTATATTCCAGTATATTATATATTATTTATATATAATACAGTATATTATATATTATTTATATATTATATTATATATAATATATATTATATTCCAGTATACTGGAAAACTCTATGGACAGAGGAGGCTGGCAAGGGGTCGCAAAGAGTTGGACACGACTGAGCACGAGCACACACACACACACACAAACACAAACCTCTTATCCTCTGGGAAGCTAGTTATTCCTTTTATAAAGATTTCTAATCATCTTTCCCTTTCAAATCAATGAACTGTAATGATCTTTATGAACTTTATATTTACTTTTCCCTAAGGAAAACAAAAACTGTTTCTTAAAAAAAAATCCATATTTTAATATGCAACCATATCAGAAAGAATTGCTGTTTTGTATTTATTTTTATGGAGACTTTATATTTTAGAACAGTTTTAGGTTCAGAGAGAATTGAGTTCCTATATACCACCCCCCACCAGTCTCCCCACACTCTCTTTTTAAGAGAGAAACAGGAAATAATTTGCAATATCTAACAACAAGGGGATAGTTTAAAAAGAATATGTGTGTGTGTGTGTATATATATATATATAAAAGTAAATCCCATGGTCACTTTGGAATGTTAACAGTGAAACTTCAGACCTTGCTGGAGTCCAGGTGAACTATGTTCTTTTCATTTGTGTATATTTCCTAAATTTACAAACATGGATACATATTCTTTTGTCAAGAGAGTAAAGCTTTTTTTTTAATCATAATAATTTCATTTTATTGTGAAATTCAATTTAAAATCAGTAGTAAAGATTAGTATTTACTAAAGCAGAGTCCCTTGGACTGCAAGGAGATCCAACCAGTCCATTCTAAAGGAGATCAATCCTGGGTGTTCATTGGAAGGACTGATGCTAAAGCTGAAACTCCAATCCTTTGGCCACCTCATGCGACGAGTTGACTCACTGGAAAAGAGTCTGATGCTGGGAAGGATTGGGGGCGGGAGGAGAAGGGGACGACAGAGAATGAGATGGCTGGATGGCATCACCAACTCGATGGACATGAGTTTGAGTGAACTCCGGGAGTTGGTGATGGACAGGGAGGTCTGGCGTGCTGTGATTCATTGGATCGCATAAGAGTCGGACACGACTGAGCGACTGAACTGAACTGAAGCACCGTATGTTAGTAAAATCATTTTGGACATACAGTCTGGCATATAAAAATACTCAGTGAAGGACTGATGAATAATTAGTTCAGAGAGTATTTTAAGAGCAATTCATCAACTCCTCTCTCAAAATGTGGAGAGGAAAGACTTCACAATAAATAAAAGGAACAGCTCTTTTCTGAGCTCTGAACTGGCTCTTCACATACAACTTGATTCCTTTCCCTGCTCTGCCAAATGTTTTCATCCTCAGCTACACCTAAGGGTTTGGGGGTTGATGTCAAAGCTAGATTGTACTCCTGAAGCGTAACAATCTTTAAGAACATGCCCCTCCTTTCCAAAAATGCCCTCTCCAATCTTAAAAGTGACCCAGGTCACTAAATCACTTCTCATCTCCTTCTGCCATCAGTCTTTTTCTTGGCACCTATTTGTTTCAATACATGTGTAACAATTTCCTCAAATTACCAAGAAGATACAGGGAAGATATAACTAAAAAACACACTATGGAAAACATCACTGTTACAAACATTTCCACTGCTTGCTTCCCAGGAGCTAAGGGATATTGGGGGAGGGAGCAGGAAGCTAAAGCTACTGCAGCCTGTCCCTTGAGCCTCCTGTTGTTTTCCTTTGCTGAGATGAGCATGCTCCCAAGAACTCTCCAGTGAGAGAGAGGATAGATGAAGGGCATTGAGGGGAAGAGTATGCAGCGGTGAGAAGAACAGGACTGTCCTCCCAGGACTGGGGCTCTAGCTGAAAAGCAGTTCCACAAGTGGACGGTAACCAACCTTCCCCACAGCCTTCCCTTCAGACTTCATGCAACACGGGTTTCCTCAGAAGGGAGGGAAAACCCCACAAACTTGAGAACTGAAGTTACGAAACAACACGTGTAATAACTACCACTTATTGGGCAACTATATGCCGAGCACAATACAAACAATAGCCTTGATCCTTACACATCCTTTAGAAGATATCATACAGACCTGCAATCTACCCAAGGACTTCAAGGCCAGATGTGTAGCAGAACTCAGAATCTGTAGTGTTTTAGAAGACAGGCAATAAAAAGCATACATATCCTGTCTTTGTGGAGTGGCTCCCTGTAACTGGGATTATCAGCATTTTTTCAACAGTGAATAATTATCCTAAGTGGGATGACTTTAAATCAAAGCACATTATACCGCCAAATGACTTTGAGCCAGACTTATTAAAAACCTGTTTTTAGACCATTTTGGAGTTGGGAAATTGTGACTGAGAGATTGTGAGCCACTATCTCTATTTTATGGATAAAGAAACTGTTGCTGAAAGTTAAGAATAGAGTCAGGATTTGATTTAATAGAGAAGATGTTAGTATAAATAATAGGATTTAGACTTGATGGAAGCCAGAACTTCATGATTAGAAAACACTTTTTCCATTTTGTGCTAAGTGATGTCACACAGCTTGCAGCTGGCAGTATGCCTCCAGATTTATTGATATGCTTCTAAAACTTCAGGATAAATCAAGTTTAGGGAATCCTGCACTCCTACAGCCAAATCTTTCTATGATTGAAATAACCTCAGCCCTCCATGTCTGCTAAGTATAAATCTTTCTCTCCAGCATCTTTGTTACTTAAGAGAGAAACTAAGATAATGCTTAGTGAAGAAGTCTTTCGTGGCCCTTTTCTGAAATTATTTGTAAATATTTTGTTATTAATTTTATGGACTTTCCTGATAGCTTAGCTGGTAAAGAATCTGCCTGGAATGCAGGAGACCCTGGTTCGATTCCTAGGTCAGGAAGATCCCCTGGAGAAGAGACAGGCTACCCACTCCAGTATTAATGGGCCTCCGTGGTAACTCAGACGGTAAGGAATCTGCCTGATTGGGAGACCTGGGGTAGATCCCTGGGTTGGAGCATGGCAACCCACTCCAGTCTTCTTGCCTGGAGAATCCCTAGGGACAGAGGAGCCTGGCAAAGAGTCGGACACAACTGAGTGACTAAGCACACACACAAGTTATTATATATTTGTGTTTTGAGCGGGGGAGAAAAATTCCATTCCCTATTATCAGAGGCTGCCAGGGATCTGTGACCCAAAACAGAAAAACAGCCACTGCTTTACAATCCAAGATATAGTTTCTGGAACACCTCCCAAGACAGGTAATTCACTACCTCTGGAGACTGCCCACCTCAGTTTGGTTTTTTGCTGTCCCATAGGTGTTCCTATGTTTTCTCTAATTAGAGGTATACTCAGCCATTTAAAAAAATGCTTCATACAGATTAAAACTGGCTCAGAAAACCTACAACTAACAAAATAATCCCTGGAGAAGCAAATGGCAACCCACTCCAGTTTGCAGAGTCGGACTTGACTATCACTGAGCACAGTAAAATATTGTACTCTGTGCTCATCAAACCTTAGAGCTAGAAGAGGGAATAGTCCAGGTCTCACTTTTCAAAAAATTTAAAAGATGCAAAGATAAGTGTCTGGATCCAAATCACAACCTTGTAAACGATGTCTCCTGACTTCAAACATTCAGCTCCCTGTCCTGCTATCATTTTTTCTTTGTAGTACTTCTCTCCACATGAAATACTGTATATTTGCTTTTTTTTCTTTTTGTTCTGTCTCTTCTACTGAGTCTGGGAACCCTCAGGTTTGTAAATGTAAGGTTTGTAAAAGCAAGGTCTTCACCTATTTTGTTCACTGTTTAATCTCAAGCTCCTAGGACCTTATCAAGCATGCAACCAGTGGTCCCTTGTCTGTTAGATGAATATATAGGAAGGAAGGAAAGAAGGAAGGGCGTAAGGGAGGGAGGGACTATACAGAATTGGAAAGGATTGGAAAGGGAAGAAACCAGAAATTGTTGTGTGCCTGTGATGTGTCCGGAGCACACACAACAGTTTTGGAATGTGATGGGATCCACTGTCTGGGGCCAGTCCAAGCCTGTGCTCTTTATCCCGGGGTGACCTTCAGAGTGGAAGCAGGAAGGTCTTCAAACAGGCCCGGGTCAGCATCCTGGAACCACCTTATGAGAGCTTCAAAATTCAACCACTTTATGTCACAGTTTTATAACCTGTAAAATGGTAGTACCAATTGCTCTTATGTCTTTAGGGTGGTTGTCAAGATCAGCTAAGTGTGGTAAATTACAAAATGGCCATAAAGTTTGTGGCTCTTTCCATCAGAAGATGGAGTCTTTCTTCACCTCTTTGCATGTGGGCTCCGATTTTTTTGGCCAATAAGACAGTAGGAACTGTGAGTCAAGCATAAAGCTCAAGAGTGTGTGCACACTAGGGTTTGCACAATTCCAGTCAAGAGCGGAGGGTTCCCAGGCTAACAGGCTGGATGTGAAACACAGAGCCCCCAGCCTATAGCCTGTAAATCACACATGGTCCAGCCACATGCCAACTGAATAAACTCAGTAGAAATCAACCCCAAGTTGGCCCAGACCAGAACCCCCCAGCTCTCCTAGAGAACTGCGAAATAACAGCTGTCATTTTAAGTCACTGAGTTTGTTTTTTTTTAATTATGGTGACATATATTGTTGTTTAGTCAGTAAGTCGTGTCCAACTCTTTGCGACTCCATGGACTGTCATCCACCAGGCTCCTCTGTCCATGGGATCTGTCAGGCAAGAACACTGGAGTGGGTTACCATATCCTTCTCCAGGGGATGGTCTAGACCTAGGGATCTAACCTGTGTCTCCCACACCAGCAGGTGGATTCTTTACCGCTAAGCCATCAGGCAAGCCACGGTGAAATATACATAACATGAAATCGCCCATCTTGACTATTTGTAAGCAGGCACTTCAGCAGTGTTAAGTATAGTCATACTACTGTGCAACCAGACTCCAGAATTAAGCCACCTTGTTTTGGAGTGGCTACCCAGTGAAAGCTAACTGATAATAGACTTCAAGTCTAGCAAGTAGAAGAACTCAAATGCTATTACTAATTTGATTAGTTTAAGTCACAGTATAATCCCCTAATCCCGTTCACCTGCCAAATTACTGTCCCCAAATACTGCTTTCATCATGTCATGAATGCATTTGACCACTGCCTGCTCTGTGAATACAGCTCAGCTCCAGGATTCCCACATGCACCCACTGCACTTTGTACTTCTTTCTTTTAAAGTTATTGAAGTACAGTTGCTTTACAACGTACTTTTTAAAAAAAAATTTTTTTTTTCTAAATTCCTTTATCTATTTATTTTTTAAAGCATTTATTTATTTACTTAGCATTGCCTGGTCTTAGCTGCAGTACATGGGATCTTTGACCTTAATTGCAGCATGTGGGATCTAGTTCCTTGTCCAGGGTTGGAACCTGGGACCCCTGCATTGGGAGCACGGAGTCTTAGCCACCGGACCACCAGGTAAGTCCCTTTACAACGTACTTCTAACTGGAACCCCCAGCCCCACACACTGTGCACAGTCCTACCAAATGACTTGGCTCATACTGGCTTTACACATGGATGATCCTCACCACTAATCTAAATCTAATACTGCTTCAAGGCCCTACACATTACAAAGCACTTTTTCTGTGTTTTCTGAAAACTTTTTGCTGTAAAATGGTTCTACTTCGCTAAAATTTCCTGAAATCTCAATGAACTTAAGATGACTTGGCATTTCCTAGGTTAACTTTTTTTTTTTTGGCCAAACTGCACGGGTGCCTGGGATCCCAGTTCCCTGACCAGGGTTCAAACTCTCGCCCTCTGCACTGGAAGTGCACAGTCTTAACCACTGGACCACCACGGAAGTTCCCTAGGTTAACCTTTGTACACCTGTTCTCCCTCAGGGATGAACTGAGGGTACACAGTTTCCTGCCTGTGTCCTTCACACAAAATGTGCTCAGCTTTCGGCTGAACCTGGACCACTCTCTGCTTAATGTGACTCTGTTGCTCATCACGTTAATGACTGTCAGCATGATGGAATCAAAAATGATTTGTTATAGTATTTTCAGTATTTTTCTCTTCACTTAAAATATTTTAGGTACTTCCCTGGCAGTTCAGTGGTTAAGACTTCAGGCTCCTAATGCAGGGGGCATGGGTCTGCTCCCTGGTTAGGGAACGAAGATCCCACAGGCTGCAGAGGACGGCCTAAAAAAATAAAACATTTTATAAATAAAGTACATTTTTTAAAATTAAAGCAATTATGAGTTATGTTAATGAGAAATACAGTATCCATAAGAAAGGAATTTAAAGTTCTGAAATAACCAGATCACACCTAAGGAATATTGTTCAGTTTTGAATACTAGACTTTAAAGTGAGAGAGACCAGGTTGGTTAATGACCTGAAAAAAGTAACATATAATGAATAACTACAGGCAGAACACAGAACATTTGGCTTGTATATCAGTATTCTTGGAAAGAATGAGACTTGTCTTAAAATACTTCAAGTGGCATATGACAAAACAAGGATTAGACTCTCTTGACTCCAGAGGGTAAACAAAGAGTAAAACTTCAACTCACCATTAAGAAACACTTCGTAAAACCCAGAACTGTCTGGAGGGGGCCAGTCTCCAGAGGTAATGAATTACCTGTCCCAGGAAGTGTCCAGGAAACTGTACATCTTGGATTGTAAAGCAGTGGCTATTTTTCTGTTTTGGGTCACAGATCCCTGGGCAGCATCTGATAATAGGGAACAGAATTTTTCTACCCCCTCAAAACACACAAATATACAATAAAATAAATATTTCCTAATAATTTCAGGAGAGGACCAACTAAGAGCTCTTAGCCAGAATCTCCTAATTAAACAGGTATCAACCAAGGCACAGGAGCAATTTAAGGCTGTATTTCCTTTCAGTTCAGTCACTCAGTCGTGTCCGACTCTTTGCGACCCCATGAATCACAGCATGCCAGGCCTCCCTGTCCATCACCAACTCCCGGAGTTCACTCAAACTCATGTCCATCGAGTTGGTGATGCCATCCAGCCATCTCATGTTCTGTCGTCCCCGTCTCCTCCCACCCCCAATCCTTCCTAGCATCAGACTCTTTTCCAGTGAGTCAACTCGTCGCATGAGGTGGCCCAAGTATTGGAGTTTCAGGCATCCCTTAAAATATTAACCCCCTATCCCAGGCAGAGATGACTTCTCCCTTCTGTAAATTTCCTTACTGCATGTACTATATATATTCTGCCATAGCTAAGTTTCTTTTGTTTACAAAGCTAGAGGTCTCTTAAGGGCACTGCATCAAGGTACATCAAACAAGGCTCTTGTTTTCAAACAGCTTAAAATCTGGAATCAAACAGGCTCTGAAAGGGACTTAGGGAACATAAAACCCATCCACAAAAAACCAGGGTACAAGCCTATGGGGCTGATACAAGATTAAACAGTGCTAGAGAAAATGGTTGAGGGAGGGTCAGAGGTAACATGAAAAGGCATCTCATTATGGTGCCTGCCTAAGTTTTCTCTGAACAATTTTATAACATTTTATCGACCGGACAAGACAATGAGCTCTTTGGGTGTCTGATTTGTCTACATATGTTATCCTGCCCGTCTGCACCCAGCATAAAGCCTAAAACAGAACAGATGTTTAATAAATGTCTGCTAAACGGTCAACAGAAGTAGCAGTCACAGAAACTAGACTGTGAAGGAGAAGGATTCTGAGTTACATCACAAAGGGAAAAAATTTCTGATGGAAAATTATAGTGTTTTAATAAAGGACAATAACTAAGAGTATATTTAAACAAAGGACAGTATTTGTGATGTTTCCATTGGGGAAAAGAATTTGATAACATTTGATATAACCCCACTAATTCAGTTGAATGAGTCTATTCATTTAAAAATCACTTAATGAGTTTCTTGTTGGAATAAATACCGTATTTATTCATTGCAAATTCACTGAACAAAGGGTACAGGAGTGAGGCAGATGAAATACAAACAAAGCCAAGTCCGGCCTTCAAAGAGCCAACTGGGTAGGTAATCGACAGACAGACAAATACTTAGAACTTGCAAGAGTAGATAAGTGTTCCAAAAAACTCAGGGAGCACAGAGGAAGGGGCTGCTCAGACTGCAGCAAAGAGGCGGGGGAGAAGCGTATGGAGGTGCTGTAACTGAAAACTCTAAGAATGAGTGAGGTTTCATTCCAGAAAAGGTATTCCTGACGATATTTGCACAGTTCATCATGTTCACAAAACTCTTTCACACGTCCTCTCCCATTTAACCTACCCATGCAGTCTCGGTTGTATAACCCACGTATTACAACACATAAAAAAATCAATCTCAGGGACAGAACGAAATGTGAAGCCAAACTACTTGAAAACCAAAGTCTTGAACGAACAGAAACATTTTAAGCTGCAAGACAACTTGGGGGTGGGGGGAATGCCTAGGAGACCAAGGGCAGCCGGGGCAAATATTGGGGTAACGGAAGGTGAACCGAACTTGGCAGGTGGGGCCGCCTGACGTGATAGGGGTCTGCTCCCCGGAGGGAAGGAGGGGGCTCGAGGGGTCCGGCACTCGCTGGCCGCCACCTCTGCGCTCGATTCTGGGCCCTGCCGCTCAGACCCAGAAGTCGGCGGCCGCGCGCAGCCTGCCCACTCCGCAGGGATGCAGGGATGCTCAGCCCACCTGGTCCATTTTGGGTATCACCTTCCGCCGGCCCCCCATCTGGAAGCGCAGAAGGTTGTAGAACTCCTCAGGGTGCCCCAAGCACTTCACGAACTCCATGCTGGCGGCGGCGGACTGCCGGACGCCCGGGCTCGCCTCGTCGATACCTGGCCCTCTCCCACACTCAAGGAAGGATGAGGCGGCGGGGGCGCGGCGAGAGGGCGGGGCGGGGCGGGGGCGGGCCCGAGGCGGCGGCGCCACGCCCGCTTTCCCACCGACTGCAACGGGCCTCCGGCTCTCGCGCGGCGGCGAGCTCGCGGGGTGGACTGACGCGTGCCGATTGGCTAGCGCCGCTCGCACCAGTGAGACGCTGGCCAATCGGCGGCGGCATGAGTCTGGCGTGAGGGCCACATCCTAGAGGCTAACTGGAGGGTGAGGACTGGGCGGGAGAGCGGGATTGGTGCTCTCAATGGAGGTGGGCCTTGGTTTTCCTCTGCTGGCTTTGCGCTGATCTGGGGCGGTGAGCCCTCGCTTTGCGAAACCCCGAGGCGGAGCTCATGGCGTTGGAGACCGCGGCCTGGCTGCCTCTGAAAGCCCAGCGGGGGAAGGTTCAATATGACTTTGTTAACAAGCCCTCCACATGTTCGTCCTGCCGGCCAGATTAGCTCTTCCCGGACGCACTCGGCGCAGCCGCACCTCGCTGGGTGGGATCAGCCTGAGGCTGCTGAGCACACTTAAATTTAGTCCCAGAAAAGGATTTGAAGAATTTCTACGCCCTATCCAAAGATGATACGGAAAGTGCTCTCACAAGCCCTAGAAAGTACTTGCTACCCAGCCCGCAAACCCCATATCTATTTTAACAGCAATCGGTGATCCTTTTAAAATTTTAAGGCAGATCAGATCACTGCCTAAAAACCTGCAGTGTCTCTCCATTACACTCATAAAAGCCAAAGTTCCTATGACAGTCTAAAAGCTATATATATGAGTAGCGGCCCATCCTCATTACCTTTCTCACCTTTATTTTCTATCCCTCCCTCCTTAACCCCAGGGCCTGTTGTCTACAGCTCATTTTTCCTGCAGTATTTCCTCCCACGCCCAGACATGCAGTTGGCTAACTCCTTCAAGTCTGCTGGTATCTCATGTAGGCCCACGCTGGTTACCCTGTTTTACAGGGCAGCTTGCCCGGATTCCAACCCCACCACTGCTGATGCCCCCCGTTCTGCTCTGGTTTTTCCAGCAGTATTGTTTCTGGGGTCCTGGAAAAGACTCTGACGCTGGGAGGGATTGGGGGCAGGAGGAGAAGGGGACAACAGAGGATGAGATGGCTGGATGGCATCACCGACTCGATGGACTTGAGTTTGAGTGAACTCCGGGAATTGGTGATGGACAGGGAGGCCTGGCGTGCTGTGATTCATGGGGTCGCATAGAGTCGGACACGACTGAACGACTGAACTGAACTGAACTGGACTCTTTAGTCAATAGAAATTGATAAGAGGCCAGACCAGGAATTCAGGCAAGGCTTTACTGGGACACAAGGGAGAGAAAACAAGTAGTAGGTTTCCTTGCTCACTCTCTGAAGGGGGCCGAGCTTTTCCCTTAAATGGGGTGAGGGTAGGGGCAGATCAGTGGGTGGTGGGTGGAACGGGAGGGGGTGGCTTAGGTGGTTGGCTCACCCCTCTGATGGTGCTGTGTGCAAGGATCATGTAGTACCTGTTTTTGTTCCTGGCATCTCAGAAATGCCAGTTGGGTTTTGGTCTTATTGTATCTTATTGTTCATGTGGAACCCTGTACCAAGGTCACAGGATAAAAATCTTTGGAACTGACCAAACCCCATAACAACTGTTGCCATCAGCCTCCAGATCTAAACCAGCCAGTTCTCTGACCCCATATTACGTAAAATGCGCACCCGATTAGCCACCCTATAGCATCGTAACCGATCACCTAATGCCACCATTCCAGTAGGAATTTTCTCTGTCTTGAGGCTATAAAAGTTGGCTGCTAACCTGCAAAAGGGTTCGGTTCTCCCTTGAGCCAGCCCACTGTTCTAATAGCGTCTCCCACTCTAATAAACTTTATTCTCCTCTCATTCTGACTCCTCATATCTGGAAATTCTTTTCCAACCCGGGCACAGCCCACAACAGTTCATAATTTGCCCAAACTGCACAAACATGCAGTATGTTTAGTCCCTCCTAGTCTCTGCATTCTGCTGCTCGGGGAGACATCTGTCCAGGTCTAAGCACTACAGTTAAGGGTCCAGGTCCCAGCCTATCTCAGTACTGATTGCATTCTGATATATATCGTTTACTTATGATGTTTCGGAGAAGGCAATGGCAAGCCACTCCAGTACTCTTGCCTAGAAAATCCCATGGACGGAGGAACCTGGTAGGCTGCAGTCCATGGGGTCACGAAGAGTCGGACGCGACTGAGCGACTTAACTTTCACTTTTCACTTTCACACATTGGAGAAGGAAATGGCAACCCACTCCAGTGTTCTTGCCTGGAGAATCCCAGGGACAGGGGAGCCGGGTGGGCTGCCGTCTATGGGGTCACACAGAGTCAGACATGACTGAAGTGACTTAGCAGCAGCAGCAGCATGATGTTTAGTGTCTGCTTCTCCTTGTTAAACTGTAAGTTCAATGATGACAGACCTTTGTTTCGTTCACTAACATAGCCTCAAGTTTTACAGTGCAACTCTTTGATGTCCCCTGAACACTGCAAACTTAACAGTGCCCCTAACTGGAATCTCTTGCCCATTGAAACTCCTTTTCCTTCTCCACTAACAGCCTCTCGGTCGCCTAATTACAAAATCCACATGTCATCCCTAAGTCCTCCTTGCTCTCCCTACACCCAGTCATTCATCAAGTCTCTGGAGTCCAAGAAACACATATCTCTCATCTTAATCTCTGCTCCATCGAGGTTCAAGCCCCATCTTCTCTCTCCAACCATTTTGAGGACAGTTTCCCATCTCTCTCTCTCCATTCAATCCCATGTGACAGTTTGAGTAATGTATCTAAAACATATATTTGATGATATTACTCTCTTGCCTACCATCTTTCCATTTCATTTTATAAGGTATTATGATTTTAATCAGCTTAAGGTGAGGCCCTGTGGGCTTTTAGACTCTGGTCCCATGAGTCTAGCAACACAGAAAAACAGACTGAAGGGAGTTTCACGGAGAACGTATCCACGATTTAGTTTCGTCTTACCTGATGTTTCAGTCAGCTCGGTTCAGTTGCTCAGTCGTGTCCGACTCTTTGCGACCCCATGAACCGCAGCATGCCAGGCCTCCCTGTCCAACACCAACTCCTGGAGCCTACCCAAACTCATGTCCATTAAGTCGGTGATGCCAAACCTGATGTTTGGTCCTGCTTAAAACTCTTGTCCTAAAGGAAATCAACCCTGAATATTCATTGGCAGGGCTGATGTTGAAGCTGAAGTTCCAATATTTTGGCCACCTGATGCAAAGCACCAACTCATTAGAAAAGACCCTGATGCTGGGAAAGATTGAAGGCAGGAGAAGCAGAGGATGACAGAGGATTAGATGGTTGGATGGCATGACCAACTCAATGGACATGAGTTTGAGCAAACTCCGGGAGATGGTGAAGGACTGGGAAGCCTAGTGTGCTGCAGCCCATGGGGTTGCAGAGTCTGACACAAGAGCAACTGAACAAGAGTAACAAAAACTCTTGTCAACTTGTAACTTTATATCTCTGCTTACATACTGCTTTTGGCCAGAAAACAGAAAGCTAAGAGTTTTAGCACTCCCTTGCTTCCCTGTTACAAGGATCCTGTAGAAAACATTCCCTTCTTTCAATTTTAAATTCCACAAAGGAAATGCTTTCAAGATAAAATTGAGGATTCTGGCATAGAATAAAAATTCCCTCATCATTTGGCACCTAAATTCCCTTTGGATTTCAGCCTCCTATTCAGTCACTTGACTACTTTGAAACCCTTTCTGAAGCTTTTTTGAAGCTCCCTGGCCTCTCCTTTGTCAGTTCTTCAGGTTTAACAAGCATCCATTGAACACCAGCAACATGGCAGACACTGGGAATAATGAAGACAAGGTGGATGAGGTTCTACCCCAAAGAGGGAGAGGCAGAAGTCCAGTCCAGGGTAAGAGACAGATGTGTCTGATGTGATGTTGCTGTTCACTGGAGACACACCTGGAGCCTCATCCAGTTCCCCCAGTCTGATCCAGGTGCCCAACCAGAAACTGAGTATGGACAAATGGTCAGTGGCCAGACCAAATGAGATAAAAAAAAGTTCTTACCCATAACCTCTGCACCAGTTGGCCTGGAATGGTCTGGACTTGATCAACTACTTCTCTATTTTTTGTCCCTGCTTCCAACTCAGGACCAACCACAGAAAGTCAAATATACTCCCCAAACCAGTCACATAAGACACCCCCACTTCTAGTTAGCTTGCTTCCAGCATCCCCTTGCCAACCTCCTCCCATCAGAGCAAATGATGATTTCATTTTTTTTTTTGGACTATAAAGTCTTCCCACTCCCTGCCTGCCTCTGAGTTTCAGCCACATGCCAGTGATGGGGGCTGAGGCCCTTGCTATAGCAAGCTCTAAATAAAAAGCCTCATTTGCTTGTTCTTATTCCGGTGGACTTTTCTATTTCCACAAACCTCATTACTTCAATCATGTTTACTGGTTACTCTCATCCTGAACTTTATGCTAATTAACCTTTGTTTGACTCTTCACCTCACCTTGAACCCCTCAAGGTCAGGAACTGTGTCTAAACAAGGCACCTGGCACAGTACTTGCCATGTAACAAGTCTCCACCACTTTTTACTGAATACCAAGGCTTGAAATAAAAGACTGTATTGTAACTTTTAGACCAGGGATAGGCAGTCACTTGGCCCCCACCCTGACACATAAAGCACTTTTTGGTAACCTACTATAGTGTTTCCAACACTCTGTTGTAACAAACTGGCCTCCTCCTACTAGTATAGAAGTTTTCTTGTCTTGTTTATCATTGCATTTCCAGACTTAGCATTTAGGAGGTATTTACGAAATAATAACTGGGGACTCTTTATCCCTTCTCAGTGTCTATCCTGAGAGATTTGTACTTTCCTTCTCTTTAATAAATCCTATTCACTTGCTACCATGAATGTCTGTGTGTTCATGAAGTTCATTCTTCGGTTCTGCAAACAAGAACTCGGATTCTCATTTCATCTTTTGGGGGCTCATCCGGGATCCTTCAACACCTATGTAAGATCTGAAAAGTCAAGTCCAGTCAATGGCTGATTCTACTCCTCCTTTTGGGACCACCTTATGGAACTGGGTATCAGCTTCCACCTGGTGGAAACCCCTGGTCCTGAATGGAAGTCTTATTTTGCTCATATTGTTTTTTGGCCGCTGTATTCTAAATTCTCTCTCTCACTTTGTAATGTCTCACATTGAAGCTATGAAGCTTCAAATGGTTATGGAAATAGAGCCTAAGATGACATACCGAGGTTCACTACATCATCCCAGTGGTGAAGATCTAATTGCCATCCCTTCATCATGCCCCTACACAGCTTGGAGAAACCAGATTGGTCACTGCTCCTTTCCCCATAATGGCATTTAGAGTCTCATCTCTAGAAGCAGGGATTGAGGTAGAAACTGCTAGGCAGTCAGTGTAGGACTCTGAGACCTCGGTCTTGTTTTCAATAAATATCTCACTCCATTAGCCTAAAGCTATACCCTCTGTCCTGAATTCTTGGAATGAGCCCTTTTGTTGTTGTTCAGTCGCTCAGGAGTGTCTGACTCTTTGTGACCCCATGGACTGCAGCACTCCAGGCTTCCCTGTCCTTCACCATCTCCCATAGTTTGCTCAAACTCATGTCCGTTGAGTTGGTGATGCCATCCAACCGTCTTGTCCTCTGTCATTCCCTTCTCCTCCTGCCTTCAAGGTCTTTTTTAGTGAGTCGGTTCTTTGCATCAGGTGGCCAAAGTACTGGACCTTCAGCTTCAGCATCAGTCCTTCCAATAAATATTCAGAGTTGATTTCCTTTAGGATTGACTGGTTTGATCTCTTTGCTGTCCAAGAGACTCTCAAGAGTCTTCCCTAGCACCACAGTTCAAAGACATCAATTCTTCAGAACTTGGCCTTTTTTATTATCCAGCTCTCACATCTGTACATAACTACTGGAAAGACCATAGCTTTGACTATATGGACCTTTGTAGGCAAAGTAATTTCTCTGCATTTTAATATGCTTTCTAGGGTTGTCATTTTCAATGGGTCTTTGGCCTGATAAATTATCAGCAATCAGATCCAGGGAAGGAACCAAAATGTACTTAATACTAGTAAAGATGTAAAACTGCTCTAATCCCCACCTTTTGGGGGACTCTTTACCCTCCTCAGTGTCCATGCTGAGAGCTTTGTACTTTCCTTCTCTTTAATAAATCCTATTCACTTGCCAAAAAATTCAAAAAAAAAAAAAAAAAGAAACAATTACTGAATGGCTAAGGACACTGAGAAGAGACTCTTGAGAGTCCCTTGGACTACAAGGAGATCCAGCCCATCAATCCTAAAGCAAATCAGTCCTAAATATTCATTGGAAGGACTGATGCTGAAGCTGAAACTCCAATACTTTGGCCACCTGATGTGAAGAACTGACTCACTGGAACAGACCCTGACGCTGGGAAAGACTGAAGGCAGGAGGAGAAGGGAACAACAAAGGATGAGATGGCTGAATGGCATCACGGACTCGATGAACATGAGTTTGAGCAAGCTCCATGAGTTTGGTGATGGACAGGGAAGCCTGGTGTGCTGCAATCAATAGGGTCACAAAGAGTCAGACACAACTGAGCGACTAAACTGAACTAAAGGCCACTGACACCTCACATTAAATTCCAAGCTTTTTATAATGTCAATCATGAAACCCCAGCTCTTCAGTAAATCTTTTCCCTAACTCCTGTGGAGTCCAAATATCTCACCTCTTACTTCTAAGTGAAACCTGGACTCCCCACCCCTCACCTGCAGCCTGTCAAGCAAAGCCTTTCCTCACGTCCAACAGGCACATGGGCCACAGGAGTCATTCCCACTGTTCACCCCACCCTAGCCCTGCAGGTTCTGTAGCACCATCTTTGTCTCTCATCCTCCTTCAATCTGCCTCTACTGGCTCTTCCTTTCCTCTTCGCAGAACTAACCTGAGACTTTCTGCCAAGAGGCTCCTGCCAGGATGAATAATATCTCAGAGAGGGCACGGCAGCCATGTTTTCTGTGTTTCTTTCATCTTTCTGCTTCCCTGTCATCTCCACACAGAACCCAGTCCATGCAGTTCTGCTGAAGAACTGACAATGTGGTCATCAACCTTCCCAACTCAGCTACTAGGTGCTACTATTTTCCTCATTACAGACTGAAGTCAAAGAAATGGTAAGTCAGTTCCTGAGAGGACAGAGTTCTCCCATGTTTCGCTCTATAAACTTTATATGGCTTGAATTTTAACAACTTAAATGATGAAATAAGGAATCTCCTTTGCCCTCTTGGCTTTCTACCATTCATACCCTGACAACCTTCCACTGTGGGTTCATCCAGCATAGCTCTTCTTTTTGACCCTAAGCTACTAGAGACTGCTAGACAAGGTCGGGAAATGGAGCAACTACTCTGGCCTCCAGTATGGTTCTACAACCTTCCCTTGAGCTCTAACTTCCCCTCACAGCTGTTAAAAAAGCTCCCTAACTTCTACTCTGTGCCTCAAAAGACCTCACCTCCAGCTGATGTTCTCCATGTCTATTTTTCTTTTCCGACTCAAGCCCAGGCTTCTCCACATGCTGGCTCTGGTATTTCTCTTCCTCCTGGTTTCCCCCTCACCCGATCATACACACATCCTCACACCACTTCCGTCTGTGACCCCCTTTCTCATTTCAAGGACCACCTTCTTGAAGAGAGGGGCTCCCTCACAGCTCACTGGGCTCCCACCCAGTCTGCAGCCCCTGCAGACTGGCTGACATTCTACACAATTGGCTCTCGAAGGTCATGACCTCAAATTTGCCCTGCTGTCAAATTCAGAGGCCTCTTCTCTTTCGTGTGTGCCACTGGCTGCCCCCACAGTTCTCGCCTCCTGTTCCATCTGATCTCCAGTTGGCTTCTGTCATCTCTTGTTTCTTATACAAAAGATCTTAAGGCTCTGTGACCTCCATCCTACTCAGGCAGCACGAGTACCCTTGTTAACCTTCTTGAACTGACCCTCAGCTCTAAGGAAAGCTCCCAAATCCATGTCTGCAAGCCTGCACTGGCAGGGAGCTTCCTGGCTGTTGTCCCCCTGCTTAGGTACAGGTACCCCAAGCTCAGCGCACAAGGTCTGTCTCCTCATGGAACCTGTTAGTTCCCCCGACTTTCTGTCTCAAAGGCAAGGTGGGGGTGGCTTCCTCTAGCTCTCAGCTATCAGGCCTGAGCCATCCTCAGCCCCTCCCCAGCCCTATTTCCACATCCAGCTAGCTGGCATCCATCGCCATGGTGACCCTCCCATCTCTCCTCCTCTCCACTTCCACTGCTCTTTCTAGTTCTGTGGCTTCTTTTCTCAACAACTGCCAACAGCGTTTTCCCTTTTCTGTTAATCTCAGTGAGTGTCCACTCACATGCAGGCTGTGATGTCTGCCCAGTCCAGCCCTCCTTGTACTCCAGCCCCTCACAGACACTGACTTATAGGAAATGGCCTGCGTGGGTACCACCTTGGCCCCCAGCCAGTGCCTGCCATCAGGTGGCTTTCCCCACCCCACTGTGGGTGACTCAATGACTTCAGACAGACAAGAGTAAAGAGTGCATGGTTGCCTTCCTCCCAGCCTCGCTCCTTGTAAGTAGACCCATCTGGCCAACTCAACACATCTCACACGGTGCCTTCACAAAGAGCTCAGTTATGTACTGTGAAAGAATCTTTCCTGCCAAATAAAGATGACAGCACAAAGTAATGAACGGCTTTATTTTCGTGTCCTGGTTCCTTCAGGTTTTGCTAACAACTTTGATCCCTGTACTGGTGAGCATGTCAACAGTCACACATACAACACCTTGAGGAGGAAACAAGCAGGTTTGTTTTGTTTTGTTTTTTTTTCTATAACCCACTGGACACACCAGGAATGTGGCCAGCTCCCCTATCCTGTCTCTCCTCCTTCTCCTGGTGTCTCTGCCCCACGGGAAGGGGTCAATCGGGAGGCTAAATACGAGCACTACTCTTCTGTTACTTCCTCCGCAGCCCTGGATCCCTCTTGGGGAAAAAAGAAGGATAATAATTCCCTTTTCCTGTTTCTCAAATGGAGGATCTTAACTCCAGCCAGTGTTTCAAAACCAAACCAAATAAAACATTTGCAAAGCAGTGCTGTCATCTGCCACACTGTCATTTCAGGAGGTCTTCCCGAAAGTGCCATTGTGACTTGTCTCACCTTTCACAATGGGGATCAGATAGGAAGAATTAACCAAAACTAGCAGAGAACAAAATTGAACTCTGTGAAAACTGCCTTAGACTGAACTCCGGTGAGATGGACATCAACAGTACTCGCAGGCCAATCACCCAATTCCTGTGCCCAGTCCCTACCTCTGCCCACACCTCTGTCTGCAATGCTCAGGCATCACAGTCCCTTCAGGGCAAAGCTCCATGTAGAAGGAGGCTGGACGCTCTAGGAGGGCTGCACCTGCTTGGGGTCATCTGCTGACAACCTGGGTTGGCACTGGGGGCACCACCATGTGAGCCTCTGGAAGCCCCCCGGGGGCCCCAGGGACTCTTTCACCACCTGGTGCCCGGCAGGGCACTGCTCCTTCTGGTAGATCTGCGTGTGCTGCTGTGTGCCCTGGAATTTGCCCTGCAGCCAGTCTGCGCTGAAGGCCACCACATGGTCCACCAAGGCCTCGAGGCGTGGAAGACCCAGGAGGGAGCCTGGAGAAAGCGGGTGGATCCCGGCTCTGAACAGGGCCTCGTTCTTAATGATATTCCCTGGAAGAAGGTGGGGAGGGGACGAGGGAAAGCAAAAGGACACGTCCATAAGAAAAGCTGGCCACAAAACTAACAAAACAGAGCAAAGCTAGCGTAGGGAGCACCTCAGGAGGAACCATGCGTCCTTGGGGCTCTCAAGGGAGTCACTGCACTGAGTCGGTCACCCCATCTGCGAAGGATTTACTAACACTTACCCATCTGGTGGGTTACAGCCCACAGAGTTGGACACAACTGAGGCAACTTAGCATGCACACACCCCAGAGGTGGTTGTAAAGATGAAATGACATAAAACTCACACATGGCCCATGTTATAGCAAAGAGATTAACAAAAGGGGCTTGGATCTGAGTGCCTGGCTGTGAATCCTGGCCCAATCAGACCCAGCTACTTGACCCTAGAGAGTTTCCTGCCCTCCTTCAGCCTCTGTCTCCTGCTCTCTAAAATGGGGATGGGTTACCTGGTTTTCATGGGCAGTAAATGAGAATTCTCACATATACATACAAATGCTGAGCACCATGCTGGTATGTGGAGACTAATAATAAATACTAGTTGCTATTATTATTTAAAATGTCAAGCTTAATGCTTGAAATATAGAAAGTGTTCAGAGGCGTTATTTTTTGCATTTTTTAAAAATATTTGCTTATTTTTAATTGATGATTGCTTTACAATATTGGTTTGATTGAAGGTGTTATTTTATTATTTTTCTACTCCTGTCTCATTTGCTGTGAAGTCAACCTTGACCTCTCCTTTCAGAATCAGTAAGTTTCTTCAAAATGTCCCAACAGTGCATTTTCTTTAACCTCCACTAGGCATTTATCACAGTCTGTCTTAAGTTCCAGAAAGTTGAGTCCAAGGCTGCTGGGTTATTAACACTCTCCTCCAGGACAGAAGGTGGGCTTGGCGGCAGGCAGACGTTTAGCATGTGTGGAGCAATGGATGGGTGAAAAGACTGCTCTTTCCAAGCACTACCTGATTCATATCTCAGCTGTGCCCTTAGAGCAAAGCGTCTTTTGCTCAATTTTTTCATCTGAATGAAGGAAAAACTGGTAAGTGGCCATCCTGCAGAAAAGCAGTAAGGATGGAACCCTGTGCTTGGAAGGTGGAGTCAGTCACCTGAAAAACGTCAGCTGTTATGATTACTGTCCATAATAGCAGCTAGTTGCAGAGCATTTCTCTTGCTAATTTACCCTAAATGCTGCTCCTAGAAGCCTGTGCTCCTCTGGGTGCAGGATCTGTCACGATCCTACTATACACTACAATTAAAAAATAAAAAATAAAGGATGGAGGGATGTGACCCCTGCTCCAGAAGTCTGTGAGGCCAACTATGACTAACAGTATAATCGGGTAGGAGAGCCAACTATGACTAACAGTATAATCGGGTAGGAGAGAGGTCAGAATTGCCTGATCAACTCCCTCATTTTACAAACATGGGAAGGGACTTTCTGTGGTGGTCCAGTGGTTAAGACACTGCACTTCCAATGCAGGGGGCATGGGTTCAATCCCTGGTCAGAGAAAAAGACCCCACATGCCACAAGGCAAAAAGAAAAGAAGAGGGAAGTAGAGCCAAGGAGCCCTGACAGCTGCGGTGGGTCCCAGTGTCCCCTCCCGGACAAGGGACTTTCTCACTGGGTCCGTCAGGGGGACTGCCCTCTGCCATCAGCCGTACCTAAGCCTGAGAAGAATCGCTGGTCCAACAGCGTATAGCAGACGGGCTGCTCCCGGCCCAGAGCCTCCAGGGCCTGTCCTCGGTGAAACTTTTCTGACAAGATGTCAGAGGCGGGACTGCCCACAGGGGAAGAGAAGCGCCATGTCATCCGACAGTTATAGAAGGCCAGGAAGCCGCTCCCGCTGAAATGGAGGACCAGCCTGGGAAGAGAGGAGAGGCCACAGTGCACAGGGTTATGCCAGTGGCATCTGGCCCTACGTGCACACACGGCTCCCACTCCATGCAGGACAAGCCTGGAGAAGCTCAGGTTCCAGAGGACAAAAGGGATGGCTCTGCCAGAACTGTCAAACTCTCACAGCCAAATGGAGTAATTAAAAGAAAACATATACAGTCTCCTTTTTCCTGATCAAAACAATACATAGAAGACAACGTGGGACATACAGAAGAATCTCAAGTTCAGGAGGTGCAGCTAAAGCAGGGTTGTTAGGAAGGAGGGCAGAGAGCCGGCACTAAGGTGCCCATCCTGGGCAAGATTACACTCCCGTGGGCTTCCTGAATTGCAGACACAGAGGAGAAACCTCCATGAACCCCGATAAGCGACAATGGGCCACTCTGTGAGGAGACAGACTCAGGCTGCAGCTGGACTCCAAGACTCATACATCTCATGTCAAAGTTAAGGGACAATTCGGGAGGAACAGGACTCAGAAAAACACCTCTGCGTGGCATCTGAGGTGATTACTCAAGGACGAATACATCCCAAATGGAAATGCAATCAGCTGGATTCAAGGAGGAGGGAGATGGAAAGGATGGATGAAGAGATCAGCACAGGACCCTGTAACATCTACTGTGCGATCAGAGGCCTACAGGTATGGCAGTGCACCTGAGAATGTAAGCCGAGCGTGAGGGATGAGGCTCCTAGCGAAGGCCGCCTGTCACATGTTTTTAATGCCACTGAATTCAATTAAGAAGAAGGAAACGGCAACCCACTCCAGTAATCTTGCCTGGAAAATCCCATGGACGAAGGAGCCTGGTAGGCTACAGTCCATGGGGGCGCAGAGAGTCGGACATGACTGAGCGACTTCACTTCACTTCAATTCAATTCAATTATCGGAGAAGGCAATGGCAAGCCACTCCAGTACTTTTGCCTAGAAAATCCCATGGATGGAGGAGCCTGGTAGGCTGCAGTCTGTGGGGTCGCTATGGGTTGGACACGACTGAGCAACTTCACTTTCACTTTTCACTTTCACACATTGGAGAAGGAAATGGCAACCCACTCCAGTGTTTTTGCCTGGAGAATCCCAGGGACGGGGGAGCCTGGTGGGCTTCAGGCTATGGGGTCACAGAGTCGGACACGACTGAAGTGACTTAGCAGCAGCAGCAATTCAATTATACATAATGAACAGTTCAGTTAACTAGCCATCTGGAACTAAAATTTTAAACTAGCTCAGCAGACACACAAGACAGGGTAGAAATGACAGAAAAGTATAGAAGTAGAAATACTAATATTTTAAAAGTCTCAACTTGGAGGGAGGGGTGGCAGGAGAGTGAGTGAAACACCAGTGTTAATAATAAGGGAGAAGATTATTAATTTAAAGCTATCAAAAAATTGATAGCTATTAACCCAGGAGGGGAAAAAAACAGATATCATTTAAAGATAAGATTACCTCCAATAGGATGAAGATGAATAGCAGTACTTCCAAATCAACAGGGGTTTAAAAAAAAAAGGGGGAAGAAAAGAAACGTGATAAATCCTGATAAATCCAACTGAAGAAAACAAGGGACAGTAAGACTGCAAACGAAAGAAAATCCAAATAGCCTAGTTACTAGCCTAGTTACCTAATTTCAAAACAAGGCGTTTGAGTTTGAAGAGATACAAAAGGCTGCTATTCACTGTTGATAACAAAAATACCTAAAATAAGTGAAAAAAAAGGAACCTATAACCAAGTGGGAAAAAAGTACAGGGAGTGAGCCAACCAAACATGGAACAGCACTGTTAATATCAAGAGAAACAGAATTAGGGCTAAAGGCATACAGAGGGCACAGGATTATTTAATAATGAAGCTGCAAAGAAACTGTGAGAGTCAGGGACCCTGATGCCCACGACCCAGGGCAGCATAACAAAGCCACTGAAGTGCTTAGAGAGACAGAGAAGCTATAAAAACACTACTGCGGGGGAAGTGGTTTCAATGCTCCTCTTCCCAAGTTTGGCATATTAAATAAACAAAAAATAAGCAAGAATGGAGAAAATCTGAGCAATCAAAATAACCACCTGTTCTTAATATTTACAGAGTGTTTTACTTTTTTTGTTTGTTTGGTTTTTATCAGAATGTTTTACTTTTAATGAATATTTTATCTTCATTTATGTATATAAAATGTAAGCAAAGATCAATTATGTGTTTGGCTGCAAACTTTGATGCCAAAAGTAGAAAATGTACAGACTGTTGTCCTGATCATAATCCAATAAAAAATTTAAAAACAATGACCCCAAATGCTCAAAGAAAGTAGATATAACTCGGGTCACGTTTGTTGGGGAAATTATTCCTTCTCTCCAAGCTGCCAGATGGTTCCCGTCCCTCCCCTGGTGTAGACCACAGTCTCCCTGCCATCACGGTGGCCAGGGAAGTGGGTTCTCTCTCCCAGAAGTGGGCTGCCAGAGGGCAGGTGGAGACCACCGAGCGTGCCTGCAGAGCCTGGCCGAGGTGAAGCCCGGAGACCCTGCACAGCCGCAGACAGTCACAGTCCATGGCCTACTCGACCATGCCTCACCTGGGAATAGGGTCCCTCCAGTCACCCCTCTTGTTTGCCTTCTTCGCTCTGGAGAACTCATTCATCCGAATGCTGCCAAACAAACCAAAGCTGACCTGCAGCCACCTCTCAGCGACTCCTGCAGGGGTGTCTCTCCCCAAACACTGCAGACCATCGTCTCCACTGGGGACAGCACTGTCTCCTCCCGGAGACCGGGAGAACGGGTCAGAGACTTCCTGGTGGTGCCTGGCCTTGTCCTTCTGCTCTCCTTTTCGTAGAGGCTCTGACAGTGGGGAATTGCCCAGGGACACAATTTCTTCATCTGGATCAAATCTAAGGAATAATTTCTTTCCATGGACCTAGAAAAAGATGAACATGATCTAAGGCTTGGTATAGGATTATCTGTGTCTTCCCAAAATTCATATGTTGAAATCTACCCTCAATATGATGGTGTCTGGAGGTGGGGCCCCCAGGAGGTGATCAGGTCGTGGGGATGGAGCCCTCAATCATGGGATTAGTGCCCTTATAAAAGAGACTGCAGAGGGCTCCCTCACACCTTTCTCCACATGAGAACACAGCACGAAGACAGCTGTCTACAAACCAGGAAGTTAATCCTCACCAGACACTGAATCTGCTGGCACCTTGACCTTGGACTTCCCATGCTCCAGACTGTGAGAAATAAATTTTTGTTGCTATAAGCCACCTGGTGTGACGTGTTCTGTTACTGCAGTCCACAAAGACTGAGCCTTTTAGACCCAGAAAGGGGAAGACTGGAAGAGGTGCATCCAGCCACTTATCCTAATATAAATGTCTCCCCTCCTGCCTCTTCTATGAAGCTTTCCCAACTTGAGTATTTGGGACTTGCCTTTTGCTCCAGTCGTACGAGCACTTAGTATACAGTTTTCAAAATGATTAGAAGCAAGTGGAACAATCATATCAGCAATGAAAGAGATGCACGCTGGATGCAGGGCCACTCTAGAATAACCAAGAGGAAACGCTTCCAATTTTTTCATGGATTAGCCAGTCTTCTGAATCTGTTATGAAAAATTATTTTCTACAAGCCAGCTCTGTGACAGCAGGTGCCAAGATGCAGGCCTCCGGGACCCAGAGACAAAGGGACATTAATCCTGTCCTGCAAACTTTGCAGGACAGTGTGAACAAAGAGTATAGGTGTGCTCGTGCAGACCGGGAGGTTAGAGTGCTTGGGGCCCAGTCTCCACCCCTTGCCAGCCTATGTCGGCTTGGGCTAACCACTCTCCCTTCCCTGAGCCCCTCCTTCAAGTGCAGAAAACACATGTGAAGGCCGAGCAGACCTCTCACAGACATCTTTCAGTTCTAACTGAGGTTTTATAGCCTGGGATGTATGTGTGAGACAGAGAGAGAGAGGAAAGAGAGACAGAGGGCAAGGTGGGAGAGAACTAGTATTTACTGAGGGGCAGAAAGTCTGCTTAATTCAATTTTAACTGGTAGGTGGTTTACCCCATTTTACAACTCAAGCAGACACTAGAGCTGAGACATTGAGTAACTTGCTTAGGAGCACACAGCTAAGCAGCAGCAGAGCTCATTAGTTTCTCTACCACCAATTACTATAAGTCTCCTAAGTACCAGACACTCAGTTAAGTGCTAGGAATACAATGATGCTGAGGTTACAGTCCCTGTCCTGTTTATTTGTCTCCTCCAATCAAAAGGCAGGACAAATTCAGGAATGCGGGGGCCAACAGGAGGCCATATAAGGTGCCCTGGAAGTACAGCAGGGTCTCTCCCCCAACCCAGCGCAGGCAGGACAGGCTTTTCAAAGGATGTGATGGCAAGGCTGAATCCAAAGGAGACTAAGAATTACCGCGGTAACATGAAGGTACAGGAATGGGAGTGGAGTAGGGAGAAAAAGAAAGATCAGCATGTCAAACCATGAGCAAGAAGGGCTGTGAGAGGAGCTCCAAATAGTTCAACATGACTGGGGAGATCTCTAGGGCAGGGTGAGCTGCAGGCCAGAGGGGGAGGCAGGAATCAGACTGGCAAGTGGCCACGTGAGTCCTTTACGGAATACTGACTGATGTTGAGGGCAAAGATGAGCCAGGCTGAAACTCAGACAAAAGGCTATGCTCAATTTCCCACCAATTAAAAAGTAAATTAAAAAAAAATTTTTTAAGGCTATGCTCTTTCCTCACTTCCTTGTTGGCCCCAGAGAATTAAATACTGTTCCCAACCAAAGGTGCACAATGGACTCAGCTGGAGTCACCAGAATCACTTCAGACCCTGAACGTGAATAACCAGCTCATGCACAGTTCCATGGGCCACTGTGCTGCTGACCTGAGGCTGAGAAACGTCAGAGGAGGAGTTGCATGGAGTCCCAGCGCAGCTACCCTCAGGAAAAAGGAAATAACAGCATGGAAAGTCTTAAGAGAAACTGAGGGGAGGGACAGGCTGCGTTGCTGGAGCTGGCCCACGGGGGCGAGGTGTGGAACAAACCTGCTGGAAGACGGAGAACTCACCCGGGTGTCCTGCAGCCAGAGGGACTGGAAGCTTGTGGGGGTTAGCTTCTTGCTGCTGCCTCCTGTCTTGACCACCTGCTGCCCCACAAAGGGAGAGACCAGATGGTGAAACTTCCTCACAGACGGCCCCTCTGGCATCCCTGCAGGCAGAAACGGGGAAAGAGGCTGCTGACTTAGCTGGTTTCTCCAGCATTTCTGGTGGGTTCCAAGCTTTCAAGAAGCCACTGTTTTTGCCATCAACTTTAAGAGCATATACAGCCAAAAAGGGAATGTGGTTGGGGAGGGAGATGGTCAGATCAAAGAGAAACCCCAGGAATTCCCTGGTGGTGCAGTGGGTAAGAATCCCCCGCCAATGCAGGGGACAAGGGTTCGCTCCCTGGTCTGAGAGGATCCCATACGCCACAGAGCATACGTGAATCCCATGAATGCCAACTACTGAGCCCAAGTGTTGCAACTACTAATGTACAAGTGCCTAGAGCTCTGTAATACGAGAAGCCCCGGCTCACTGCAAATAGAGAAAGTCCATGCCGAGCAAGGACCCAGCACAGCCAAAAAATAATAAAAATAAATAAAATGTCCCTAAAATTTTTTTAAAAAGAAAGTCCAGCTGCAGCAGGGTGTAAGCCAATTTCCCAAGGATGGTTGCCTCATCCAGACCCTCATCTTTCTCCAGGCAGCACCAACAACATGCCAGGCACCACACCACAAGCGCCCTCTGCTGTGGCCCTGCAGCCTGAACAGGAGCCAGCCCTTGTTAACTTCTTTCCTGGACTGCGGCCCTAACTCATCTCCATGCGTTCTCTGTCCTCCTCCGTCTGCCTTCCCACATCATCCCAGCCCACTGCTGGCACTCTGTCTCCCCTCTTTCAGTGGAGAGCTGGTTGGGACAGAGAAAGCTGTAAGGGACACAGACATAGATGCTGATTTAGCCTGCCCGGACCATCCTGCCAGCAGGGGCACTGTGTATGTGACAGCCACGCAGAGCTCAGGACCAGGACAAGTCACGGGGTCATGTCAGGTCAGATCAGGGAGAGGCCACATCCAGCTTAATCAGAGAAAACTACCCTTGGTAACTGAGAAACAGCTGGGGTTTCATTTTAACCCTGATGTAAGTCACCTGGGACCCCCATCTCTTCCTGCCCCAAATCATCACAATCCACTGGGGTCTTGTGTGGGGGGCATGCACATGTTTGAGTCTAAGTGCTCAGCACCCCAGCTTCTAAGACACTGAAGGCATTCCCCCCGACTCTTATACTACTTATCCATGGGCTTCCTCAACTGCACAATCCTGCAAATGATGATGAAAACCCAAGGAACTAAGCAGCTTCCTGGCATGGAGGTTCAGTTCAGTTCAGTCGCTCAGTCGTGTCCGACTCTCCACGACCCCATGAATCACAGCACGCCAGGCCTCCCTGTCCATTACCAACTTCCGGAGTTCACTCAAACTCATGTCCACAGAGTCGGTGATGCCATCCAGCCATCTCATTCTCCGTCGTCCCCTTCTCCTCCCGCCCCCAACCTTTCCCAGCATCAGAGTCTTTTCCAGTGAGTCAACTCGTCGCATGAGGTGGCCAAAGTATTGCAGTTTCAGCTTTAGCATCAGTCCTTCCAATGAACACCCAGGATTGATCTCCTTTAGAATGGACTGGTTGGATGTCCTTGCAGTACAAGGGACTCTCAAGAGTCTTCTCCAACACGACAGTTCAAAAGCATCAATTCTTCAGCGATAAGCTTTCTTCACAGTCCAACTCTCACATCCATACATGACCACGGGAAAAACCATAGCCTTGACTAGACCGACCTTGGTTGGCAAAGTAATGTCTCTGCTTTTTAATATACTATCAAGGTTGGTCATAACTTTCCTTCCAAAGAGTAAGAGTCTTTTAATTTCATGGCTGCAATCAGCATGGTGGTAGCTACTGCATTTCAGTAACTCTAAAAAGAATTTAAAAATCTCAGAAATGGGCGTGCCTCTTACAACCCATGTTTTCTCACTGTTTAATTAGCGCCACATTCCATAACATTAACATGTATTTTTACTTTGATGGTGCTTCAGACTCCCTAAAATGTAGTGTGGTTGACCCTAATCAGACCTTCAAGACACTCGACAGAGTTTCCTTACAAAACTGCGCGACTGCAGGGACACCGGCCACAGTTAAGTCGACCTGAACTTCTGCCAGCGCTGCGCCCTGGTCCTCTCCAACAGAGGAAGCTTCTGGAAAAGCTCCCGTCTGAAATGCATCTGATCCTTCAGATCTTTCGACACAAGGGCATGTATTTTTTAGGTCCCTTGTGGCTCAGCTGGTAAAGTATCTGCCTGCAATGCGGGAGACCTGGGTTCGATCCCTGGATTGGGAAGATCTCCTGGAGAAGGGAAAGGCTACCCACTCCAGTATTCTGGCCTGGAGAATTCCCTGGACTATATAGTCTATGGGGTCGCAAAGAGTCGGACACGACTGAGCGACTTTCATTTTCACTATGGAGATGGCAAGCTGGGCTCAGTTACAGCATTAAGAGACTGAGAAGCCAAAGGGACACCGTTTCCAAGGGGACACCCCGCCCACCCTCGAGCCCCTCCCCCGAACGGTGACCCGCGCGACTCTGGTTAAGGGGCTGGCTTGCGGACCACAAAGAAAGGAGGCGAGGAGGGGGCGTCGCCGGCGTCCCCTTTCCTCTGCAGATCGACCCCCCCATGCCCACCCCTCCCCCACCCCCCAGAAGTCTAAACTGGCTGCTTTCCCAACGCCTCCGCCGGGTGGTGTGCGCGAGAGGCGGGTGCAAAGACCTGGCTGACGGTCACCGCAGGAGCCTGGGGGGGTAGGGGGCGGAAGGTTAAAAAGTGGTAAACAGCCAAAAAGAAAGAAAAAGTCGACCCAGGGTACGGGTTTTCATGAGGGATGCTTCTAAAATATTCGGTAACTGAGTTTTAATGCGGCTAACAGGTGATGAGGGTAAAGCTGGGAAAGCCCTGCATTTCCAACTGGGGGTGGGGAGGCCGCTACCGCCGAGGACGCGACTTCCAGTCCTCACCCGCGCAGGTCGTGCGACGCCGCTAGTGCGGCTCGCGGCTGGACTCACCGGCTCTGGGCCCGTAGACCCCGGTACCCCAAAGGCCCGCACGCAGCCTCGGGGAGAGGCAGATGCGAGGTGGGGCCCAGGACGCGCAGGGCGAGGCTCCTCCCCCGGGGGTGGGGTCGCTCGGGGCCACGCCCCCTGCTGAGCGTAGGCGGTGGGGCTCCTGCCCCTGGCGGCAGGGGTTCCGGGCTCCCCAAACAGGTGCGGTGAAAGAGCTGGGGGTCCTGAACCACATCGAGGAGGTTTCATGTGTCTCCAGGGGCACCTGGGGAACTTGGAGGGCGGAGAGTGAGGCTCCGGGCAGGGGTCTCTTCCAGTTGTGGCCTTCTTGGGACTTGTGACTGTCGATAGTGAGCCGTATTCCCCAGTGGCTCTAGGACCTTCTCTCATCGTGTCTCAGTTGCAGAATTTGGAACCAAGGATTCTCCCCAGCTTCTGAAGAGAAGTTGCAAGACTTCATCTTGGAGTGGTACGGGGTTGTGCGGGGTTTCCTGCTTTTAGGTTTCCACTCTTTGGGAGTGGCGGGGGTGGGCTGTAATAAATGTTCAGATTTTGGAGTCAGATTTGAATCCTGGTTCTGCCTGTACTAGTTCTGTACAAAGCAAGTTACTTAAAATCCTTGGGCTGAGGAATTCCAAGGCTGGCCGTCCAGTGGTTAGGACTTTATCTCCCAACTTATTGGGTGCAGGTTTGATCCCTCCTCAGGGAGCTAAGATCCCACATGCCTCGCAGGCAAAAAGCCATAGCATAAAACAGAAACAATATATTGTAACGAATTCAATAAAGAGTTTTAAAATGGTCCATATTAAAAAAAAAATCTAAGAAAGTCCATGTCTATCTTTTTCATGTGTAAAACGTGCTTATAAAGATTTCGGAAAACATGAATAAGTATATACAACTGCTAGCGTGTGTGACAGGAGTTCTCAATAAGTGGCTGCTGCTGCTGCTGCTGCTGCTAAGTCGCTTCAGTCGTGTCCGACTCTGTGCGACCTCACAGGCGGAAGCCCACCAGGCTCCCCCGTCCCTGGGATTCTCGAGGAAAGAACAGTGGAGTGGGTTGCCATTTCCTTCTCCACAATAAGTGGCAGGTAGTTTTTTAAGTCAAATTTCTGGGCTGGTCTCAGATGGAATGTTCGAAAATCAGGCTGTTGCATTTTGGAGGCCACAAGAGAGAGAATGCTGGCGCCCCCACATGGTGAGTGTGTTAACTGCAAGGGCGGTATCTGACAACCTTTATGCCTAGTGAGTAGGTGCTCAGGAAGCAACCCTCTTCATGCTGGCTCTGTGACCTTGGGTGAGTTTGTTGTTGTTGTTGTTGTTTTTGATGATGGTGGGATAAAAAGGTTTGCACCAAATGATCTCTGAGTTCCCCTCATGATCTGTAAGTGCATCAGGCTTGGTCTCCCAATCCAGGTATTCTTGTTTTTAGCTGGGTTGTTTCCCTTCCATTTGACTTACGGAGAAGGCAATGGCAAGCCACTCCAGTACTCTTGCCTAGAAAATCCCATGGATGGAGGAGCCTGGTAGGCTGCAGTCCGTGGGGTCGCTAAGGGTCGGACACGACTGAGCGACTTCACTTTCACTTTTCACTTTCACACATTGGAGAAGGAAATGGCAACCCACTCCAGTGTTCTTGCCTGGAGAATCCCAGGGACAGGGGAGCCTGGTGGGCTTCCATCTATGGGGTCACACAGAGTCGGACACAACTGAAATGACTTAGCAGTAGCAGTAGCAGCAACTGATGCACTGCGGATGCTGATTGCAGCCATGAAATTAAAAGATGCTTACTCCTTGGAAGGAAAGTTATTACCAACCTTGATAGCATATTAAAAAGCAGAGACATTACTTTGCCAACAAAAGTCCGTCTAGTCAAGCCTATGGTTTTTCCCGTGGTCATGTATGGATGTGAGAGTTGGACTGTGAAGAAAGCTTATTGCCGAAGAATTGATGCTTTTGAACTGTGGTGTTGGAGAAGACTTTTGAGAGTCCCTTGTACTGCAAGGAGACCCAACCAGTCCATTCTAATGGAGATCGGTCCTGGGTGTTCATTGAAAGGACTGATGCTAAAGCTGAAACTGCAATACTTTGGCCACCTCATGCGACGAGTTGACTCACTGGAAAAGACTGATGCTGGGAGGGATTGGGGGCAGGAGAAGGGAACGACAAGAGAATGAGATGGCTGGATGGCATTACTGACTCTGTGGACATGAGTTTGAGTGAACGCCGGGAGTTGGTAATGGACAGGGAGGCCTGGCGGGCTGTGATTCATGGGGTCGCAAAGAGTCGGACACGACTGAGCGACTGAACTGAACCAGCTACTGGAAAGAAACCTTGGCTATACTACCCCTAACCTTTAGCAACTTGTGTCTTGTAACTCCCCTGTACTCCCACAGACCCCAGGCTCAAATCCTCCTGTAAGGAAGGGGCTACCAGGAATTCCTCACACCTCTCCTTGTGTGATCTGATAGTACTTGTCAGCAGAGGTGAGCAGTTATGCTTTTTGTTCTTTAAAAAGTGAAGTGTAATTTATATGTGGTTATGTTTTTGATCTAAAGTGAGGAGAAACCCAATAACTATGCAGGCAAAATAATTTCAAAACATGGGCACTATTGCAGGGGTAGGGTGGAATGGGGAAACTAGCTGTGGTCAGGCTGGAAGCCACATTAAGGAATTCTCCAAGGATGTCGTTGTGGGGCACTGGACCAGATTTCCTGAAAGTGTTTCCAGGTCACATCCCTACAGCGAAGTCTGGGGACTCTTTGAATAACGAAGTGACAACTTTACATTCTAAAGCACATTAGCTGGCATCATTCATTGCTTTGTTCGTCAGAGAACAACAATCCTATTTAGGATTCTGTTATTTTAGTCTTACTGTTTTTGTCCTGCATCCCAGCGCCAAAGTCTTAGATAATCAAGAAACCTAGAAGTAATGAAATTTTCATTAAAAAAATTTTTTTTTCATGAGTTGTAAAGGAAAAGGACAGAGGAACGAAAAATCTAAATGTTTCACATCTCTAATTACAACCCATTTCGTTGGACTAAATCTTTTTTTTGCGGGGGGAACTAAACCTATCTTCAAAGAGAAGCAGCACAAGAGACTACAATATCTTTGTTGTAAGAGGGGTGTATTTGTATTGTTCACTGGTAGCATTTACTAGTATTGAACTTCATCTGGATGAACTCCTTGCTGTCAAAGATTCAGTGATTTGGAAACTGAAACCACCCAGTGATTTGAACTTCAGGTTCATCTGGTTCAAAAACCTATGCGGTCATGATTATTTCTCAGGTGAAGCAGGGCCACCACAGCTGTAGGACAGAAGGCTGTCACCACACAGCAGGGTGGGGATACAGTGTGAGTGTGTGTTGTGGGGGGCTCTCATGTGTCAGCCTTCACTGGAGATGCCCCCTCTTTGGGTCCTTCTGAAGGCCTCCTGACACCACCTCTAAGTCAGGGCCTAAGAGCACCAGCGGGCGCCTTACAGGATCTCTCTGTTCCCGCTGTTCCTGTGAGCCCAGAGCACAGCTGTGTGTGACTGCCCCTCTCTCTGCACAACTGAGCCCACAATTTCCCAGGCTTCAGCCAGTGTTCTAGCCATGCACAGCCCCAAAGAAAACTGGACTTGGAGAACCTAGGTCTGCTTTAGTGCCACCTTTGCTTGGATTATTTAGCTCTTCTCACTGATGTCTTTTTGCAAACTGGACTGCTGCAGCTACGGGAGGGGAGATAATAATTGCACAGGAGCCAGGGTAGCACAGAGCAGCTGTGCTCCCAGGAGGCTACAGAACAGAGGCTCAGTCACTGAACAGAAAGGAACAGTGTCCAGGGCCTGGAGTCCCCAGGAACCCAGATTCCACTTCCCAGGCTACACTTGGAAACTCTGAGCCTTGTCCTTGGTTCTGGGAAGATACCTGTTTGTGTTGTTAAGGATGGAGGCCTGTTTGTGTTCCAGCTTCAAGCAAGGCAAGGATGTAATCTGAAGAGTAGTCTCCAATGTCAGAAAATGATTTTAGAAACTGACAACCAATCACATCCACTCCAACAGCGGCTTGCCAAATGACCGAATTTCTCATGTCCACATAAGCAAGTTCTGGGGGCTTGGAAGAGGGGGCATCAAGTAATCCCCAGCCCAGGTCTAGTTGGTGCATGTTCAGTGAGTATAAACTTACGTTCACTACTGTCACCCCAAGCCGAACATCTGGGGTGAAGCACATAATCATGGCTAAATCCGCTACTACTTACCCTCTAAAGGTATCGAAGAGTCACATATTAAGGACTGATGCCCCTGAGTGTTAAAATGATTTGATCTGCACTTCAAATGTCTTGTCACAATGAGGGGTGAGCCTGAAAGGGACCATGAGGGATGTCTCAGCCTGAACAAACACCCTGCAGGGGCTGCATTCACCATATTAGGGCAGACACTTATTCCAAGGACGCCATCATTGTGAGTCCACCTCAAACCCCCACCTCCCCATTCTTCCTCTAAGCCACTTCCCAATCATCTGGGAATTACATCCTTTCAAATGTCCTGATTGGTAGCAACTTGACCTCCTCTGGGCCTCCCTGGTGGCTCAGATGGTAAAAGAAACTGCCTACAATGCAGGGGACCCAGCTCGGGAAGATCCCCTGGAGAAGAGAATGGCAACCCACTCCAGTATTCTTGCCTGGAAAATTCTATGGACAGAGGAGCCTGGAGGGCTACAGACATTGGGGTCGCAAAGAGTCAGACACGACTGAGCGACTAACATTATTATTGACCTCTTCTAAGTATACATTTGACTTGAAAAATCAACCCAGTCTGGTGAGCAGGGAGGCTGAATAAAGTTGGATTTTACCATCTGGGGTGAAGCACAAGTTATGACCATATAAGGAGTGAGGTCAATCTTCTAGTACTGTGTGTGTAGGTATATATATATATATATATATCCATCCTCTGAAAGCCATTCCTAAAGGGAAGTGGCAAAAATGTTTTCAGCTAAGACTTCATCATCAGAAAACACATCCTCCCCAAGGCTAATAGAAATCCTGGTAGGTTTTATTTTTGCTTCTGAATCTCTTGCTTCTCTTTGCTAGAATTATCCATTACTCATCTTTCTGGATGGTAGATTCATTGAATCGGTTTGGCTATTTCATAGCCAGTTTAAAGGCTTTTCCAATTTTACATCGAATGTTTGTTATAGTTTTTTATCCTCACTTGCTCAAAAAATAACGCGGGTGCTGTGAAAGGTCAAAGACCTTCAGTGACCCACTGGGTATAAGCCATCTGAGAGGCAGGAGGCTGCTACCAACAGTGCTGAGTGGGAACGGATTTGCCTGTCTGGGTTCTGTTCCACAAACCTTAGGGTCACCCCCCTCAACCCCACTCCACTTTTAAGATGAAGCAAGTAAGCAAGTCTGTAAGCCTAAAAAAGTGAAGACAAAATGGACAAAGGAGAGGTTTTACCCCCTCCTCAAACCATAATGGAGAAGATGGCAAGCAACTCAGCGTGACCCTGCAGCACACGTGTAAAATAAGGGGGACTGCCACCTCGCAGCTCTCCTTCACACTCCAGCTACCAGTGTCCCCAGCAGCTCTAAAAATGGCCCCCTTCGTGGGGCCGCAACTTCTAAAAGGCCACAGGAACTTCAGTTAAGGGCTGGTTCAACCCGCCCTCGGAAACCAAACCTAGAGGTTACCTGTCAAGGTCACAGACTAGTCAGTAGCAGCACTTGGATGCGTGTCCTTGTCACTAACCCCCAGCACCTACAGAGGACGTCTCGGCCAACTGCCAAAATGAATGGACGGAGAAGTGATTCTGGAAAGGGGCCTCGGCAGCTCAGGACTGCCTTGCAACAGGCAGCAGTGAACCTCTTAGAAAACACCGCGGAGGGAGGAGGAGAAGGGAAAGAGGAATACAGATAAATTTATTAGTTAAATACTGATTTTACAGCCATTTCACCTTAAGACAACGTTAGCAGTTTTGTGGGTTAGGGAGGGGAATACAAGGGGTGGGGAGCGGCTTTCGTAGAAGAAAGCCGATGTAAATGATGATTAAAACAGAACCTGGGTTTAAAAGTAACTCTGCTACCGCTGGGAGGATTGCGGGGCGGGGGCTGGGTGTTCGTGGAGTAGCACAGAGGAAGGCCAGTCAGCTACACTCTGTTGGCAGCCAGGGCACGGAAGGCAGCATCTTCGCGAGCCCCGGGTCTCGGGTCTCGGGTCTCGGGTAGAGATAGCAACGCGGAGAGGAGGCCAATTGCCAAACCGAGGGAGCTGCAGGCGCCCCCTCCCGCCCTTGTATCTTCTCTCATCACTCATCGTCTTTCTTCCATGAGTCGTGTTGTGTTTATTTAAATATATATTGGAAAATCCCTAGCACTTTGCCTCCTGGACAGACGCCTTCTGCTGGAGAAAGGCCGCGGGTGCAGGTAGCGCGCGCTGCTCAGATGGACTCGGCCCGCGGCCCAGGCAACAGGTGCGTTTCCAGGGAACCACGGCGCATCCGCAACCCGCCGCACACAGCGCAGCTCCAGCCGCGCTGGGGGAGCCCGTACGCCAGGCATCCTGTCCAGATGGATCTCAAGTCTTAGATGACTGCTAGTCAAATTCGCTTCAGCAGCAGAACCTTTTTTGTTCTCAGGAACCCCCCTGAGCGTGATGGGGCAGAAGAAGGATTCGGGGACTAATTCAAACTGCAGGCAGAGCAGAATCACCGAGAACAGCAGAGGGGCGTTTCTTTTCAGAGGCCTCGAGGAGGGCGGGGGTGACAAGAAGGAGCGATTTGAGCCTCAGAAGGAACTTGCAGGGAGGCGGGGTTGCCAGCTAGCGAGTTTGCGGAAGCCACTCTCCCCACGCAGCATCTGGTAACACTGACCCTACACGCAGCGTTTCTGGAGTCAAGATTCAATATGAGGGATGCGGGTGCACTGAGCCCGAAGGGGAGTGTTGGCCGAGGGCAGGACCGGCCGCGGGGCCGAGGCATCCCAACACACGTCCAACAACAGATGCCCGCCCTACCTGCCCTGGGATCCCCGGTGCCCGCAGCACCGTGGAAAGGCCACCATCTTGGGTGCAGTGGTGGAAACAGGGGAGAAGAATTTCTCGTCTCTTGTCAGGGGTGATGGGGCAGAAAAATGAGAAAAGTCTGCAGCTCCGTGGGAGGGGCTGAGGTGCGCTCCTGGTGAAGGGGGTGGGCTCCTCCTGATCAGAGTCTGAGCTCTCCAGTCCCCCACCTTAAAAAGGTATGCGCTAAAATCCCCTAAGCAAATCACTGACTTCAAGTTTCTTCCCAGTTGTTGTCTGGAGTCATTCCCAGACAGAGCAGGCCAGCACCCCGGAGCCCAGAGCCTCATCTCTGCGGTCCCCCGTGTCCCCAAGTCCGGGCAGGAATCCGAGGAGGGAAGGGTGACATTATGCAGTGATTATGTCCCCATGACTGTCAGCTAAGGCCAGGTTGTTCCAAGGGTCCTGCTTGGAGCTGGCCTGTGGTGACTGGCTGACGGAAGACGCGTAGCCTTGTGGGGAGAGCTTCAGAGCGGAGAGGACCGGGTGGATGGAGGACCCGTGGCCAGACATCGCACTGACAGAGAACGTCTGAAAGTGAAAGGCATAAGACACCATCAGTGGGATCCTTCCTACCAGAGAGGGGAGCCCTGCTCTGTAGCTGTGCCCAGGCTGGATCCCACCCCAGGAAGGGGACCAGAGGGCAGGGTCAAAAGATAAGGGCAGGAGTGGTGCCATGCCACACTGCTGGCCCCCCTGACCCCTGAGGCATGAGAGGCAAGGGGTCTCCTGACTGACCAGCTGCTTCTCAGCATTCTCCCAGTAACTCTGTGACTACTCTGGTTTCTCAGACGCCTTCGATGATTGCATCAGACAGACATTTTCTACAATCTTAGCGCCATCAATCTCTAGTTTCCAAAGAGAAGTCATTCCCCCTGCCCAGAAGGGGCTCCTGGCTCTCCTGGTCCCAGAGGACCAGTTTCTCTTCACTCTGACAGCAGGAAGCTCATTAGGACATGCTCACCTCAAGCACAGGAGGAGAAGAGATCCGTTAATGGGAGACCATGACCAAGTTTGGAGGCATTCTGGCCCCAAATGGGGGAACCACAGAGGGAAGAGGCTGGAGGAGCAGGGTTGCCATCATATCTGACAGAGGGACATGAGGGTCCTGCTGACCCATCTTCTGGACACATGTGTGAAGCTGGACCTGCAGCCAGCTCTCATTACAACAGCACCCTGCCTGTGACTCCTCATCAACCCCAAGCCTCCCACCCTGCCCGCTGCAGCTTCCACAGGCCAGGAGGGACCTCATCCTCCTGTTAAAATCTACCTACCGCCAAGATCAAGCGACCCTCACTGAGGAGACAGACTTGCTTAGAAAGCCCCGTTCTGCCTCCCACAGCCTGTGATGGGTTCACCAGTTCCCCCAGTGAGCCCACAGTCTGATTCAGGTTGCAGTCATGCTGTGTGCCAGCCCATCTTCACTGGCCCTGGCACAGTTGTTGCTGTTTAGTCGCTAAGTCATGTGTGACTCTTTGCAACTCCCTGGACTGTAGACTGACAGGCTTCTCTGTCCACAGGATTTCCCAGGCAAGAGTATTGGAGTGGGTTGCCATCTCCTTCTCCAGGGGTTCTTCCCAACCCAGGGATCGAACCTGCGTCTTCAGCATTGGCAGGCGTGTTCTTTACCATTAAGCTACCAGGGAAGCCTGGCCCAGAGTATATCACGGTGTGTATCCAAATCGCTGTAGCTTGATCAGATATGCTGAAATGTACCCCTGTGTGGACAGTCCCTTGCCTCGGTTGGGGGCCTGATCACCTGCAGTACCTGCGACAGGGAGCTGCTGGGCCCGTAGTGGGATGACAGCCCGGGCTCTGTTTTGATGGGGCGCATCTCCTCACTGCTGCTGGCGGCCACACTGCTGGAGCTGCTGGAAGCACTGGTGGTGGGAGGGAGGCTCTCACTGCCTGAGGGACCTGGAACAAGGCAGAGTCAGGACACCCAGCCCAGGGGCCAGGACACATGGACGGTGGCCCTTGGAGCCAACCAGGGCAGATCAGTGCTAATGTCTCTGTCTACACTTGCTGGGAAGAGAAGAAGCAGGACCCTTCATCAGGGCAGGGTGGCAGTTCTCATGATGAAGCAGAAGCAGCAGAATTTCAAGGGAACTTTTTCAGATGACTGGCTCATCCCCCCTTATCCCAGATCCTTGGGGCCACATATGTCTCATGATTCAAAACTTTTGGATTTTAAATGGGGCAAGACCTATATATTATAGAATATCTGTGGCAGGGTCTGGGACAACACCCAGTAATTAAATATATTAATAGTTCTCCATAAAAATGTAAATATTCACACATGGGATAAGTAAAGATTATAAATAGCCTGTGTCAGTTCAGATTACGTCTTGCTACCAGATCTAGCTCCCTGGGTTTGGAACTTCGGATGGGGGGTCATACACCTGAACTGACACCTGATGCCCCAGGACTCCACCACGTAAAGAGATGAAGTTCGCAGGGGAAGGTGCTGGACATACATACAATGTGCAAGGAGGGGTAAAGGCCGAGGACCAGGTATGAGACCCTACACGTTCTAATAATACGTGACTGCCAGAAGGGACCAGCCACCGTGGAACCTGGAAAAGGAGCACTTCGGTCATGTTCTCAGTAGTGGAACAGGGAGAGTCATCTGAACTTGTCAGGCCTTACATTAGAAGATAAAATTTCCATCAGATCTCTGCCCCTGCCACATTTTCCAGTAAAATCTTTGACAGTGGTACTGACTGAGAGGGAAGTGCTCTTTTTTTAGACTTTTAATTTTGTATTAGAGTATAGCTGATTAACAATGTTGTGATAGTTTCAGATGGACAGCAAAGGGACTCAATCATACGTATATATGTGTCCATTCTCCCCCAAACTCCCCTCACATCCAGACTGCCACATGATATTGAGCAGAGTACCCTGTGCTATGCAGTGGGTGCTTGCTGGTTATCCATTCTAAACATAGCTGTGGGTACATGTCAAACAGGGAATGCTCTTGGTAGGGGACCCAAGTAGTCCTCATCTTGAAATCTAGAAATGGAGAGGCAGAAGGTACACTGAACAGAAGATCCATGTTTCCTAAGTGAAAACACAGGGGTTTCAATCCCAGCTCTACCCATAACAGCTATGTGACTCTTGTTGAGTCACTGCCCTCTCTGAGCCTCAGCTTGCTCATCAGTAAAATGGGGATCATAAATGGGGTCTAGTGAGGGTCTTTAAGGATTAACAAGACAGTATTTGTGAAGGAGGTCTGTAAAGTACAAAGTACACACAATGTTAATTATACACTAGCTTACAAAGCAATGTCCAAATCTAACTGAACACAATTCAGAGGCCCTGTGTTTCTTGACCTCATTTTGCCCAAAGTGAACTAAAAGGACTTGAGTTCTTGAGTAGCTGCAGCACTAAAGTTGGAGGGACTGAGTAACGTTCCTTTTTCCTCCAAGACCGATCTAGCTGGACCTCTGCAATCTTTGCAACTGGCAAAAATCAGGCCATGACAAGAGTTGAGCCTGCTTTAAAAGCTCCCAAAATGTTCCATGGCAATGCTACTTTTGCACTGTTATTCATTCTGTCCTGAAGGGCAGGGAACGGATGATGCTTTCATTACATCTCTGCAGCCTGGGCTGGCCCACCTGAGCATACACGATGCTCATTCACTCTGAGGGCTACTGACTTATTCACAGAATTACATGGAGATCTTTTTCTCACCTGCTGGTGTCTTTGATTTGTTAAGGTTCTTGGGCTTCCGTTTTCTGGTTTGAATCCCCTCTTTTCGCATTGCAAGAGGCCTGGGGACCTAGGAAGTTGCCAGTCAAAAGTCAACATACATAGTTTTCCAGTTGGACATGATCTGTGACAGTATTTACACAACACACACACACACACACACACAAATACTGGGAAGGCCAGATCTGTGCAATTCCTCTATAAACTTTGGGACTGAGTCTAAGTGAATCAGGCCTGGAACTGCCTTTGAGCAAGAAATCAATTCTATTAAAAAGATGAGTTGAACACTTATATTTTGGGATACTGTGCTAGACCCTGGGGAAACAGACTCAAAGACACAGTTCCTTCCCTGTAGAGTTCACAGTGTGTTGGGAAACACAGACAAATAGAAAATAACCAGATTTATAGGTGACGTGGGAAAACAGAAAAATGAAAACACTAAACTCTGTCTTGGGTTGGGGGAGGGAAAGTGGCAGACTGGCAGGGTCCTCTTTCTAGTATTTTAGAATAGTGTGCCTTGCCTACATCTGGCTTCTTTCAGGCCTGGCCAACCAAATCTTTTAGTCCCTGGTCTATGCTAGTCTCTCCTATGGGACTAATACAGGCCACACCTGCAAATACCAAAGGAAAAGCCACAACCACTTTTGAGATATGAACATGGAATTGTTAAAGAGAGAAGTGTGGGGAATTCCCTGACAGTCCAGTGGTTAAAACTCTGCGCTCTCACTACAAGGGCCTGGGTTCATTCTGCAGTCAGAGAACTAAGCCAGCAGAGTGGCTAAAAGATAAAAGGGGGCAGCAGCATACGTGAACCTGAACTGCCTTCCAGTCAACGCAGTCAGATGAGACAGCACCTCCACCTCTGGAGGAAAGTGTCCTTCCCTCCCAGCCCTCCTCCCCTCCGCCCTCCTCGAACCTTCTTGAACACCATCCTGACTTCAGAACAATCCTGCCCTCGTGTGCACCCCCACCCACATCAGTACTTTAAAAACATTGTCATAAAATGCAGATCACATGAAACTTACCATCTTAACCATTATTCCATGTATAGTTCAACAGCGTCACACATATTCACACTGTTATGCAACCGTCTCCACCATTCATCTCCTGAACTCTCTGCTCATTAAACAGGAACTCCTCATTTCCCCCTCCCCTTATCCCCTGGTTTTACTTTCTTGGGGTATCTTTTTCCATATACTAATATGAATTGGTATACAATCAAATATATTTTTTTAATTTCTTTTATGGCTTAAGAGTTTTGAAAATTTGCTGACAAAAAGTTCTCCTCCCATCCCCAAGGTTATATAACCTCTCCCTCTACATTTTCTTCTAGTATTTTTACTGTCCCTTTTAAAAGAGGTTTTACATTTCACATCTTTAATACACCCAAGTTTATTTTTGGTTTTGGTAGGAGGCAGAAGCCAAGTGTCATTTTTGTGTTCCAGACTGTGTCAACACAAGCTTTCTTAAAATGCTATTCTTTATGCGTTGAATTGTTACATTTGTTATATACCATACTACCATATACACAGACTACTGTTGAGTCTCTCCATTGGTAAAACGGGAATTAGACTTATGTAGTGTTAAATCCCATGGATGGAGGAACCTGATAGGCTGCAGTCCGTGGGGTTGCTATGGGTTGGACACGACTGAGCGACTTCACTTTCACTTTTCACTTTCACACATTGGAGAAGGAAATGGCAACCCACTCCAGTGTTCTTGCCTGGAGAATCCCAGGGATGGGGGAGCCTGGTGGGCTTCCGTCTATGGGGTCACACAGAGTCGGACACGACTGAAGTGACTTAGCAGCAGCAGCAGTGTTAAAGATTGGAGAAGGCAATGGCAAGCCACCCCAGTACTCTTGCCTAGAAAATCCCATGGATGGAGGAGCCTGGTAGGCTGCAGTCTGTGGGGTCGCTAAGAGTCGGACACGACTGAGCGACTTCACTTTCACTTTTCACTTTCATGCACTGGAGAAGGAAATGGCAACCTACTCCAGTGTTCTTGACTGGAGAATCCCAGGGACAGGGGAGCCTGGTGGGCTTCCGTCTATGGGGTCACACAGAGTTGGACACGACTGATGTGACTTAGCAGCAGAAGCAGCAGCAGCAGCAGTGTTAAAGATGGAAGTGACGTTCCCTAGCAATGTCTCTGCTACGGTCTGAATGTGTATCCCCCTCAAATTTATATGTTCACAAACCTATAGTCCAAGGTGATTGTATTAGGTGGTGGGGCCTTTGGAAGGTGATGAGATCATGAGGATGAGCCCTGATGAATGGGATTAGTGGCCTTATACAGGAGACCCCACAGCATCCTTGTCCCTTCCACCATGTAAGGACACAGTAAGAAGTCTGCCACCAGACAGAGGGTCCTCCCTTGATCTGGCCTCTAATCTCAGACCTCTAGCTTCTAGAACCACAGAAATTAATTCTTGTTGGTTAAGCTGCCCAGTAGGGCTTCCCTGGTGGCTCAGACAGTAAAGAATCCACTTGGAATGCAGGAGACCTGGGTTAGATCCCTGGGTAGAGAAGAGCCCCTGAAGAAGGGAATGGCTACCCACTCCAGTATTCTTGCTTGGAGAATCCCATGGACAGAGAAGCCTGGCAGGCTACAGTCCCTGGGATCGCAAAGAGTCGGACATGACTGAATGACTAACACACACGCACGCACACACACACACAAGCTGCCCTGTGGGCCTCCTGGGCGGCTCAGTCAATAAAGAGTCCACCTGCAATGCAGGAGACCCAAGCTGCCCAGTCTACGGGACTGTTACAGGACCCTTGATAGACTGCTGTAAGACTGTCTCTGGACGCTTCCAGATTTAACTATATTTAAGAAGGAGACAATGAATTATGATCTGTGGGGAAGAAGAGGGATGAGACCCAAGCAGTGGAGGAAAGCACGGGAAGTGGTGTGGGGGTAGCCTTACTCCGTGGAGCTTCATGTAGAGGCCGCAGGCATTACACACTGGCTCGCCCTCGGCATTGCGGCGCCACAGCGTGGTGGTGGTGGTCTGGCAGTTGGCGCAGGAGAGGCCTACTCGGCGGGAGGCAGACTGCAACACAGGAGACAGACCCTTCAGGCCCAAGGCAGGCGTCATGGCATCTGCTTCACCGGGAGCTATCACGGGGCGGGGCCGTGTGAGTCTCAGACTCGCCGCCACCGCGAGGGATGCTCCGATGCTGCGATGCGTGGATGCTGGGAATCGGGTACCCCAGCCTCTCACGGGTGCATGGGACTAAGGGCTGGGCTGCCGGAGACAGCAAATCCTGGTCGTTCCTGCTGTGTCAGCGACATTATCAGTCACTCACGTCAAGGAAAAGCCCAGCAACCACTGGGCACTGTAAGCAGAAAAACTACTCCCCAAAGTAGAATTAACCCGGGCCTCAGGGGCTGGAGTCGACAATTACTGTATCCCAGAGACGTCAAACAGTGACTTCAAGAGAGGGAAGCAAGCACCACGGTTTATGCCCCCTGTTCTTCTTTCCCTAATATCTGTGAAAGCTATTGGTCAAAATTAAATCGTGGTAGAAATGACCAGGAAACTAGGAGCCAAAAACTTGCTTCTATCTCCTTCCCAGCTACAGGGCCGGGCACACCCTCACATAATCTTTGGGTTTGTCAATGGATCAACCGAAAACTGGGTAAGTCACAACATAAAAAGGAAGAGTCAGCCTTCCTCAAGGGGTTGACGTGAGCGCAGGAGACACACCACATAATGCAGGCAAGGCATGGCTTTTCTGAGCCTCACTTTTCACTTCTGCATAATTAAGGGGTTGAACTAAATGGACTGGGCCATCCCTACAGTTCAGACTAACGCTGAAGGTGGAAGAAATGACTCGTTGCCACCCGCCCAATCCTTCAACCTGCACCTTCTTTGAAAGATAACTTGAAACCCCTAGAAACCAGGAGCTTCCCACCGAGGCGGAGCCGGAAGCCAGGAGCTGAGAGAGGCAGAGAAGCAAGTGCCCTGCCCCCTGCCCTGGCCCCGCGGCACCAGGCCCCGGCTTACCAGGCGGCGCTGGGGCTTGATGAGGGGCCGGTTGATGCCGTTCATCTTGTGGTAGAGGCCGCAGGCGTTGCACAGGTAGTGTCCTGTCCCGTCCCGCCGCCACAGAGGGGTGGACATGGCCCCACAGTTGACACACTCTCTGCCTTCCGAGAAGTCATCAAACATATCTACTGGGTGGGAAACGACACAGAGGATTAGCTCTCTGCTTACGCCCAGAAATCTCAACGGAGAATCTGGAGACCACAGGAATCAGGGCCTTTCCTTGCAAGGAGTGGAAGACGGGCCACCGTGGGCTGCCATTATTTCCTCACTCCGCCCTCACCCTGGAGAACCGGCTCCAAGGCCTGTCCTGGGGAGTGGACATTTTGCCGCCGGCATCACAAACACAGCAGGGCTCTCCCTGGTTCTGAGAATGGGAAGGGAGGGCGGCGGAGACCACCGGCACCCGGACCCCCCGCTCCTACAGAGCTGGGGGTCTCACCCGACACCGAGTTCCACTCAAGACCTTCTTTCTCTCGTTGTTCCCTTTCAGAATTGAGATTTCAGTTCCTTTTCAGTAAAAATATAATAAATGTTTACTTCAAGAAAGTTAAATGCTGAAATGTGTAAAAAGAATATAGGAATCACACCTAATCCTATAACTCAAAGATCACCATGTTATTAAGTTTGTTCTGTTACATCCTTTGTAATACTTTATATATTGACATAGCTTTGCCTACTTGAGGTCAGGCTGTATCATTTTGAGCCTGTCTTTTCACTTTATATCAAAGCATTTTCCCATATTAGAAATTCTTCAGAAACTTTAGTGTATGTGATCCCATCACAGAAATGCACCATCCTTTATTCTCATTGAATTTTTAATAAGTCATTACCCAGTTTCTGATTTTTGTAGACCCAGCTCATTCTGTAAACTACTCTTAGCATTTCTGGTTATTTCTCAGGATATTCCCCTAGATATAGAATTACTGAGCCAAAGGGACTCTCTTTTTTGAAAGCTCTTGAAATTTTCAAACTTCCCTGCATGAGAAGGTTGTAATTCATTTTTCTCATTTCAGTATCTGTATGATTATGCTATGTCATAATTTGACATTTTTCTTGCTTATTGGAACAAAGAAATAAAGGTGCATATTATGAGCAATGATGCCTTAGAGTGGAACCCATCCACAGGGACATGGCTATCCCGGCCAATCCCCTGCACTCACTTACATGCCCCTCCCTTCCCATCACCTTTGTCTTCCACTGTCTATAGAATTTTAAAAAATATTTACTTATTGATTGATTTGGCCATGCTAGGTCTTAGCTGTAGCATGTGGGATCTAGTTCACTGACCAAGGATTGAACTCAAGCTCCCTGCATCGGGAGCTCAAAGTCTTAACCACTGGACCACCAAGGAAGTCCTAACGTCTATAGAATTTAACAGTTGACACAGTTCACTTGTGTCATCCTGCTGAGAGAGGTTGGGCCAGTTTTCTTATTTCCTGTTATCAATATAAAACCTGGCTGAGAACTCCCAGAAGTCTCTCTGACTCCGTCTGTATTGCTTCCGATTTTGAAAAATTTTATATTCTAATCTTCTATCCCTAAATACAGCCACTCTGGTGTCCAGATTGTTCTCATCCTACTATGAGAAGCAAGAGTGGATTTTTCTCTAGTTCACGGGGAGACTTGAGGAGGAGGGTAACACCTTTCTCTGCCATCAGGACTTAGCCCCGTTGCTCTGGGGGTTAAGGTCTCACATTCTGTCAGTTCTGTGACCCCACTACCTGCTCTAAGGGAACATGAGCTAAGAGAGAAAAGGATGGTGGGGGCCCTCCCCCCAACTCTGGGTACACAAACAGTCATTTGCACCTGCAAACAGGTAACTGTGAGTCAACAGTGTGCAGGTGTGAGGGACTGTGTGCTCAGTCTCGGGAGCTGAGCACACACAGTCACGAGAGAGGCTATTTTTGCACCTAGGTCACACTGAGAACCCTCCAGCAAGGTCACCTGCCTTCAGAGCCCCACAGGACATGACTCCTGTACTCAGCTTCCTTTCCCAAACCCGGGGGAGGCGTGAACAACCTGCAGGGCACCCTGCCACCCCACCCTTGCCTGGCTGCCCTGCTCCCTTGGCCTAGCCTTCTGGTGAGAGGGCTGGAAAGGCCAAGGGAGCTCATAAAAGGCCCTCAGACCAAGGAGAGGCGCTTGCAATGTGCCCATTTGTAGCGTGTTTACAATCAACACTAGATGGCACTACAGCCTCAAAATTGATACTCCTCATTCGGGTCTAACTGGACAGAGGGCTTTCGACAGCACCTTCCCATTCCAAACCCAGCACAACTCAATTATTCTTTTTTCTTTTCAGGCCCAAAGGTGGCCTGAACAGGAAAACGAACTCTTATTTAATTACCATCCAGCTTTCAACATTTTTCGGCCCATCTTGTCTCATGTATACCTCCACCCACTTTCCCTACCTGATTTTTTTTTTAAGAAAATCTCAGACTTTCTGCCATTTCACTCATAAATATTTCAGAATGTGCCCCTCACAGATAAAGATTCACACTCTTTCCCTTTTAAAGATGAGCAAACCAACCTGTTTCCTATGTCCCGGTTCATCTAAAGAAGGCTGCACAAACTGAGGGCTCTCAATCCATTCCTCTTTTTGTGGAGGGGACATTCCCTTTTCTCTTCACACTTACTGTTTCACATCCCAGACAGGGTCTTATCCCAGGAGCCTCCTGAGCAGCTCCAGCCTCTCTGCTGGTTACTAGCCTGACGAGTTGAGAACCCAACACCAAGGTTTGCCTTAGAAACACCTTCTCACCTGCCACACAGAATGGGTTACACAGACAAGCAACTATTTTATAGGCTGGGGAAAGGCACTGGAGGTCGGCGAGTATGTATTTGTCACTGACAAATATTTACTGAGTACCTGCTATTTAAGCACTCTGATAGAGGTCATAGGAGCTATGAACACTAATGCCTTAGTTGGGCAAACTGGGCCAGAGTATCAGTAATGTAACAGAATAACTGAACTCATTTGGGCCATGCATCTTTAAAAAAAAATTTTTTTTTTTGGCTGTGCTGGGTCTTCATTGACGCACAAGGGCCTTCTCTAGCTGTGGCGAGTGGGGGCTACTCTAGTTGCAGCGCACTAGAGTGGGGGCTTGGGTTTCTCATTGCAGTGGCCTCTCTTGTTGCTGAACATGAGCTCAGTTGCTCCACGGCATGTGAGATCTTCTCAGACCAGGGATGGAACCCATGTCTCCTGCGTTGGCAGTCGGATTCTTTACCACGGAGCCACCAGGGAAGCTCTGGGGCACATATCTTAAGCAAGTTGGGTATTATGGTGGCAAAAACTGCTTGTCTAGGGTAGAAGACGCAGAATTCTGACCCAGATTGAAGAGTCAGGCATTACAACATCAGCCAAAGGAAAGCTGTTAAGGAGGAGCTTCCTGAAAGCATCGTAAAGGTACCGCATCTGCCTACAACCTGCCATACCTCCAAATGGGTACAGTCTCCATGTCTTCTACCAGATCTTGTCATCTGACCTACTCAATGGGATGTTACACAAATGTAAATGATTATGACAAAGACAACCTAATGACAGAGAAAAATGCCTCCCTCCCATGTTAAATAAAAAATGCAACCTGCAAAACATCCTATACGCTGTGACGGCAGCTGAGACCACCAGGAAGGGGCTTCTATTAGGCTAATAAGTTGTATGGCTTTTTCACTTTTGAAAGCATCATTCTGAAATGTTATAATTGCTTAGCTTTTCAATATGATAAAAAAAAATAAGAAAACAAAAATTTTTGATCATCTGCAGCGATTCCCACTATGCCATGGGGGAAGGGACCTTTTATTGTCTTACATCTGACACAAGCAGGAACCCGATGGACTGAAGAAGGGAAAGAACGTTCAAACACTGCTGCTTAGCTCCTACTCTGGGGGAGGTGGGAGGTGACAGGCTGGGAGCCCCAAACCAGCACTAACATCTGTGTGAACCTTGGTAACAACCACCTCATTACATAGACGTGCCCTGGGTGGAACTTCCCGAGGGCAAGTGGGCAGCAGCCTGATTTCTAATGAGGAAGGCCATGGCCATGGCCTTGACTTCCAAAAGCCCCACCCACCCAGTGCTGGGCATCTTGGGATCTGGACCAACCACTTAGAAAGGCAATGGGAATCCAGCTCTCAGAAGTGGACCAGTGTTACCCCACATTCAGAGGAAAGACTTGTAATAAAAGTTGTAAAGTACTTTGCAAGTAAGAGGAAAAAAAACTCACAACAATGGCTGTAAAGAGGTCTGCAAACACCAGTGAGATAACAATGATGGGTTGTTGTCAGGGCTGGAGGGGTTGGGAGAGAGTGGGAACCACCAGCGAGAAACTGGGGGCTGGGATTTTGGGAGAGGGAACAGATAGAAGAGCTGCTGCTGCTAAGTCACTTCAGTCGTGTCCGACTCTGTGCGACCCCATAGATGGCAGCCCACCAGGCTCCGCCGTCTCTGGGATTCTCCAGGCAAGAACACTGGAGTGGGCTGCCATTTCCTTCTCCAATGCATGAAAGTGAAAAGTGAAAGTGAAGTCGCTCAGTCGTGTCCGACCCTTAGCGACCCCATGGACTACAGCCTACCAGGCTCCTCCACCCATGGGATTTTCCAGGCAAGAGTACTGGAGTGGGTTGCATTGCCTTCTCCACAGAAGAGCTAGATTTGGGAATCTGACCTTTTCTCAACTGTAAGGTATATCGCTCTTAGACTTGACCCAGTTTGAGACTCATAGGCAGAGTGAAGTTGCAGGCAGGTTGATTGGTCTGGGCTGCTCCTTATGGGAACTCTTAATTCATGATCATTTTAGCAACCAAAAGCAGAAAATGAATTAAGCCCTCACCCCAGGAATGGGGATTTAACTCCTCACTTCCATCCATGCCCAATTAAAAAAAATGTTTTAAAGGAGGGGCGCAAACCAAACCTGGTTTGTTCTGCGTCCAATTTATTAATAGTACGGATATTCCTAGGAATTAAGGCAGACTACGCCCACCCAAGTGCCTGCAAGAAAAATGTGGGCCAGGAGGTTGAAGGATCCCACCCTGACTTCCCCCATGGCTAGCTGACGCAAACACTGGCTGGGAGCTGACCTCTCCTGGCCGGCTCCATCAATCTTGGGGAACCCACCCACAGGCTGGCCAGCAAGTCAGGGCTGGGAGAGGGGCTGATGGGAGAGGAAGAGAGGGGAGGTGGTGGGGGAGAAGTGAGAGGACTCAGAGACCGGGATCACAGTTGGCAACATCCACTGAGTACTGCGAGAAAGCTGTTTTGTCTCCCTACAGCCAGAGAGAGAGCACTCAGGCTGATGGACTTGGCCACGTTCATGCCAGCCGCTGGGCTGGAGCTGCAAAGCTGGCTCTGCTCTGCTGCAAAGGTGCCCCTCATGCCTTCCCTCTTCAGGGGGGCTACCACTTGCTGGGTCTTGAGCCAGAGCTGGGAGGGAAGAGACGCTCCTCTCCCTCAGTCCTCAGAGGCTGAGTCTATCAGATGCCTGTGTTTCTGGTGGGGGCACCCGAGCCCAGATATATACTCTGTGTGTGTGTCTGCTCTGCTTGCCTTTGAAGCAAGTGCTGGACATAGAGATGTATCAGGCAAAGTGTAAAACGTGGAAGTGTTCGTTGCTCAGTCGTGTCCAAGTCTTTGTGACCCCAAGAACTGTAGCCCACCAGGCTCCTCTGTCCCTGGCAAGAATTCTCCAGGCAAGAATACTGCAGTGGGTTCCCATTCCCTTCTCCAGAGGATCTTCTCAACCTAGGGATCAAAGCCAGGTCTCTTGCATTGCAGACAGAGTCTTTACTGTCTGAGCAACCAGGGAAGCCAATATTAGGCAAAACTGGGGCAAAAATCTCTGCCCAAAGTTGTCTTGCTCTAGCTGGGGATGCACAACTCAAAGCAAATAATTTTATTAAATGTGACAAATTGCAGTGAAGCCTGGGCTGCATCACTAGGCCCCACCACTCACCCCCACCCCCCAGCACATCCTCAGCTGTCCCAGGTCACTCTGCAGTCTATCTGGGGAGGGAAGACACACAAACACAATGGAAATTACCCACGCCCAGAGTGCCAATTCAGTGGTGCAAAGTCAAGGCCATAGTGGTGCGAAGCCAGGCCGGGTGAAGAGAGTGGAGGGGCCACCCACAGACGGCACAGAGCCAAAGGGGCTTCAGGACATCCAGCCCTACCCAGACGTCCCCTGCTGAACCCCAGTCCAAAGTTCAGCGGAGACTGTGCCTGGATTTCCTGACAGGTCAGGCTCTGTCCCCGGGCTGGCGCCTCAGTTTGAGGCACGAGCGGCAAACAGATCCCGAGGTTTTGGGCAGCGACTGAGCCTTCGGTCTTCTGGGCTTCATCAGGCCCGGCCGGTGACAGGCAGCCGGGCGGGGAGGGCAGACACAGCTCAGGCAGCGACCAGCTGGCTGGCAGGATAAGAGCACCTATTTTGGAAGCTCCTGCTAAACAGAAGCAGCTCCCGCTGGGTGGGGCTGGAGCTGCCCTGCAGAGCGGGAACTGGGGGCCCCGCCTCTGAGTGCCCAGCAGGGCATACAGGAGGGGCACAGAGAGTACTCACTGCATCCCAACCCTGACCCATGAGGGGTGGGATAGCTTTAGAAATTTACAAACAAGGAAGTTGAGAAGAATCTGTAAGAAACATGTGACCCACTACATTTGTTTTTCTTTCTTTCCTTTCTTCCTACTTTTTTTTTGCCACGCCGTGTGGCTTACAGGATCTTAGCTCCTGGACCAGGGATCGAACCCATGCCGCGTGCAGTGGAAGCACAGAATCATAACCCCCAGGGAAGTCCCTGAACTACATTTCTTAATAGCCACTGAGCAATATGAGAGACCTTTAAACTTTTCTTCAGGTGAATATTGTAATTGTACTGGAAATAGATTTCCACCAACACATATACACACTCCAGTAGCATTTACCAAGGAGCCTAGCTTTGGGTTTGAGGTGAGAGTTAAAGAATGAGTCAGGTTAAGAAAAAAATCACAAGCAATCAAGGACATCCTGAAAGGAAGGAACAAAAGCACCAAAAACAGGGAGGGAGAAAGGAAGGAAAGGAGGAAAGAAAGAACGACCTCTTGCTATGATAAACTGGAGGAAAATATTTGCATGTTGCCAAGAATTAATACTGCTTAATATGCTTTGGCCACCTGATGTGAAGAACTGACTAATTGGAAAAGACGCTGATGCTGGGAAAGATTGAAGGCAGGAGGAGAGGGGGATGCCAAAGGATGAGATGGCTGGATGGCATCACTGACTTGATGGACTTCAGTTTGAGCAAGCTCTGGGAGTTGGTGATGGACAGGGAAGCCTGGCGTGCTGCAGTCCATGGGGTTGCAAAGAGTCAGACACAACTGAGTGACTGAACTGAACTGAATATGTTGAGAAAAATGACACATCACACAGAGAAAGACTCCGTGGGGCAACCAATGATGACACTGAAGAAGCTGTATGAAGAGGCAAGCCTTTCCATTCTGTGGACCAACTGATCCTTTCTTGAAACTCTACAAGCTCCCAAGTACCTGCCTCCGTTCCTACTTGGTCTGCGTTCACAGCAGGGGCAGAGTGGGAGGAAAGCCCAGAAAGAGGTATGTTAGTGGGGTTCAGAGAAGTTAAGTCCTGTTCAGTAAATAGAGGAACTCAGATTGCAACCCAGAAAGACTGGCCAGTCTCTTAACCATGGGCCCAGAGTTCCACCAGGTCCTGCCGGCAGATGGATGGCTTTACCATCTTGTCAGGGGCCTGAGTTTCCTCCCAGTAGCAGACAGTGATTTTTGAACATGAGCAATTTAAAAATCACTATGTGAAAGACAGTCATGACATGACATGTTAGCAGCGAGGACCATAAGAAGTCCAGCACCCATGTATGCCTGCTTACCCAGCTTACTTGCATCACAGAAGCATCTCAAGGCACGTGCGTTTCAATGCCCTTCAACACACCAGCTTGGGAAATGCCTTCTGGCCTGCCTCTTTATGACCCTCAAGAATCCCCAGGTATAGGGATATAATTGCAGTGTAAAGATTTCCCCATGACTGAAGGGGTAGTCACTAACATGGAAGACATTTCTAGGAGCTTTAAAATTTTATTTATTTGTTTGGCTGTGTCTTTGTTGCTGTGCGGGTTTTTCTCTAGTTTCAGAGAGCGGGGACTTCCCTCTAGTTGCAGTGCTTAGGCTTCTCATTGCGGTGGCTTCTCTTGTTTCGGAACACGGGCTCTAGGGCACGACGGCTTCAATAGTTGCGGCACGTGGGCTCAGTAGTTGCGTCTCCTGTGCTCTAGAGCACAAGCTCAACAGTTATAGCGCGTGGGCTCAGTTGCTCCATGGCATGTGGGATCTTCCTGAATCAGAAATCAAACCTGTACCTCCTGCATTGGCAGGTGGATTCTTTACCACTGAACCACCAGGGAAGCCCTCTGGGTGCTTTAGAATTCACAGTTGATCCTTGGTGAGCATGATGTCCTGAGCTGCCTGCATTGTGCAAGCTTAAGTCCATGAAGGATACAGACTGCCTCATGATTATCCGTGGTGTTAGGTTCTGAGAATACTACTTTGCTTGCTGTATCTGTAAGTGAAACACACGTAGACTCCTGGGAGAGAGTCACAATGGCCCCTTTCCACTTGTGATGCATGGGCTTGGGAAACTGCCTTCAAAGTAGACAAATAAACAAAGAAAGAGACACTCAAAAGATTGTGTTGTGTTTTAATTTCAATTTTAAAACTCTTCTTAATGTTGATATTTTATCCTTCTAACAATATATGTCTTTACAAACACTGTTTTGCCCAGTGGTCTTCCGGTCCTCTGTGGGCTCTCCCTCCCCATCTCCTGTCCATTTTTACCCAGTGGGTGAGCTGCCCAGAGTCTTCCCCAAGGGGCCTGGGGAAGAACCCTGCAGACACGAGTGAGGACTAGCCTGGGTCTCTGTCAGCTGCTGCATCCAACAGACACCCTGTCCTGCAGCTCCCAGCCTCTAAACCTGGAACCAACGGCTCCTCCTCTTTGCCCCCCGCCCCCAGTGGACTGGCTCGGATACCACATAACTCATTATTCACAGCAGAACACTTCTGAGGGAAAGGTGCTTGTTACTAGTTATTCTGGGTTACTGTTTTGTTATTGTTCAGTTGCTCAGTCGTGTCCAACGCTTCGCCACCCTGTGGACTGCAGCACACGAGGCCGCCCTGTCCCTCACTCTCTCCCTGACTTTGCCCAGGTTCATGTCCACCGGATCAGTGACGCCATCCAACCATCTCATTCTCTGCCGCCCTCTTCCTTTGTCTTCAATCTTTCCCAGCATCAGCGTCTTTTCCAATAAGTTGGCTGTTCACATCAGGTAACTGGCTTAACATGAGATTTATGGCCATTCTTGGCAGAACTCAGGAATAAGACCTACAACCGTGACACACTTACTCCCCCAGGGTCCCCCAGACACTGGTTTCTCCCCTGTGTCACCACCTCCCAAACAAGGTGCATGCAGAGTGCAAGGAAGGAGGTGCCCTAAACTGCTCTGAATGCTGGGTTCCCTAGTTGGCCACTGACATTTCCCAGCTCCCCGGGTTCAGGCTGGGTTTAGACTTTGGCTCAGCTACAGCCACAGGAGCCCTGGGTGGGCATTGGCCACTGAAAATATTTGCTGCTTCCCTGGACTCTGGGTACTGAGCCCAAAACACAGCCCCATTCCTTCTCTGTGCCTGGTAAGCTCTGAGCACCCCCTCATCCTGGAACTCTTGTGCTGGCTCCTGGAGGGTGGGCACACAAGTCTTGAAAACTAGAAGAGATGTCTGGGTGACTATGTGGACATTCGGTGGAAGAAACCAAGGTCCGAAGTTGGTGAGTAAGTCATCTAAGCTTCCAGAACATTCTGTGACCTGATCTTTGCCCTCCCCAGCCCCATGCTGTTCTCAGGCCGGTTCACTTCATCTGCAGTGCTTGGCACACAACAGAAACTCAGAACATTTTGACTGAACAGATTTCAAAATCCAGCACCCTAAAGCATTCAATGGGGAGAAGGCAATGGCAAGCCACTCCAGTACTCTTGCCTAGAAAATCCCATGGATGGAGGAGTCTGGTAGGCTGCAGTCCGTGGGGTCGCTAAGGGTCGGACACAACTGAGCGACTTCACTTTCACACATTGGAGAAGGAAATGGCAACCCACTCCAGTGTTCTTGCCTGGAGAATCCCAGGGACGGGGGAGCTTGGTGGGCTTCCGTCTATGGGGTAACAGAGTCGGACACGACTGAAGTGACTTAGCAGCAGCAGCAGCAAAGCATTCAATGAGGCAGCAGTCACACCAGTAGCATAGTGTTCATCTGAAGACTCTGCTCCTGGCCTGCCTGATTGCCTGGTCACTGAGATCCAAGTTCCTGGACACACATCATAATTCAGCTGAGGGAATTATCTACACAGGGCCACAAGTTCTCCTAGATATAAATACACATATATACATAGTGTACATATACATCCATCTGTGTGTGTGTATATATATATATATATACACATATATGTATATTATACATCCATCTGGATGTATGGATGGATGGATATGGGAAAGTACTTCATGAAATGCATTAAAAATCAACCAACTCTAGTGATAAAATTGCTCTAGTAATTCATTAAAATACATCAAAAAGACTCCTCAATGCTCCCAGAGAGAAAGAGAGAGACAGACAGGAAGGGAGAAATATTTATATTTTAGGTGTTAATGGCAAAACACTAGCAACAACTCAAATATTCACTGGTAGGGGAATGAGTAAGAAAACTAAGATACAGTAAAAAAAAGAAAAGAAAACTTGAGTTGATTTTTTTTAATGACAGTAGACTATGTTAAGAATTTTCTCTTCCTGTAACAGTTCAAAATTCATTAAATCAGCAGCTAATTAAGCAAGTATCTGTGTATTTGGGGGAACAGTATTGGAAGCAGAGGGAACAGCAGTGTGAAATCCCTGAGCTCAGGGGAAATGGATGGTTAAAAATAACATTAATACGGTGAAAGAAGCTGGTCACAAAGACCAGAGTACATGGTTCCATTCATATGAAATGGTCAGAATCCACAGAATGTAGATTAGTGGTTGCCAGGGGCTGGGGGAGAAGTAATGGGAATGCCTGTTGATAGGTACAGGGTTCTTCATGGAGTGATGAAAATGTTCTCAAGCTGACTGTGAGATAGACACACAGCTCTGTGAATATACTACCATCCACGGTAGTGTACACTTTAAATGAGTGAAATTTACAGCCTGTACATTACATATTACTTACATAATGCATATTAATAAGGCTGTTGCAAAATAACTAATATCATGTTTAATTTAACTTTCAGAAGCATCTCTGCCTAGGCACCAGGGGATTGGAGATGTCGACTTCATTCCCTCAATTTCTCAGGATCCTCCCATTCCAATGACCAAATGCCTTCTGCACACAGACCTCAGGGTTCAGGTATCCCTCTCTGGGCTCAGGTAGCCACTAAGGCACAGGCTATTCTTTCCACAGAAGGAGAGAGGAAGGTCATTTCCACAGTGTGCAGGACCAACAAGTACAGGCACGCACGTGACAAGCTAGTCAAAAGCTGCCTGCCAATCTCGCTGTGAACGAAGTCCGGGGCTGGTTCTGGCTCCCCAGAGTCCAGGCCCCCTGCCAGCCTGCCTCAGTCACCTAACTGTGCCCTGGAGAGGATTGTGGGTAAACACACAGTCCGGACACTGATGGAGAGCAGGACACAGGGATAGGGAGGTGGGCAACATGAGGATATCTTGGCAAGAGTATAAACACAAGTGCATTTGATCGAGAAACTCCACTTCCAGGAATTTATCCCGTGGATGCACTGGTACTTTCATAAAATGGTTCACGTACAAGCACAGTTAATGTGGCATTTTTTTTTTTTTCCTGCAACAGCAGAGGATTGGGAAAACAACTTATATTTCATCAATATGGAACTGTTATTAACTCAATGAGGGTGTGCTGTGTAGCCATAAAGAATGAAAATCTTTTATACACTGATAAGGAATTCTTTCAGAGAAGAAATTCCACTCCAGTACTCTTGCCTGGAAAATCCCATGGACGGAGGAGCCTGGTGAGCTTCAGTCCATGGGGTCGCTAAGAGTCAGACACGACTGAGCGACTTCACTTTCACTTTTCACTTTCATGCATTGGAGAAGGAAATGGCAACCCATTCTGGGGTTCTTGCCTGGAGAATCCCAGGGACGGAGGAGCCTGATGGGCTGCCATCTATGGGGTCTCACAGAGTCGGACACGACTGACGCGACTTAGCAGCAGCAGCAGCAAGGAATTCTTGACAAAATATGCTATGAAATATTAGAAGGTACAGAACAGAGCATAGAAGACTCTCTTAAAAAAGAAGAGGCGTCTAACACTGCTATATTTAAAATGGGTAACCAACAAGGAAGGACCTACCGTATAGTACAGGGAACTCTGCTCAGTGTTATGTGGCAGCCTGGATGGGAGAGGAGTTTGGGGGAGAATGGATCCATGTATACGCAAGGCTGAGGCCCTTCCCTGTTCACCTGCAACTATCACAACATTTGCTTGTACGCACACCAAGTATCTCTAGGAGGACAGACAAAAAACTAAGGATACTGACTGCTTCCAGGGAGACTATAATCTGGTGACTCAGGAGTACTTCTCAACTGCATTCCCTTGTGAGCCTTTTGAATACTGAACTATGTTAATTTATCTCCTCATTGCGATTAAATAATTCTTTTATAGGCTAAATAAAGCAATAAAGCAAGTAATAAGCCCCCACCAGCATCACCACTGTTTCATGTAGTGATGTTTTTAATTTAGAGCAGGGAAGATTCCTTTTTCTGATTCCCCATCAGAGCAACTTATCTCCCACCATTTCCCAAGCAGGTTCTCAGTCTAACTGACCCACTGTCATCTCTCAGAGCACCCCAGTTCTTATCCCAAGGTACCCCCAAGTCCAGTCTTCTCGACCAGCTCAGGTCCCAGCCCCTGGCGAATCCTGCTTGGTTTCTAATGCTAGGCTATACCCATGCACACTGCCTGTTTAGATCCTGTTCCTTTTATTAATTAGGAAGACGGAGAAGGCGCTATGGCCAGGCCCTTTATCAGGGCCGCAGGAGGAGACTTACACCAGGCCAGTCTGGGCCCGTTTGACTCTGCAACCTCTCTTCAAGTTTGTGACAGGTTGGAAGGACGGAAAGGAAATACTGAACAAATTGCCAGACCAGCTCCCTCAGGGATCCAGACAATGGGTCTGGAGGGAAAAGCCTTTTCCTTCCAGCCCAGTGGCCGTCAAAAGAAAACAACTTCCCTTTCACCTCCTGGAATGGCAGCAGCCAGCCAGCCAGCCGGGGAGATTTATGGAGATATAATGTGACCTCTTTATTGCTCTGAATGCTAGGGAGGCATTTCAGGGAGATTTACGCCTTTTAGAAGGGGAGGGGAGCTAAGGTGCAGCGCTGTATACATGGGACTACTTTCCTCCTCTGGGGGTTTCTTGGGGATTATTTAATCAAACCCAGGTTAAATTCAATCACCAGCAGTTTATATTTTCTTCTCCCGCTAATCCACCTAGTTATCCTGCAAGCTTTTTGCATGAAACGTGGATTCTAAGGAGAGTCAAGAGGGCTCTGTTTAGCTTTGCGTTCACTTAACATAAAACAAAAAGAAGGATGAAGATCACTTACAGTAGGGCCAGGAGACTGTGTTCCTCCCAGGCAATGGACCCAGATAGCACACACTTTATGCATCTATGTTTAGGATCTTCTTCGTAAAATGGGGAGTCTTAGACCACATATCAAAGTCCTTCCTAGTTCAAAAATTATCCAGATTAATATCAGATCAAATGTATAAACGACTCTGACAGTGATTTTCCTGTCATTTGGGGTTTTTTAAGCTGCAGAACCCGTTCTTCAATGGAAATTTCATTTAGGATTGTGAAATGAAGACAGAGAGGTGCAGCTGACTGAGTGAAAGGGTGACCCGGACTTTCCCCAGACCCCCCTCGATACACTGACACTCACGCAGTGGCCCAGAGGGGGCCCTCCAACCACCAGAGCGCGCAGAAGGGTAGCTGCAGCAGTGTTCCCCAGGACTGTCTACCAGCGATGTGAATGAGATCCATCCACTGCTTCAATACCACAAACCACATTTACCAAACTTATAGGCTGGGAGCAATGAGATCCAGCTCCAGAAGCATTACAAGCCAAAACATTCACCAACAGCAGCTTTACCTCTCCTGCTTTGGTCTCCAAAACTCAGAAATAAAATATTTGGAAAAGATGATTTCTAACTCCCTAGGTTTTTTGTTTTTTAATGTGGACCATTTTTAAAGTCTTTACTGAGTTTGTTACAATATTGCTTCTGTTTTATATTTTGCTTTTGTGGCCACGAAGCATGTGGAATCTTTGCTCCCTGACCAGGCACTGAACGTGCACCCCAAGCACTGGAAGGTGAGCTCTTAACCACTGGACCACCAGGGAAGCCCCTCTAACTCCCTGCTTTTTGAATCATCTGACTTGGCACTCTATTGGAACTCCTTCCATTCACGTATATATGTATTTTATTTATGGCTATATTTATGTCTAAATTGTATAAATCATTATTGCTTTAATACAAACAGTACAGAAAGATGGCACATGAAAGATAAGTCTCCACCATTACCACTATCCTGCTCCCCAGAAGCAATGGAGGTTAACAATTTTTCTATTTCCAGACATTTTCTATATTATTAATTATAATTTTCATATTTAGAAATTATAAAAAGTACCAAAAATAATATAACAATTCCTTTTATTTTTTATCACCATCCCTTATCCAATCACTATTTTGAATTCAGTGTATATTCTTCCAATTCCTGTTTATCCTCTTACACACACAGATATGTATCTCTGAACATTATAGGCGTGGCTTTGTATAAATTGAAATCTTACTTTACATGAATACCCTCATACTGTACATCATGTTCAAAAATTTATTTTTTTTAAAAATGTGAAATATTTCAGTAATTGAGAAGAAAAGAATATTATACCACTTTTGAAGCCAGCACTTGGCTTTGTTAAATCTTAACATTTTACCATATTTCCTTCCAATTTTTTAAAGAAATAAAGCACTGCAGATTGTTGATTCCTATCATCCCAGTCTCCTCTTTCCCTCAGTGGATCTTGAATATGTTTACAATTCATGTGAATGCTTTTACTCTGGTAAATATATGTGTCCTGCTGCTGCTGCTAAGTTGCTTCAGTTGTGTCCAACTCTGTGTGACCCCACAGACGGCAGCCCACCAGGCTCCCCCGTCCCTGGGATTCTCCAGGCAAGAACACTGGAGTGGGTTGCTATTTCCTTCTCCAATGCACGAAAGTGAAAAGTGAAAGTGAAGTCGCTCAGTCGTGTCCGACTCTTTGCGACCCCATGGACTGATGAGGAGCCCACCAGGCTCCTCTGTCCATGGGATTTTCCAGGCAAGAATACTGGAGTGGGTTGCCATCGCCTTCTCCGCTCCAGTTCAGTTCAGTTCAGTCGCTCAGTCGTGTCTGACTCTTTGCGACCCCACGAATCACAGCATGCCAAGCCTCCCTGTCCATCACCAACTCCCGGAGTTCACTCAAACTCATGTCCATCGAGTCGGTGATGCCATCCAGACATCTCATTCTCTGTCATCCCCTTCTCCTCCGGCCCCCAATCCCTCCCAGCATCAGAGTCTTTTCCAGTGAGTCAGCTTGTTGCATGAGGTGGCCAAAGTATTGGAGTTTCAGCTTTAGCATCAGTCTTTCCAATGAACACCCAGGACTGATCTCCTTTAGAATGGACTGGTTGGATCTCCTTGCAGTACAAGGGACTCTCAAGAGTCTTCTCCAACACCATAGTTCAAAAGCATCAATTCTTCGGCGATCAGCTTTCTTCGCAGTCCAACTCTCACATCCATACATGACCACTAGAAAAACCATAGCCTTGACTAGACGTACGTTTGTTGGCAAAGTAATATCTCTGCTTTTTAATATGCTACCTAGGTTGGTCATAACTTTCCTTCCAAGGAGTAAACGTCTTTTAATTTCATGGCTGCAGTTAGCATCCGCAGTGATTTTGGAGCCCAAGAAAATAAAGTCTGACACTGTTTCCACTGTTTGCCCATCTATTTCCCGTAAAGTGATGGGACCAGATTCCATGATCTTAGTTTTCTGAATGTTGAGCTTTAAGCCAACTTTTTCACTCTCCTCTTTCACTTTCATCAAGAAGCTTTTTAGTTCTTCTTCACTTTCTGCCATAAGGGTGGTGTCATCTGCATATCTGAGGTTATTGATATTTCTCCTGGCAATCTTGATTCCAGCTTGTGCTTCTTCCAGCCCAGTGTTCCTCATGATGTACTCTGCATGTAAGTTACTCTGCTTAGGCTTGTTCAAAACCTTCCATCCCCTGTAGTTATCCACTGCATGTGTCAGACCTCTAGAAATTAGCATGTTAAACTGAACCAACTTGATGGGAGTAACTTTCCACAGGACTTAGTTTCCAAAGAAAAACATTGTTTAGAGTAGCAAAATTATAAGCCTACCAAGGCACATTGTAAAACCTCTGAAAAGTAACCCAGCAAGTTTTGTGAATGGAAATGTAGTACTCAAATCACATCTGCTTTAAAAGTTGTAACAAATATGGATGCATTAAAGAGAAACTGTATATATTCAACAAACTCTTATGTTTGGCTTGGGTGCTGCTTAACAATGTATCAGGCATCTTTTGCTAGGTTATGCTGTAATAAACAACCCCAGAATCTCAGTGGTTTACTATACTGAAGCATTATTTTCTGCCGTTCACATTACACGTCAGTCAGTTGCAAGTTGGCTGCATTTCTGCTGTATGTGTGTGCTTCGATTCAATCTGAGACCCAGGCTGACGGTGCAGCCTCTACCTGGGTCACGCTGGTCTCATGGCAGGGGCAAAAAGAGTGATGCCAATGCTACATAATGACTCTTAAAGCCTGTGCCTGGAAACTGCGCAAGTGACTTGTAGTCACATGGCCTTGATCAAAGCAAGTCTCACAGGCAAGCCTATGTTATCAGGGTAGGAGATGTAATCCTCCCCCAGGAAGGGGCACCTGGAAGAACAGTGCCATCTGCCCTGAACACAAATGGGATCCCACCATACAGACCTTTCTACAGCTTAGTTTCTTCATGGAAGCACATGTATTTGGACACCCCCCACCCTCCCCCCAAAAAAGGCCTAAAAATATTAGATCTTTATTGACATAGGATAGGAAAATGGACTGAAGTTCCCTTATGCCCAGGACTTTCTCTTATAATCAACAGCCTGGGGCTGATCAAACTCAGATCCCCACTCCCCCAGAGGGACAATCCCTGCTGGTATCAATCTGCCCTTGTTATCAGGGCCAATTTGAGCATTATCTGGTCTAAATTTATGACCCCGGAAAAATAGGGCTTTTCGACAGTGTGGTCACAATATTCTTTAGACTCCAGAGAAAGCTTGAAAAAAATTCTCTTTAAGAATTCTTGCCCTGAGGAAATAACTCGGAGAAGGCAATGGCAACCCACTCCAATACTCTTGCCTGGAAACTCCCATGGACGCGGAAGCCTGGTAGGTGCAGTCCATGGGGTCGCAAAGAGTCAGACACAACTGCCCGACTAGGCATACAACATCAACGAAGATCTATCTCACTCTTTGAAGAGTATTTACAGTTTTACATGGTAAAAGGACATTCACATTCTAATCCATAATTCCCACAGTTGTTTAGCTGCACTTTGATATCTGAAAGGATCCACTGCTTACTGCCAGTCTTTTTATACCCTGGGTTCCCCTTTCCTAATGCTCTGGCTATCTTTCAGCAAGTAATTTTTTACTGCTACATACAGCAGGGCTGTAATGAACATCATTGCCTTAATTTCTGCGCCAGTACCTGTTTATTTTAACTTGTTTTGATTTCTGGCAGGACAAGTTCTCTCTTCTTACATCTTATTCATAAAAACTATCTTCGCTATTCTTGCACAATAACTCATCCATATACATTTTATAATCATCTTGATAAGTTGTATTTAAGAAATCCTGTTGGGATGTTTGTTGGGACTGCATTAAATTTATAGATTTTCTTTGAGGGAGAATCTGGAAGAAAGAACACTAAGCTTTCCAATCCAAGAACACAATATCTTTTCCCATTTATTCATGCCTTTTTTATACATCTTTAAGTTTTATAGCTTTCTCCACAGTGATCTTACATATTTGTTTACCAAAGCTGACCATTTTTTCATCTGCAAATAATGAAAACATTGCTTCTTCCCTTCCAATCTCATTTATTTTATTACCAGGTAAATAAATTTACACCAGCCAGAGATCTGAGAGGTATGGATCAGTTCTCAAAGTCTTTCCCTCAATGTGGTTTGAATTTCCATCATATTTGAGAATATTTCTAAAGTTGGGGGAATGAGTTTTTTCCCACTTTTCACTAGAGACGAAGACATTTGTTCCTAAACCAAGATACAAGCACATGGATATCAGAATATATTTTATATCCATTTATTGCATTAGTTTTATTTTCTTTTTCCTTTTTTCACTCTCAGAGTGTCTGCTGGGCCTCAGTGCCACCAATAAATGTCATGACTTCCTCCAAATGGCTCACCAACTGGACAGGTTGGACATGGATGTGGATGGGGACCCAGGCTTCATATTCCTCCTCGCTGCCTGGACCTCTGCTGGGCTGTTGTCCTCAGACCCTAAGGAAAGGGCCAAAGACCCCTGGCTTTTGCCAGGAGCTGCAGAAATCATCCTTCAGAGGTTTCTATTTTTTTTTCACTCTATTTCTATTTGTGCTAAAGTCATTAAAATCCACTCCCTCCTACACATACCCCAAGACTTCACCCTCACTGACTCCCAGAGGGTCGGAGCTAGACATGAGGCATATGGTTCCAATCCACTTGTTTTTACAAAGGAATCAGAAGCCGAGGGAAGCCCATATCAACAATGCAGTTTTCACCTTACAGACAGCCTGATCACCTCTTCTGAGAGGGACACCAAGCCCACATCACTCCCACAGTAGAGACAGAGGTACAGAGAACCCTGGATCCCAATTCCAGCTCCCAAACCAGTCAGAGGTAGGAATGTCTAGGAAGATGCATATATTGGGTTACTTAAAAAAAAAAAAAAAAACACCAATATGCAATTCCTCCTTTTTCTCATATTCTTAACCAAATCTGCTGAGAATCCAGCAGCCACCATGGGATAGGTACATTTCCTGGCAGAAATCCACCATGCAGGCGACCTGCCCCCAGCTTTCTGGCAAACACAACTTAGCACCATGATGGTGTGAACCAAGTGATTCTGGACTTGAACTCTAGGGAAGAGTCCACTGAAGAGGCTCAATGAGGAAGGGGGTCTCACTTACTGTCAGATTCCCAGAGACAGACCCTGTCTGGGCCTCCTCAGGGCATATACTCTCTCCCTTTCTAAGTGCAACCGAAAGGGTTTCTTTCTTTTTCCCTTTTTTTTAGCTCTCAATGGAGGCAAACACCTGGCTCCAACTTCCTTAGAAGGATTTTTAAAACATTCCAAGCTCTGACAAAAGTCATTCTCCAAGTACCTACAACCCCAATTAACATCTGCATATGTACACGCAGCTTCCCTAACAGCTCAGTTGGTAAAGAATCCACCTGCAATGCAGAAGACCCTGGTTTGATTCCTAGGTCAGGAAGATCCCCTGGAGAAGGGATAGGTTACCCACCAGTTTTCTTGGGCTTCCCTCGTGGCTCAGCTGGTAAAGAATTTGCCGCAATGTGGGAGACCTGGGTTCAATCCCTGGTTGGGAAGATCTCCTGGAGAAGGGAAAGGCTACCCACTCCAGTATTCTAGCCTGGAGAACTCCATGGACTGTATAGTTCATGGGGTCGCAAAGAGTCAGACACGACTGAGCGACTTTCACTTCACTTCACTACATACATGCACCCCCATATGTAGAAAAAAATCAGATGTTAAGCTGGATATGTCCAACTGTATCCCTAAATGTACACTAATACAGAGAAAGATGGTAACTCCTAACAAATATTTACAAAACTCCCATTTAATTCCACCTGGCAACCTAATCTTCCATTAGTAGAACTGAAAGAATCCTATTTGAAATAATATCTGCGTAGTGATCACAGTGAATATCTATTAACAGGTGACTGATGACTAACACTTATGGATGCTAAGCTTTAAGAACATCACTTCTGTTACTCTCAATAACCCGATGAAGTGGCTTCTATTCACTGCAATGGACGTGAACCCTGGAGACCACTGCAGTGGGTAGTAGAGCTGGAATTTTAAATCCGGGGTCTTGACTCCAGACTTGTGCCCCCAGCCACAAGCCTCTTCTGCCGCTCTGTTATCAGCTACCAAATAATAAAAAGATGGAGGTCCCAATGCGAAATATAAGCAAGAGCTCCGAACATGCCAAAAAAAGGACTGGCTAATGGGCTCTGCCTTCACTGGGAACAGCTGGTCAGACGGTGCATTCGGCCAGCTCTCCCTGGCCCAGCAGATCCGTCCTCCCAGCCCTTCTCCCCCCACTGCCCCTTCTGCTTTGTCTTGGGAAAAGGGTCCCCTTTATTAATGCCATTCCTGGAGATGTGTTTACACAGGGCAGGAAACTTAATATCAACATTCCCTGAAGGAGAGTGTCTTGTCACTTCTGTGAAGCACTTCAGGCAGGCAGAGACCAGCCTCCCAAATCAACAGGCACTTACGCCCTTTAAACAGAGTCTGATGGGAGAGTTTGTTTCTACAGGGAATCTTTGAGTTCCTGAGTCCGTTTGTTATGATGAGGTTGAGAGGCGGTTACCCGTATACACAAAACCCTCCTGGGTGCCTTAAGAGGCTCTCTAAAAAGGATCTCAAGGAATCTATTCGCAGTGAGGAGGAGGGAGAAGCACATATTCAGACACTCAGTGAGCTGCAAAGGACAAATCTGCTGAGGGAAATTCTGCAAGTCTCCATACGCTGGCAGGGGGAGATTGTATGGTTCTGGCTCCAGGGCCAGAACCCTGAGAGGATGCGAAGGCTTGGACTGTGGCGGGGGTCGGGGGGACATTTAGGAAGTCAAAGAGGGCACCACCAGGGCTCAGCAGAGCATCACAAGATCAAGGAATGAGGCCGTGTGAATTTTACAAGGTGAACATGGACAGCACATAACTATTGATTTTTCTTTTCAGCTTCCTTTCTTGGTTCCTCTTGCCAGGCATCTCTTAACCTGTTACCACTCCCAACTCCACTAGAGGCCAGTGCTGCCTAGCCACCCCCCCCCCCACAACCCTGGGGGCTCTCTCCTGTTCTCAAGGCTTCAAACCGTGATGATCCCAGACTCCAGACTGGCTCATCTGCCCCCTGCCACGACCCGTCCCTCCCCATGCCTCAGGACCACCGTGTCCAGTACGCTGACCCACCCCTAGAGCCCCTGTTGCCTTGCTGTTACCTCTGACAGCACAACACTGGAGTTTTCTACGCTCTCCTCTCTCCCCTGGCCTACTAGGTTTGGGCTGCCTGAGCCTGATTCTTTTTTTTTTATTCTTTATTTGGTTGCCTTGGGTCTCAGTTGCAGCATGTAGGCTCTGACTCTCCTACCAGGGATCGAATCCTGGCTCCCTGCATCAGAAGTGCAGAATCTTAGCCACTGGGCCAACAGGGAAGCCCCTGAACATGGTTCTTACAACTCCTTAACCTCCTCCCCTCCCACACCCAGTCCCACCAGGTCCTTCTCCCTGTAAAACTGATCACGCATGGGACCATGCTCCTCCCTGGACCTCTGCCTCTCAGGTTTCTTTTACAAGGATGATCCCCTCCTCTAAGGCAAAGTCTCAGTGGGGCCAGACTGCAGGTACGAAAATGTGAGCCTTAGGGGCCACAGACTCTGATGAGTTCCTGATTTTATCTTTTCAGATAATGAACACTCACTTATTATCTTCCCTGTAATTGTATCATGGATGGCAAAATAAGTGAGGTGGGATTCTTACCCTGGAAACACTTCCAGTCTAGTAGAACCATAATCCAAATTAAAAGACAGCACCAAGGATAGACAGGTTGTGTACAGGTTGAGTACGCTGGATGTGTACAGTTCTCAGGAATTCTGTCTGTGGGCGAGTCAAAGGCTGCCTGCAGAGATGAGCCCACAGTGAGAATCCCAGTCCAGTCCCTACCCCAGCTCTCGTGCATTCATGACAAGATCCAGCTCTGCTCCCTCTGGGCTACTGAGAGGCAGCTTGAACCTGATTTCTTTAATTATTCCTTGTTTGCTTCTGGTTCTTCCATGGTAAGGTGAGTGAGAAGAAACAAAGTTGTCTGCATTAAAAAGCCAGAATGAAATGACTTGGATAGAAGGAAAAATGAGGCCATGTGTGCCAAGTCACCCAGTCGTGTCCGACTCTTTTGCGACGCCATGGATTGCAGCCTGCCAGGTTCCTCAGCCCATGGGATTCTCCAGGCAAGAATACTGGAGTGGGTTGCCACGCTCTCCTCCAGGGGGTCTTTCCGAGCCAGGAAACAAACCTGCATCTACTGTGTCTCCTGCGTTGAAGATGGATTCTTTCCCACTGAGCCTACCTGGGAAGTTGTACCTCTGTGTATACATATTCTCAGTTTACTGTTTCAATCATGCTTTTCCTGTTCATAAAGCCCTAAACTCCTCTGCCTGATTTTCAAGGCCTTCCACATCTGGTCTCATGGTATCAATCTGGGCAACCCCAAAAGGAGAACCAGGCTATAGGAGCACCTGGAAAAGGTCCAAGATGTGTGTGTGGGGGGATATCCAAGATGCCCAAGTGGTCCTCCAGGGTGGAGAACTCCTCAGGGAGCAAGAGCCAGGGGACATCGCTGGGAGCAACCAGCTCACATACTTGCACAAGAGCCCAGAGCCCAGGGCTGGAAATACTGGAGGTAAATCCAAAATCAAAGCAAAGAATGGCTGAAACAGCCAGAGCAGGTTTCAGTAACCAAGCATCAGTGTTAGCATCGATACTGCATTTCTCAGACTCTATGGATGGCATAAAGCAAACGAGGAATTCTGTTGGGGCTTTTGAGAGTGAGATTCTTGATGCGGATGAAAGGATTTAAAGATGTAAAGATGCATGAGAGATGTAAAATGGTGCAGTTGTCATGGAAATCAGTATAGTAGTACCTCAAAAACCACACACAACTACCACACGATCCAGCAATTCCACTTCTGGGTATATTCCCAAAAGAAGTGAAAGCAGGTACTCAGATTTTGGTACATCTGTGGGCAAAGAGCACGATTCACAACAGTCGAAAGGAAGAATGACCCAAGTGTCCATCAACAGGTGAATGGATAAATAAAATGTGGTCTATCCGTGCAATGGAATATTATTCAGTATTTGAAAGGAAGAAAAGGGACTTCATTGGTTGTCCAGCGGTTAAGACTCTGTACTTCCTATGTGGAGGCATGGGTTCAATCCCTGGTCAAGGAACTAAGTTAAGATCCAATGTGCCATGTGGTGCTGCCAAAAAAGGAAGGAAATTCTGGCAGAGGCTTACAACATGAATGGGCCCTGTGGACATGTGCTGTGTGAAATAATCCAGACCCAAAAGGACAAACACTGTATGACTCCACTTACATGAGGTAACTAGAATGGTCAAGTTCCGAGGGACAGAAAGGAGAATGGTGGTTGCCAGGGGCTGGGAGGAAGAGGGAAAATGTATACAGAGTTTCATTTGGGGGAGATGAAAAAGTTCTGGAGATGGAAGTGGTGATGGACGTGTGGACATGTGGGTGCACTTAGTGCCACTGAAATGATAGCTAACAACTGTCAGAATGGCCAATCTTATGCTGTGCATATTTTACAACAGTTAATACAAAAGGTGCATACAGGGAAGTGAAAGACTTTCAGTCCTAAATTTGAGTTGGAAGTATTAGCTTCACCACACTATGTATTTTATCTTATCTTTAGGTGGACAGGGGAAGTATTTCCTATCTCTCTATATTGAATGACTCATCCAATAGCAAAGAGCTCAACTAGCAGAGCCAACTCTAAGAGTGGTGTCCAAACACCATTTCTCATTAAAAGGAGCCAGTGTTTCTTGGAGACATGGCCAAACCCAGGTCTGGGAGGAGGAAGTGCATAAGAAGAACTTGGAACATTTTATAGTATGCAAATCAGGAAAGGATCAAGCCAAGATTTTGTCAAAAGACCTAAGGAGACAATTTGAACAAGTTCCCTCTGGCAAAGACGGGGCAGAGTGAGCATCAATTAGGGTAAGGACATAGACTAAAACACATCAAGTATGTTTAAATCCATGAGTTCTTAATTATACTAGAAAGCTTTTATTTCACTGGTAATCTTGGAAAGGATGCAAGTGAATGAATTCATTATTTTGAACATTGAAAAGTAAAGTGAAAGAAGCAAGCATTTATCCTACCTTTCTTATATAAACTGTATCTCAGAGTAACCAAATATTTGATAAATTAAAGTCTTTTTGCTGTTATAGATGTATTTCAGCTAATAAATGAAGAAGGAATGAGAGTATTAGAATGTCACCATTTGCAACCCCCAATGAAATAACAGATCTAGGCAATGACCACCAGCTATTGAACGTAATCTAGACAATTTTTCCAATCACAGATTTACACAAAAAATCGGGGATGGGGGTCCTCTCTCATGGTGCAGTGGCTAAGAATCCGCCTGCCAATGCAGGGAGCACGGGTTCAAGCCCTGGTCCAGGAAGATCCCACATGCCTCGGAGCAGCTAAGCCCAAGAGCCACAACTACTAAGCCTTCATGCTACAACTATAGAAGCCTATGCATTCTAGAGCCTGTGCACTGCAAAAAAGAGTAGCCGCTACTCTCCGCAGCTAGAGAAAGCCTACTCACTGCAATGAAGATCCAGCACAACCAAACACAAATAAAGAATTAGTTTTAAAAAAAAAAACATGGGACAGAGAAACTCATTAAATGAAGGGAATGAAATCAAAAAAATCCAGGTTGTGGGGAAACCTAATGGAAAAGCCTAGTTTCTTTAGCAAATACTGCTGCTGTTCATTTGCTAAGTCATGTCCAACTCTCTGTGACCCCATGGACTCATTTCACCACGCTCCTCTGTCTATGGGATTTCCCAGGTAAGAACACTGGAGTGGGTGCCATTTCCTTCTCCAGGGATCTTCCCAGACCAGGAATCGAACCCGCATCTCCTGCATTGGCAGGCAGATTCTTTATCACTGAGCTACCAGGGAAGCCTAGCAAATATATTCCAAGAAAAAGAAGAGTGAAAGGGGGAACTACAGGTTAAAAGAGACTTAAGAGACATTAACAGAGGAAGTGAATGGACCTTATTTAGATCCGGATTTCAATAAACTGTTAAAGAAAATTAGACAAATGGGAAATCTGAACACCAACTGGATATTTAATATTAAGGTGTGATGGTTAATTTGTATCAAAGTGATGCTGATCCTCAGGCTACATTTCTTTCAGTGTCCTCATATCTTTTAGAGATATTTACAAAGTATTTAGAGATAAAATGATAACTTGTCTAGAATTTCCTTAAAAATAACATAGTATGAGGGATGGGGGAGATACAGATGAAATACAGCTGGTCTTGAGTGGACATTTGTTGAAGCTAACGGGATGAGTGTTTGCTGTTAAGTCACTTCAGTCGTGTCCCGACTCTTAGCGACCCCATGGACTGCAGCCCACCAGGCTCCTCCGTCCATGGCATTTTCCAGGCAAGAGTACTGGAGTGGGTTGCCATGAGTAGTTACTCTCAATTTTGCATACATTTGGAAATTAACATATTTTTAAAAATGTGTATGAAAGGCAAGAAGTGAGCTTGAAATCTTCATCTTCACCTCTAACACCTCTGGGAAGTAGGTGCTATGGCATCTGGCTTTGCACACCTGCATAAACAGTAATTTCCCCTGTCATTATCTGCTTTCCTATTCAGGACACTCCTGGTCCCTACATCTCACTTTCAGAGACAGAATCACTAAGAAGAGAGTGGGGTTACAAAAGAGGGTGGGACTCCACCTCTGAGGTCAGATTAGCCATATCCCCATCCTTCCTAGGGCAGGGAATCTGGGTTTGGGAACTAGAAGCAACCTGGGTTTTTGCTCCTTCTTCTACCTCGGCATGGACACAAGCCACACAGCCACACTGTGCCCGACTCTAAAGCACGCATAAACACACAACAGCTCCTCAGCATCCTATACGGTTTCTCTTCCTATCCATATGAGATCTTTCTCTAATTGGGAACAGGTGGGTGGCTCAGTCGTCAAGAATCTGCCTGTCAATGCAGGAGACACAGGATCCCTGGGTCAGGATGATCTCCTGGAGGAGGGCACGGCAACCTGCTCCAGTATTCTTGCCTAGGAAATCCCATGGAGAGAAGAGTCTGACGGGCTACAGTCCATGAGGTCCCAAAGACTCAGACAGAAATGCAGAGGGAAGGTTGTCACCACCTTGCAAGAGTGAGGCAAAAACTAAACAAACAAGAGCCACTAATTTTAACCTGTCTACACTATAACCAAAGTGAGAGATCCAAAATGCTACTTGAATCCTTCCACCGTCTAAGTCTTGCCTTCCCGCGGCCAAGTCTGAACTCTCCAGATGCCTCTGCTGGCTGCATGCTCCCCACGCTTCACCCTCAACACTGCAGAAAAGCCAACTCAAGAGCCTCAGCTTACCACGTCCTTTCCTCACAGGCAGCAAACTCCTAAACTTCTTTTCAGACCCCCTGTAGGAGTCCAGGCCTGCAGGAAGCGGGTCTCTACCAGTTTAAGCATCCTGGGCTCTCGAGGAACCCAGATTTACCCCGCTGAGTAAATCTGAGTAAATCTCAGTGTGCTCTCCACACACTGAGACCCTCACTTTTTTAATCTCCCCTGCCAGATGGTAAGATGTTGGGATGAAGAGACAACCTTGTTCATTTTCAATCTCCAAAGCCTAACAAGTGCTCAGCTCCCAGGAAGCAGGGAAAAAAAAAAATCTGTTGGCTGGTTGGCTGATGAGACAAATGATGTGTCTGTACTGGTGTCGGTAACAGAGCTCTACCCTCTGCAGGTCTCCAAGAACCTCAGGCAATGGGTTTCGTTAACAACAGAAAAACAAAACCAAAGGAACAACACACTGAGACCCCAACACTGGAGTCCTTTAACCCACGCTTTCCCACAGATGTTTTTACCTTTTCCTAAAGTGTTTGATTTTGTATAAGAAAAAATAAAATTAACCCATCAAACCTGAAATTTCAGATACCATTGCTTAAAATGGGGTTCTCAGGTGGCGCTCGTGGTAAAGAACCTGGCTGCCAAAGCAGGAGAACACAAGAGAATGTAAGCGAACGTTCGATCCCCGGGTCGGGAAGACCCCCTGGAGGTGGGTATGGCAACCCACCCCAGTATTCTTGCCTGGAGAATCCCATGGACAGAGAAGCCTGGTGGGTTATGGTCCATGGGGTCACAAAGAGTGGGACATGACTGAGGCTACTTAGCACACACACACACAGTCATGGAAACCTACACTACCAGAATGAATGAAATGGAATGGATGCCCAGCAAGCTCAGAAGATTACATGGACCACTGCTGTGAGGAAAGGCAAAGCCAGCAAACTATTGTCAAGGATGATGCCATCAGATCCTGGATTTTTTAAGATTATTTATTTCTTTCCACCACGCGGCCTGCAGGATCTTAGTTCCCTGACTAGGGTTTCCGTGTCTTTTTAATTTGGCTGTGCTGGGTCTTAGCTGTGGCACGTGGGCTTTTAGTTGCAGCATGCAGAATCTAGTTCACTGACCAGGGATTGAATCTGGGCCCCACACATTGGGAGCCTGGAGTCCGAAACACTGGACTGACACGGAATTCCCCAGACCCTGGATTTTTAAATACCCTTTTCTCACTATTTCTGTGCTCGGCCTGACTTCTTAACCTTGACAATGCAGACGCTCAAACTAAGAGAGGCTTAGTAAGTTGTCCAAAGTCACACAGCAGGAAGATGAGAGCATGAGACAGGATCGCAGGGACCCTTGGCGCCAGACTGATGTGCTTTCATCTCAATGACCTCCCCTTCTAAAAAGCGGGTTGAAAGCAGCACACTCATATTTCCCACATGTCAGAGCCTCGAAAATCAACACGTCCTGTCGCTGGTCACCTCACTTCAAGAGGGCAGCCACTTAAAACTTAGAAAAATGCCCTACCTTTAAAAGGGCTATGCATAACATACTGTAAGATTTGAAAACTTTGCTCCCATTTGATTGGCTATTACTGCCCATTCTTTCAGTCATTTTCCCAGTTTTCCTCTATTTAAAGCAGCGGTCCCCAAACTTTTTGGCACCAGGGTCTGTTTTCGTGGAAGACAGTTTTTCCACGGACGATGTAGGGGGAAGGTTTCAGGATGATTCAATCGCATTATGACATTTATTGTGCACTTTATGTCTATTCTTATGGAAATAATCATTTTTATTATTATTATGTCAGTTCCACCTTAGATCATCAGGTATTAGGTCCCAGAGGTTGGGGACCCCTGATTTAAGGGATCAGTCTTTAGGAGCCAGTCTGGGTCACTAATCTTATAAAAACTTTCTTCAATGTTTAAATAACTAAACAGTAACTTTTTATGACTGTTTAAATATATAGATATACACATGCCTGTATATGGTAACTAAGAAGTCAAGGATTAATGCCTAACAGTGGTTATCTTTGGATGGTAAGATTACAAACTCTGTGCACTGGTTTATAAGAGTTTTTCATTTCTCCATGGTAAATACACACTGTTGAATAAAATAAAAATAATTAAGTTTTAGTGATACTATTTGGGGAAAAAAAAAACAAAACACCTTTTTCTGAAGCCATCTTTGACCTGGAAAATATTTTCTTTTCTCAAATAAGCAGTATTTCCCTATTAAATGTATACTCAGAGAGAACCACATTCTTCATTTAGGGTCAAGTTAAGTTCTCTCTATATGCTAGCGAAAGGTTTTATTTGTTGTTTGTTTTCCCCGCCTACTCAATTTTGATGGGTAACCTGCATTATTGCCTCTCTTTACCTGGTTTGATTTATGATCTTGGAAGTCAGGTCATTCTCTGCTGGGTCGAAGAAAGAAGGGAAAAAAAAAAGGTCTCCCCACCTAATACCTGATAAAATATCTGAAAAGGTCATTGCAGACCTTGACAGAAACACATACGACTTCAACCCAATCTGATAAAAGAGCAACTTGAAAACTTTTATCAGAAGAAAATGTAACTTGCCATTTCCCAGCTCAATTGACTGAACTGTGTTTTAAATCTGAAATGACAGACATCATAAGATAGGAAAAGCTGCAGATAAGAAGCCAAATTGGGTTGTCTTGAATCAGATCGGATTGTCTGCCTGGGTTCAAACTCCCACACCTGCTCTGAGTGTGTCAATGAGAGTCTCTTGGCATGGTCCCCGAGGGGTTTGGAAACATTGCAAAAGTGGTGAACTTTGAGACTTCAGCGTTTATTCTGCGATTATAATTAACCTGCTCACCAGTTGCTATCGATCAATACTGAATCGCGCTGATAAAGTCTGACTGGATTTCTAGAAGTAGAAATAGAGATTTAAACTAGTAAGAAAAAAAGGAAGATCAAAAAAATACATTAAGGACCGAATTCAATTTTAAGAAGTAAAACTGGATCCGTGACTGAGGAATCTCAAAGCCTGTAGCTTAATAATCCTCAAAACTTCCCACCAAATTCTGGTGGGAACTCCTTGATTTCTCATCCTCCAAAAATAAAGTCAATCTATGACGATTCAACACAGAGTGACAGCCTTGCTTTCTTTGTTCATTCCACTTGCAAAGGGTGAACCAAATGGAATGGGCTACCTGTCTCCTTTGACAGAAAAAAAAAAAAAAAAAGATTATTTAAAGACATGAAGGCAATCTGAGGGCTCTCGCAAAGTACTGAAGGCCAGAAAACCCAATTCCCTTCATTCAGATAAGAGGCTTGAATATCCTGGCTCAGTTCTGATTACAGAGCGGTAATAGATAAAACCCTAGGCCCCCTGCCAGAAACGAGAAAGCTTCTACTGATGGCTTCTGTGATCAGCTCAGACCAAGTCCACGGGCTTTTCCAGCCTAGGGTGTTATCCACTATCTTGATCCAGGCCTCTATTCACATGTCCACTAACCAATATAATTACTGTGATTCCCCTCTTTCTTTCTCAGCTCTGACCTTCAAGGAAGAGGCAATACAGAGAATACAAAGAAAAGGCAATACATAAAACTGTAATTTTCTTTAAGGAAAGGGATTTCTGTGAGAGGCATATGGTTTTGCCCTTCTTCTGTAGCCAACGGTCCGCAGGAATAAGAAGAATTTTCTAGTTTGGAGGGTCTCAATTCTGGGCACTCTCTCTTTTAATTCTCTACACACCCAAATCAGGATGCTGAAAGGAAGCTGCTGTGAGGCAGGGACTCCCGGCATAGCGAGTTCTGCAGTGTCAGAGTGAGATGGAGAGACAGCGGCTGGAAACAGGGAAACACAGGGGAGAAGCCACGGTGGGGAGACAGGGCAGGTGGAGAACAAAGTAACACACACTCCTGAAGTTGACCTGAGGCCTTTGACCACTGCAGACCTTCTGGATCTGAAAGGATGCGCGCCCTTAAACTTGGCAAGTGAAGGTGGCAAACGGGGAGAAAGCATGTTCCTGGAAATTGAGACTTACCTGGGTTCTAAGCCAGACCTACTGTTTGCTACCAGAGAGAACTGGGACAGGTTAATCTTTCTGAGCACCAGTTTCCTCTTCTGCAAGATGGAGATCACAGTATCTAATTCTCAAGAAGAACTTACAAGTCCCTCTCACCTGACAACTTCCTCAGGGAATGGATTCAGCTTATTTGCATATATGCACAATGTGCTGTGTGCTGTGCTTAGTCACTCAATCATGTCCAACTCTTTGCAACCCCATGGACTGTAGCCTGCCAGGCTCCTCTGTCCATGGGGATTCTCTAGACAAGAACACTGGTGTGGGTTGCAATGTCTGTTTCCAGAGGATCTTCCCAACCCAGGGATCGAACCGGGATCTCCTGCATTACAGGTGGATTCTTTACCAACTGAGCTATAAGGGAAGCCCCATATGCATGATAAAGGCATTGTATGTGTGTGTGTGTGTGTGTATTACAAGATATAGGTTCCTATCCCTAAAATGTTGTTAGCTGGTTTCCAAACATTAATGTACCCAAACTTGTAAAATTCTTTTGTATAAATTAAAATACTTCAGAGGTTACTCTTATTATAACCCCATTCATATTATCTTCCCTTACCTTCTTTAGAAAGAAACAGAAGAACAGCTCTAAACAGAAGAATAGTATTATTACCCAATAAAACATTTAAATAATCCTGCCTGGAGAGTGTTACCTGAGACCACTTCATGGGCCGTGGCAGGGCAATAAACAGAGTGATACTTTCCAAGCCACGAGAGAGACTTATCACCCGCAACTTACGCAGGACTGCAGGTCAAAGAAGTCACCAGCAGACAGAAACTTTTGGATGTCCAAAAGGCCCCTTCAAGATCTTAAAACAACAGTATCCCAGGACCTGGAAGAATTGCCCACTTCTAGAGCAAAGCAATGGAAAAACCAGGGGTCCTTTCTCTTTCTTAAGCAAACAGAAGCAACAACATTTGCAACCTGCTTCAGCTCTAAGTTCAGTACACCTTAAATGTCTTAAAAGGACAGGCTGAAAAGAAGTGGTTAAAAGACTTACTTACCTGGCCCTGGATCTTCCCTGGTGGCTCAGATGGTAAAGCGTCTGCCTACCATGTGGGAGACCTGGGTTCGATCCCTGGGTCAGGAAGATCTCCTGGAGAAGGAAGTGGCAACCCACTCCAGTACTCTTGCCTGGAAAATCCCATGGATGGTGGAACCTGGTAGGCTACAGTCCATGGGGTTGCAAAGAGTCTGACACGACTGAGCAACTTCACTTTCACTTTTCACCTTGCCCTGGAGGAAGGTAATTTGGTTTTCTAACACAATCCCATCACTGCCCTGGGTTATTAGTTTTTCTGGTTCTAGCCCCAATATAATCTGAGTGAGAAGTACCCACACCAAGAATGGTGGCCAGTGTATGTACCAGTGAGGGCATCTTAGAAAGTCACGTCAGTTGCGGGGGTCGGGGAGTGGTATCTGACAATTGCGGACTGAGATCTGCTTCCAAAAGACATTACTGAGGGTTGGATAAGGGTTTTTGGACCCCTCAGTAAAGCAATCACCTGTTGGATAAGCAAAAATCAAAAGCCACATTCAATAAACAACAATTTATGTTTTAAAGTGCTTTTCCTGTGCATTAAACTCTAAATATAGAACCCTATTTTTTTTTAAAGAAGGGAGACTTTCAGAAAGTTAATTCATGAGTACTTATGTGTCTTTAAATTTTTAATTGGTTTAGTGTTTTTTAACTGGTGATACAGTCATGACTCAAAATTAGAAAGGTTCCATGTGCATGCCCATGTCCACAGCAGCACTACTCACAAGTCAAGAGGAGGAGACAACTTGTGTCCCTGACAGATGAAAACACACAATGGAATGCTGTTCAGCATTAAAAGGAAAGGAAATTATATCACAGGCTACAACATGGGTGAAACTGGAGGACGTTCCGTTGCTGCTGCTATTAGTTACTCAGGGTTCAACTCTTTGTGATCCCATGGATTTTGTAAATTGCCATGGAATTTTCCAGGCAAGAATACTGGAATGGGTAGCCATTCCCTTCTCCAGGGATCGAACCCGCATCTCCTGCATTACAGGTGGATTCTTTACCACTGAGCCACCAGGGAAGACCATGAGTGAAATTAGCCAGTCACACAAAGATGAATACTGTTTGATTTCCACTTACATGAGGGATCTAAAGTAGTCAAAATCATGGAGACAGAAAGGCAGTTACCAAGGGCCGGTAGGGAGGTGAAATTTGGAGTTGCTGTTTGATGGGTATAGAGTTTCAGTTTTGCAAGACAAAAAAAAAATTCTGAAAATCTGTTTTACAATAATTTAAGCGGGCAGGAGGAGAAGGGGACGGCAGAGAATGAGATGGCTGGATGGCATCACCGACTCGATGGACATGAGTTTGAGTGAACTCCAGGAGTTGGTGATGGACAGGGAGGCCTGGCGTGCTGTGATTCATGGGATCGTGGAGAGTCGGACACGACTCAGCAACTGAACTGAACTGAACTGAAAAACAACTTAGGCATTCCAGGTGGCTCAGCGGTAAAGAATCCATCGGTCAATGTAGGAGATGCGGGTTCAATCCCTGAGTTCCGAAGATCCCCTGGAGGAAGAAATGGCAATTCACTCTAGTATTCCTGCCTGGGAACTTCCATGGACAGAGGATCCTGGTGGGTTGAAGTCCATGGGGTCACAAAGAGTTGGACATGACTGAGCATTCACATACAACAATACTGCTGAACTGTATACTTAAAACGGAGAAGGCAATGGCAAGCCACTCCAGTACTCTTGCCTAGAAAATCCCATGGATGGAGGAGCCTGGTAGGCTACAGTCCATGGGGTCACTAAGGGTCGGACACGACTGAGCGCTTCACTTTCACTTTTCACTTTCATGCATTGGAGAAGGAAATGGCAACCCACTCCAGGGTTCTTGCCTGGAGAATCCCAGGGACGGGGGAGCCTGGTGGGCTTCCGTCTATGGGGTCACACAGAGTCGGACACGACTGAAGTGACTTAGCAGCAGCAGCAGCAGTACACTTAAAAATGGTTCAGATGGTAAAGGAAATCAACTCTGAATATTCATTGGAAGAACTGTTGCTGAAGCTGAAGCTCCAATACTTTGACCACCTGAAGAACCAACTCATTGGAAAAGACCCTGATGCCGGGAAAGACTGAGGGGCTAAGGAGAAGGGGCGACAGACGATGAGATGGTTAGATGGCATCACTGACTCAATGCACATGAATTTGAGCAAATTTTGGGAGATAGTGGAGGATAGAGGAGCCTGGTATGCTGCAGTCCATGGTGTCGAAAAGAGACGTGACTTAGCCCCTGAACAACAACAAAATGGTAAAAAACAAAACAAATAAACTTTCACTTTAACTTCCCTGGATGTTAAATGTGTTTTCTTGTTATTTAATGGGTTAATAAAGCTCAAAAATGACAATGAAAAACAGTTAAGATGGTTAAAAACTCAAAAAGTTCCAAGGCAAATATGGTGAAAGTCCTTTTCCCCTCGCCCCCCATCCCAATGGGCAAGCATTGTTATAAATTCCTTGTGAATAGTTCCACAGAGAAATTAAACATTTTCAAATGTACATAATCTTTTCTTGTGCTTTTTTTAAAAAATACAAATACACACACATCCTGCACTTATAAATGTCTTGGAGAGGATTCCAAGATTATTTTAAGTTCGTTGCATAATGAACTTTCTAACTTTTTCTGGAGAGCTTTTTGCATATTCAAAGAATAGCAATTCTTTTTTTTTCTAAACAGTGTTAATTTTTTTGAACTTCCTAAATTTTTACACTGACAAGATATCCTACTGTTTGTATGCACCATATGTAGGCAAACAGTCCCCTAATAATGCACGTTTAGATTACTTCCAATTTTGGTTGGAATAATTATTTCCAATGACAAACAGCACTGCAACTAACATATGCCCTTATATTTGCAGAATCAATTTCTAGAAGTTAAATTTCCAGGTCAAGGGTATCAGTTTTGTAATTTGTCAGACATCACAAAGGGCTCTCCATAAAGGTTGTACCAATTTTCACTTCCATCCACAGGTATCAGAGTTCCTGTTTCCCCACCTCACAGTATGTTTGTTTTCTTAGCTCATTTAAGGTTAAAAAAAAAAAAAATAGGGAGGGATACCAAAGAAAGTGTTATCTAAAACCGTCTCCCGTGCATCATTCTACCTGAGTGCTTAGAAAGTACCTAGCAAATGTGGCTTGACCTTTCGATGGGACACAATTGGGCAGGTGACAAATCTTACTAGAAGCAGTGACACACCCCTGGCTCCCCCACACACACCTTCCCCATTTAATTGGTTCTCAAGTCAGCACCACAGTCCAGCCCCAGCTCTGACTGACCTGCTCGGGGTGGTAACCGGAAAGTTAAACAACTTTGGTTTCTCAAAGACTGACGAATCATTCTCTAGCCAAACAAGCTACTCACGAGTCTATCTCACAGAGTTCTCTACATAAATGAACTGGCTCAGAAAGCAACTGGCTTTGTTGATAAGCAGTTACCAAAAGATTCCAAGAGTTTTTTGTTTATGGTGTAGGTTTGTGGAACTCACTAACCGACACCATAAACAAACTCTTAGAATACAGCGAATAAAACAAAGCTTTCAAAGAAATCTCTGGCTAACACTGAGTGTTATACATGCATTTTGTTGTATCGTTATTTTTTTTTTAATCAACCCTTAAAATGATTCTAAATTGTTGAGATCCTTTAAAAATATAATCACTTGCTTTTCTATTACACAAAAGAATTATTATTCCATCATAAAATATATTTCCATAGCTTTCCAATAACATCTATCACAATGTTATTTTAAGATATATTTACATGTAATTTCCAGTTTCCTTTTCAGTCTTAACAAGCATTAACTGGTACAAAAATCAACTTTATTGTGGTGTAATGTGCACACAATAAAATACTCCCATTTTATTTATTTTTGGCAATTTATTTTATATACTCCCATTTTATTTAATTTTTTATTCAAGGCCTCACAGCTTGTAGGATCTTAGTTCCCCAACCAGGGACTGAAGCCACACTCTGGCAGTGAAAGTATGGCGTCCTAACCACTGGACCACCAGGGAATTCTCAATGCTCCCATTCTATTAGTACCTGCCCATGAGTTCTGACAAATGGATATCCCTACTTAACAGCTGTGAGTGGGTTCTCGCCAAGGAGACAGCTATATCATCCTGCCACAGCTAACTCACACGCACACATACATGGACCTAAGCCCTTGAACACAGCTCCACTGGCAGATGGTCACGCAGTGTATCCTTAAGAACTTTCAGTGCCCACATTCCATTTCAACACCTACAGTCCCATGTGTGAAAGTGTTCTTCTCAAGCCTAGTATCTGCTCACATAGAGCAACACATTTAAAGGCCACAGATTTTTTTGTTTTAAACCTTTTGGCCATGTTGTGTGGCGTGTGGGATCTTATTCCCCAACCGGGGATCAAACCTATGCCCTCTGCAGTGGAAGTTCAGAGTCTGAACCACTGGGCCACCTGAGAAGTTCTTAAAGGCCATAGGCTCTTGCGTTTTAGATACCTGTACACAGTTTCTCTCTCTAAACTTCTCTTACCCACCCTGAGACTTCTCCACCCGAAACTGTTCCAGTGGTTTCCCAAGGTTTCAAGGACCCTCTCCCACCTGACTTACTCCTCCCCATGGCCCTCCAGTTGGCCTCTTCAGCAGCCAAAGTGTGTGGTTTGACCTGGGCAGAGGACTGTGGCAACTCCCTCTTGGATCTCCACTGAAATATTTGCTAAGTGCCCAGCCTCTACCAGGCACTTAAACACAAGTGAGACTCTGTGCCTGGCCTCAGTAAGGTCATACAATTCCATTAGTGTGGCCTAATTCATGAACTCAATGGTGTGTCACGCACATATTGAACTTGGAATGAATTAAAGTTTATATACATTGCAGTCAAGGCAGAGTAATTCCTTCCACCTGAAGTCCAGAGCTCTACAAAGGCCCTTGTTTGCTTTTATTACTTTGGGTTTTCCCTTATTCCAATAACCAAAAAAGAAGAACTCTGGCACGATGTGAACTATTGTTAATATTAACGCTTAATACTTCATGGAAAATAAAAGTATTTGTTTCTTTCTCCTCACTGAAATTGAAAACAGTTTCTGAGTGAAGGGTGAGTTAGTCTGTGTGGTTTTACCTATAGTGATAAATATATTATTCAAACAAAAACCAAATTGGGTTGTATTATTCCATGGTACCAGGCTATGCGACTTGTAAATGAGGGCATATATTTTATTAATCTTTTTTTTCAAATTGCAGGCACTTTTCCTGGTAAAGTTCTATTTACCCTTCAATGCCAAGTGCAGACAGTACCACCCTGGTGAAGGCTTCCAGGTTCCTAGACAGAAGGGAGGCACACCTCTGTCATCTCTCCTCTGCTATCACTTCATGGCCATAGCTCCCTGAGTCACTCACTGGCCTTCGTGTGTCTTTAGGGTGATCAACCATCCCCATTTGTTAGGGCCTCTCCTAGGTTTAGCACGAAACATTCCCAATCCTAAAAAAAAAAAACAAAACAAAACCCAGTCTTGAGAAAATCAGAACTGGTCCCTCTGCATGATAGCGAGTGACTGTTTAATAAAATAGCCATCATTTCTGAGATGCCGAGGCCAAGTACTTCACAAACATTACAGTATTTTTCTACTTTAATAAAATATTAAAAGGAGTTACAATCATCTCATTTTACAGAAAAAGAGAGGAGGCTTAGAGAGGTGAGTACTTTGCCCAAGATCGCAGGGGCGCCTGGACCTGAATCTCGATTTGCATTTGTCACACCCCCACACTGTATTGGGCTGTTGTCATTTTATTGTCCGGCTCTTTGTGACCCACGGAGTGTAGCCCACCAGGCTCCTCTGTCCATGGGATTTCCCAAGCAAGAATACTGGAGTGGGTTGCCATTCCCTTCTCCAGCAGACCTTTTCCACCCAGGGACTGAGCCTGTGTCTCCTTCATTGGCAGACGGGTTCTTTACTGCTGCGCTACCAGGGAAGCCCTTCATTGGGTCTTAGGACCTGGGGTTCATGCCACACAGCAAGCTCTCAAAAAATGTGGAATCCGTCTTCATCCTTCTACCACTCAGCACCGGTTAACATGCAAGTGATGGTCCTTATTAAAGCTACAAGGCATTTACAGGGAGGCTCACGTGGCGGGAGGAGCATATAAAAAGCACATGTACACATGCTGCTGTTAACTGGCTTTGATAGAAGCGCCACTGGAGAACATACTGGAGATGTGAACGCCAACCAATTCAACATGCCTCCTCCCCTCACACAGATAACATGGACCCTTTCGTAACTTGACCACTTAAAACACTTGGCTGTGCACAGAAGAGAAAATCCAACTGCTTGGCCAGACCCACTGGCTGTCTTCAGGTGGGACATGCTGAACGAGCAGGACACAGCACAAAGCACACTACTCAGCAAGGATGCCATCTTTAAAGGTCAGCTTGCTGACAATGGAATTCGGGAAACTTGACTGACTCCAATACTTTCCTCCTGCCTGGTAGGGGTTACCTTTCTGAATCTAAATGCTCACAGGGTGCACTTTTTTTTTTTTTAACATTTTTTAATGTTTAAACAGTACTTTTTTTTTTTTTTTTAACATTGCTGCAGCTTTAATTCTCATGACCACAAACTGTCCCCCATCTTTGGATTTCAGACTTCTCTTTCTTCTTTTAACACCAAATTCTCAGTCCAAGATTTAGGAAGCAATCTCTCCAGCCCACTCCCAAGTTTAAAGAAGTAAAACTATGTGAACCATTCATTTTTAAAATGGGAGTTCTAGAATGAGTTCTAGAGAGAACTCAGGAGAGTTCCAAGAATGGGAGGCTGGAGGGCCCCACCCCTAGTACGCCCACCTCCAACTACCATTGTATGGAGATGCTGCCAAGCAATCTCTCAAGGTCCTCCCAGAGGCTAGCAGCCTGGGGGAGGGGGCTCCATCTCCCTGGGGATGGGGGGAGGTGCCGTCTGGCTCCCCCATTAGGGGGAGGGGGAAACTGGGTTAATCAGTTTACCTAAGATGTGTATTTGGTCCGACACCCCTAAGGACCTTCCTAGGCCACCCACGGTCAGCGAATAATTTTAAACCTTCAAAGCCTGGATCCTTCTTGGAGCCAGCCCAAGACTGGAAACCTGAGAGGGACAAAGCTTTCCTCTTCAAAGTGAGAACAAATGTGAAAGGATTTAGCACTTAGTAGGCAGTCAGTAAATGTTAACTTTATTTCTCAAGTCTGGGCTTCCCCTCCCCCTCTAAAGCCACTTCTATCCAAACCCAAGTCTATCCCTTCCTGAAATTCCACAGGACCAAAGGACATTTGAATTCTGAATTAGTGGTGCCACTTCCTTTTCCTCTCAGCACGGAAGCCCTTCCTGGGACTTCATTCTGTTCATCTGTAAATCAGGCCAAGGGGTACACATGTGCTGTCCTTGTCACGTCTGACATTCAAAGGAACTATAACATTGTGCCCGCTACAATTATAACTTCTAACCCCAGCGCTAGGGACAGGAGGAGGCTGAACACGTGGACCTGCGGCACAGTCTCCACAGGTGGGCGTTATAAAGAAGCACCTGTGTGCCAGGACACCCACCTGGGGACCGCTTCTAACGCAGCCCTGGGCACCTCCGTCTGGCCGACCAGCCCAAGGTCACAATATGCTCTGGCCCTGAGATATGACCCAGAGCCACACCCCTGGCACTGGTCCCAGTTCAACCCATCTCCATAGCTGTGCTCAGTCGCTCAGTCCTGTCTGACTCTCTGTGACCCCACGGACTGCAGCCCGCCAGGCTCCTCTGTTCATGGGGGTTCTCCAGGCAAGAATACTGGAGTGGCTTGCCATGCCCTCCTCCGGGGCATCTTCCCCACCCAGGGATCGAACCCAGGTCTTCCTCATTGCAGGCGGATTCTGTACCGTCTGAGCCACCAGGGAAGCCCTCTCCATTGCGAGGGTCCCTCATTTGTTCCCGGTGTGAAATACCCAACAGGAAAATCTACCGCCCAGAGGGATCCTCCAACTGAGCCGCCAAATGGGGCCAGAAGATGTTGGGCCCAAGCCATGGAATGAGTTCCCTGCGGAGGACTGAGAGGAGGTGGGAGAAGAAACCCGGTGGTCTCGGCGCTGTACACCAGGGGCGCCCGGTGGCCTCCCCAGTCACCCAAAAATGGGCGCTGCCTGGGTGCACGGCGGCCCAGACACATCCTACGTCGGAGGCCGCGCGGAGGGCTCCCCCCAGCCCCTGCCACCCTGCAGTCGTCTCTCCCGCTCAGAAAAGGATGTAGAGGGCAGGCCCAATCTCACTGAACAGAATCTGGGCTCCTTGGAGCTGTGAGCTTCACCGCCACCATCACCCTGGCCGCCGGTTCGGTCTCCCAGTCTGCTTTCCCCGGAAACTCACGCATCGCTTCTATCTTCTGCCCCCACCCCAACCTATTTGTGAAAAATTGAACGCCCCAAACAGGGCTCAGGGCTGCCTCTGCTCCCGCCCCGGGTACTCGCGCGGCATGCAGCACTCACCGAGATTGGGGTGTCGCGCGGCGGGGTTGGCTCGGCCGGGGAGGCTGTGCAGGACCGGGCCGTCGAAGGGTCCGGCGGAGGCGGCGGCGGCCGCGGCCCAGGACGCGCCCACGTCGGCCATGTAGGCGGGGTAGGGGCTGGAGTAGGAGCCCGCGAAGCCGGCTCTCCCGTACTGCTCGCGGCCCGCCAGGCCCGCGCCCGCAGCCCCGCCGCCGCTGCTGTAGGCCGCGGCTTCCCGGGCGGCGGCGGCGGCGGCGGCGGCAGCCAGGGACCCCGTGGTGCCCGGGAAGGAGAAGCGCGGCGACACGGGCGGCGGGGTGTAGGCGGCTCCCTCCGCTCCCGCCTGGCTCCAGCCTGGGCTGCCCTGCTGCGTCCCGGGCCCCGCGCCCGACGGCGCGGCTCCCGAGCTGCCGCCCGAGGCGGCCCCGGAGGCCGCGCCCCCGCCTCCGCCCTGGAGGTAGGACAGGCCGAGCACCGAGGAGGGCACCCGCGGCGTGGGCACGTAGACAGGCGAGGACGCGGCGCCCGCGCCGTGCATGAAGGCCCCCGGGCCGCCCGCCTCGTAGGGCCCGGGAGGGGGGCCGTGGTTGGCGGCCATGGCCAGGCTCTGGTACATCGCCCCGCGCGCGCTCGCAGCGTCCGAGTCCTCGGGCCAAGGAGCAATGCGGAGAGAGGAAACAGTAACACAAAAATTAAAAAACAAAAAACGAATAACGTACAGGGGAGGGGTTGTCCAAAAACCCAAAGATCAAAAATCAAAGGTTAGAAAAAAAACACAAATCCTTCAAAAATATATACATATTAAATCCAGCGTTGAGCAAAAAGACTCTGAGGTTCTGGTTTACTCAGGAAAATCCCAGATTGAATTTGTGGTAGTTCCCCTTGGTGGTGGAGTTGGGGGGTGGGGGGCGAGTCCACTAAAGGTCCTAGAGGATCCGAAGGCGCGGGATGGCGCCTGGGCGCGGAGCTCCTGCAGGGTGACGCGGGCCGGCCCGTCGTCAGAACACCCCGGCCTGGGGCACAGGGTGCGGTAGGCTGGCTCCAAGGCTGAGGCCCGGGCCGGCTCCTTTCCTCCGAGATATAGCCGCGTCTAAAGAGGGAACGACAGAGGGAAACAAGGTCATCCAGTGTTTTCAGGGTTCATTTCCCCTAAGCTTGGTAGCTTCTCTTGCCCTACAAACAAAATCGCCACTCTCAGAGGCCCAGCTCCTCAGAAAGCTGATCTGCAGAGGCCCGTGGGCTCTGCCTGCTGCAAGGAAGCCTCGGGGAGGGGCGCTTTAGAGACGTAGGGCTCTCCAGTTATTGGGCGTGTAAATTACTGGTTGTGATCTCGATCAGCGTTTTTCTTTTTTGTATTGCTTGTCAGGAAGGACTTTAATTTTACCTTATTTCTAGCATATTCTTCTCACAGTATTTTAAAAGACCAAGGGTTTCGGGTTTCCACGAAGAGCCTAGAAATCTAAGAAATCTCTCCCCAACTCCTTTCTTCCCCCACCTATCCCCAACTGATCCTGACTGCGAAAGAACTTTAGATTGCCCATGGAAGACAAGGACAAACTTTATAAAATAAAAAAACCCAGCAACCTAAGAAAATTTTGTTTGCAATCTCTTTTGTTTGTTTGGTTTTTTTTTTGTTTTTTTTTTTTGCTTTTAAACTAGAGTCAGAGTCTAAATATTTATAAATGAACACAGTGTCTGGTAAATCTCAGTGAAAAGGTTTGTGAACTCTTATCTATACAACTATACAATGTGGACATCAAATTAGACAAGATACACGTTTCTTACAAATAGTTTTATTTTGGAGATTTTGCAGACTAGATATTAAGATGAGAAAAGTGAGAGAAATGTACAATCACTTTACAGAACTACAGAACTCACTGGATCTCCAATTCATTGATTGGATTTTTACATGGAATCACAGGTCCAGCCACGTATGGAATCAGAACACCAATGAGACTGCTTGGGAGACAGAAACAGTTTGTAGGACCTGATTATTTCCTTGCATCCTGTGTTTGATTTCACCAGGCAATTTTTCCGATAAAAACTAAGCATGCTACATTCTGAAGCACCTGCTTGGTTCCAGGTCATTTTCTTCACAATTCCACTAAGTAGAAGTTTCTCTCCTCATTTTACAAAAGGCGGAACTGAAGCATGCAAAAGTTTTAAAACTCCTCTAAGATCAAAGTACAATTATAAGGGGTGGGGGACAAGATCTGAAAGACTCCAGAGTTTAAGTTTGTCCAGTCCATGTCCATTTTTCTCCTTCAGAAAATGCAGCTACTCTTAACAATGTTTTTTTCTTTTATTGCAATAGCAAACTTATGGAGTTATTAACTGAATTATGTACTAAATCCAGGCTCTGCCACTTACTAAATGAATGACTGGAGACACACTACTTAACCCCCATGCTTCAGTTTCTTCATTTGCAAAAATTCAAATATTAAAGGTAATTAATTATCTTGTAGGGTCACTGTGAGGATTATAAATTCTATATACTTGGCTATTATTACTATTACAGATTTCTAATGTATCAAAAGAAAGTGCTTCCGATGTATTATGTACTATAATAAATGGTCATCTTTATTCCAGTAAAAAGTTCTGGAAATGGAATTTCTAATATAATATATAATGCTTTTCATCACTTTTACAATATCACTAATAATAAGGGGATAGCATTATATTATATAGTCATATGTTAACTCTTAAATGGTTTATTATTTGCTTTCAAAACTCCAATAAATTATTGGTTTGGTGAACATTTCCTTCCAATAAGAAGTTTAGTTAGAGGATGGATATTAAAAAATCTGACCTGAGATCATCAACTTTCCCCTTCAAAAATGAACACAAAAAATTAATACCTAAAGGAATACCTAGGCTTCAATAAGTAAATTACACAGGTTTACCTTAATAAAATATTCAGTATTTAATTTTAAAATCCAATAGTTGACCTATTTCATTGAACTTTCTGGAATACCACCCTCAGTTCTAAAACAAAAGTTATACACTTCTTTTCTCACATAGCTGCAGGAAAGGAAGATTTATAATTTTGTAATCCAACTTCCAATATACATACAGATGCTAGCTTAACAAGCTTTAAAATGTAAACGCTGAAAATGCCATAAGTCTAACATTCGTCTTTACTGCATTCTCTGCCTTTTTAAAATGGCTGATACATTACCTAAGAGTTGGATTACTGAACAATAGAAGGTGGAGAAAATACCACTCTAGACCCTTCTGTTAAGACAAGGAATTAACTACTCCCTTTAAGAGACTGTTGCTTGTTTCTGTAATTGAGACTCCGATGCAGGCCGCCCGGAGAAGATACAGAGAGAACTCCTGAGAATGGCAGGAAAGGTCTGGCCGCTGGAGATTCAGACTTGCGCCCAGTTTTCCCTCTCCTCCTGATCACTCATCCCAGTTCACCCCCGATTCACAGGCCGGACAGGAATGCTTTTTTTCCTTACAGAGTTAGTGCGCAGCCGTTTTCTGATAAATCTCTGCCAGCCGGGAGGATGGAGAGCGCCCTAACGTTCCCCTCCATTTACAGTCACTCCTGCTCCTTCTGTTCTGCTGGCGCCTTCACCCGCGGCCTGCTGCCTAGAAAGCTGTCACACCCGAACGCACACACTGGCCGGTAATAATGAACCTGATCGCTGAGGGGGACGTGGAGATCCAGAAGTGGGGGTGGGTGGGTGGGGATCACCAATAAAAACTTTCTCTCTTTTAAAGCCTCTAACCTGCTCTAGGCTGCAGTTCCTTTTCTGAGAAACACAGGAAATACTTCCCCGAGGCGCTTCCCCAACCTTCCCGGCAGCGCTGGCCCGGGCTCCCACGAGCCTTGGGTCCCTCCCCACCCTCTGCGACCAACCCCAAGGCCCCGCGTTCTCTCAGCCGGGTGGCAGCTCACCACCTGGGCATCCTCTGCTCCCCTAGATGACCCCCCAGCCCAAAGTCAAGCGACAGAATTTCGTGGACGGGGTAGCTAGCCCTGGCCAGTTGAGGGACATCACTGCTCTCCGCGGGTTCCCACCCTTCCCTACCCGCCGCCCACCCCACCCAAGCTAATCTCATCCAGAAGCACTGTGGGTGGGTGGGGTTGCTAGCTTCGCGAGGGGCGTTTAGTTCGCTGGACCCCGGATGGGAAGACTGGGAGGCATAAAAAGAGCGGGCGCTCAGCAGCCATTCCCGACTTCTGAGCGCCTCCCCGGGCCCTGAGGCCCCGCTGCGCCGCCACCCTGCCGCCCATAGGCGACAGTCCTCCGTGTTAGAGCCGCTGGGCGGCCGGTCCCGGGTCAGTTGGTCAGGGCGATTTCTCACGGCCATCATCGCCACCAAGGCCCAGTCCTGCGAGGTGCAGACAAGGGCTGGGAAATCCGCACGAGGGGCGGGGATTAAAAACGTCCAAGTTCACACAGAAAGAATCCAGAAGCCCGTAGAAGATCCCTCTCCACTTTCCCCCTAAATCTCACTTAGCTTTAAAGAAACTGCTAAGCCAAAGGAGATCCGGCTCTGAGCAAGGTTAGGGACCCGGGATGACCGACGTCTCCTTTCCACCCGCTAGTTACCTCTCTCCACTCGCAGGCAAGCCCGCACGGAGGAGATCGGGTTCTGCGACTAGGGAGAAATAGCCGGGAGAGGGATGGGAAAAGCCGTACCTGCCGGGGCTCGAGCTTCCTGGAGGCCCGCGCGCGCTCCCCCGGGCGCCGCGGCAGCTTAGGCGGCGGCAGAGCTCCCGCAGCCTCCCTGCCGGCCGCCGCGGAGTCCCCCGGCTCGCCGCGCGGAGCCCCTGGCCCCTGCGCCCGGCTCGCCGGCGTTGACTGGCCCGCGGGAGTCACGTGCAAGGGAAGGGGGCGGGGGGGTGCGCCGAGGCGGCTGCACCTCCACCCGGCGCCGGGCTGCGGGGCTGTTCGAAAAAACTCCCCCAGCAGGCAAAGTCCAGGCGCTGGGATCGCCTCAGAAAACGCCAAAGTGCTTCCGCCCGGGCGCGGGGCTTCACCCCACCTCACGCCCTGCCTGGGGTCGATTCGATTTTGCGGTTTTGCCCTGGGTCAGCTTTATTAATGAGACCTCTCCTGCCTTCCACCTAGTCCCTCCTCCCCGCGCCTCCTGGTGGTCGGGTTCCAGCGGAGGTTAGGGACGCGGTGGGCGAGGGGCGGGGCTGAGAAGGGGAAGGTGACCTCTTGGGAACGACCCCGGCTCGGGTGTGGGGCACTAGGTCACCGGGGAGTGCCCCGGCTGGCTGCAAGGCTCCGGGCGATAGTGGGTAGTGGGGATCCTCGTAGTCCAAGTTCCCGGGTAGGTGGAAGAGACACCCAACTTGGATGGGCCTCCTCAATCGGCGCGCGGAGACCTAACCCGCCCTCCCTTTCACCCTCGCAGTGGCCAGGGGAGTCCGTGAGGCTCCTGCCTACAGTTTTGTGTTTATGCAAAAAGTCCACGCTTTCAAGGCGAAGCTCCCAGCCCCTGCGGCCTCCTGCCTTCAGATTTTTCCGTTTTCTCTGCAGCCTGCGGCGCCGCCGCACTAATCTAAGAGACGTATCAGGGGCTCGGGGAGCTCGGCAATCCAGCGGGGCTTCTCCGACGAGAGGACTCTTCCAGGGGCTCAGCACCCCGCCCGAGCCGGGCGAGAAGGGTGGCAGGCCTGAGTTTGGAGTCGGCGTCAGTGCCTATAGGCCCCAGCGCAGCGGGGCTGCGAGCCGGAGAGTCCCTCAGACAGGTCTAAAGGTTAATAGAGCAATCACAGGGCCCTATTACCGCGTAAAAATAACCCATCGATTACCGCAGCCTTCAGCTCCAGATAACAGCCGGCCGGTGGCTCTCAAGCTTTCGGTTAAACACCCGCCACCCGCCAAAGGTCGTGTTTCTATCCCTAGCGCAGGTCTCTCATGCCAGATTGGAGGCGTCGGGAGGGGGGCAGGATACCTCCCTGCAAGCAACCTGTGCGCCTCCGAAGTAAGGGTACAAGGAGAGACCCGCTTCCGCAGTTGGTTATCGGTCTTGGATTCCCGGCCTGAGCAAGGGCGATCCGGGCGCCGAGAACCAGGCTAGGATTTGGGGCTGGCTGAAAGGAAACCCCCAAAGGGATCGTGGCCAACTCGTGGGGATTCTCAGGAAAATCCCGGAGGAAGGACTGAGCGCGGCTGCGCGGGGAAGTCTCTTCCCTGAGCTGAAGGTGCGGAGATCTAGAGGGGCTCAGGCGAAAAAGAAAACTGAGGTGCCCAGCAGAAGGGCGGAAGGGCTGCGCGCAGGCTAGACGAACCGACGCCGCCCCCTGGGCTGCTGCCCGCCGGGTCCCTCCGAGCCCCGGAAGCTGAGAGTGGCGTGCTAGGGGTAGGTCCCTTCTCCAGCTTCCCCCAACTCCTCGCCAGCGCCTTGCAGAGTTTGGCGCTGCAGATCCCAGGCCTGGGAACTCAAGCGGGGGCGGGGAGGGGGGTCCTGGGGATCCCCGAGGCTGGACCTGGGGAAAGGCGCTTTCGCGGGGACACTCCGACCAGCGCACTTTCAGATGCAGCCGAGAAGGGTACACGGTCCCTGCGCTCTTTGAAACGGGTCCTCCTTCCCATTGGAGTGAGCGAGAAAGCCACGAAGAAAAAGGCCTGCGTCAGGGGCCTACGAGGGCTTTCTCAGGAGTTGAAAGGCTGAGCTCAGCCGAGCAGGAAGCAGCGTCGGCATCTCTCTTCTCCCTGGAAATTTGTGGCTCCAGCGATGCCCCAAGTCTCAGAGCTGCCTCCCGCGCGCGCGACCCCCAGAGGGCGAAAAGGGATGAACCTCGAGACTGGACCTTGGAGCTTAGCATCTGGCGGAGCGGCCATCTGGGCGTCCTCCCCAAAGCCAAGGACACGGCCGCTCCCACGCAGGCTACCTCCACAGTGCCGGGTCGGCCGCTGCGCCAGAGCGCGTGCTGCGGGTCGCATTAGCCGGGTAACCAGCGGCGAGCCTCGCCCCACTCCCCCCACCCCCAGTCTCCCGCGCAATGGAGGGGTCACTTAGCAGTCCCTGCTGCATGTGGCTGTTGTGAGACCCCTGATGGAAGAGCATGCTTTTTCTAAGCGCTTCCTTTCGAGGCAGCCGGGATTCACTAGGGGGCCGCTCCAGGCAAGGCCTGCCACAGAGCTCCTTTACCACCCCACACCCACCCCACACCTCACCGCCCCCAACCCCCAACCCCCGGGCTGAAGCCCAGGAGTCCATGAAAGTTTCCTTGCTTCTACGAAGGCTCCTGGGACAGAGAATTTTGTGTCGAAGTATTCTGTGTAACCCACTTTGGGCCCAGCGCCCCAAGTTTCTTCCCAAAGGGCCCAGCTCAAGGACGGTCCAGAGGGTGGTTGGCGAGCCGCCCGCTCTTTTAGGGTGTTTCTTTTTCCCTCGCTCCCTCCCTCCTTCCTTCGCTCGCCCCCTCCCTCCCTTGGGCGAGGCGGGAGCCGCTGGGGCCCGCTCGCCGTTGCCAGGAGCAGAGAGCATTTCAAGGCCTCGCTGGCCCGCGGGATGGAGGAGGTTTATCGGCTGCCGCTAAGTTCCCAGGCTTCTCCCACGTTCAGGAGGCCGCTAGGAAGGGGGGCCGGGGGAGGGGGGCGGTTGTGCTTGGAGGTTCGGACTCCTGGCTATTTTTAAGGAGAAGGCTCTGAATTGGCCTGGGATATGGCCCAACCCCATTCACGTCCTCTTTCTGCTTTTCTTTCCCATAGTCTGCAAGGAAAATGTAATACTATGAAATTCTTTGACCTCTTTTACTAGGAGTCTGGGTCTAATGAAGTCAAGTGGTGAGATTTTTAGAGAAATAATAATTACTAAAATGTGCTTTACGCTTAAAAAAAAATAAAATCTCCAGGACGCAAGAACAAGATGCGTTTTCTTGCTCCATTAAGACCTCTGGGACTTGAGCCGGTCCATACCTTAGAGACAGGTTTATAGGCGGGACATGTTGGACAAAGGGGTCGGAACCCTAGTTCCCCGAAAAAGAAGTTAATAAGCAGCGGACGATGGGATTCACAGTGACACCAGCGAGGGTCTCTCCGTGTGGGGTTCTCCGGATTTCCTGGTGGGACCGGAGCGGGCTTGCATTAAGCCGAGCGCAAGGCGGTGCCACAATCTCGGTTCTGGCTGGTGCAGTCGTTGGGGACCCCGCGGAAATCAGCCTCGGCGGACGCCAGCCCTAAAAACCAACGACGGCTGAAAGAACAGTGGGCCCCCAAATCTTCTAGTCAAGAAACCCGCAAAGAGAGAGAACCAGGGAGGGGACCGGAAAAGTCACCCCTCGTCCTGTGTAACGAATTCCTCCGAGGTGTGGACGATACTCTGCGAGTCTGGGCACAAGGACTCTGGGCAGACGGGCCAAGGGACCCGCGCTGAAGCGCTTGCCGGCTCCGGCCCCCTCGCCGGGCCTCGCGCCGCGGGCGAGTCCTTCTCCCTCTCCGACAGTCGGTCCTCACTCGCGGAGCCCGCACTGAGCGCAGCGCAGCCCTCCGCGAGCAGAGCACCGAGGACCAGGGAGCGGAGCAGGGCCCATCTCCGTGGACGGAAAAATGCAGAACGAATTAAGCTGGTAGTCATTCTTTCCCTCCTGAGCCCTGTGCCTTAGCACTGGGAATTCTTGGTGGGAGGGGGGCATAAAGCCCCCCGCCCCCTTCCTGCGGGTACAGTGCTCTGCACCCCGGAAAGGAATTACCAACCTCGAAGCCGGCAGACACACGGGGAGAAGGCAGCTCGGCTTCTTAATTGTCAAACTTGTAAAAATACTACCCGGTGTTGCAAGGCGAAGCCATGCTCTCACTCACAGACCGCAAACGCTTCCTCCTGCTTCCGGCCCTGAGGACTAGAGTTTTTGGCACACCCTACCATATTTTAGAGTCATTTCCAGATTACAGAACACTTTCGAATTCCTTTTTTTTTTTTTTCCTTCGAGGAAACAACAGCAACGCCGTGCTAGAGGGAGAGATATTCGCGTCCTCGAACAAACGGGAACTCAGAGACCCAGAGCGGTTAAGACCCTTGTTGGAGGTGGCAAAGCCAGTGCTCTCTGAAATAGGTCTCGAATCTAGATTTCTGAGTGTTAATTCTTTTATCTCTTCTACTTAATGGAGAAGGAAATGGCAGTCCACTCCAGTATTCTTGCCAGGAGAATCCCAGGGACAGAGGAGCCTGGTGGGCTGCGTCTATGGGGTCGCACAGAGTCGGACACGACTGAAGCGACTTAGCAGCAGCAGCATTCTACTTAATATCGAGTTTCAATAACGAAACGCTTTTTAAAACCCTCGTTTTGCTTTTCAAATATTTCTAAGTTTCATTGAATATATCTCACATTTAAAAATTAAAATCAAGGTTCAATAAAACAGCTCCTGTCTCATAATCTAAGAGCCCGTGGGAAGGGAAAGAAAGGCTAAAAGGAGTCTCTACGTTTTCATTAATTTCGGGAAGGATGCCAAAGGTTTTTTGAATGGGGAGAGCGATCCTCAGGTCCCGGGGGCAGCAGAGGCCAGAACTGAAACCCGGTCCAGGCGCCCGCAAGTCCCGGCTTTGCCGCCAGCGGGGCGCTGAGCGCGGAGCACCGGGCGCCCTGCGGCCAGGATGACGCCCTCTCCTGCCTCCTCTTCCTTCTCCCGGCCTGGCTCCCTCTCCCCTTCCTCACAGAGGACTTCGGTGGGGGTTGGGGGCGGAGGGAAGGGGAACAGTCGCTAGCGCTAGCGGAAGCGTCTGGCACCCACTGCCTTGGTTGCCCTGAGCCTGCAGAATCTTTGAGCTGACTGGAGGGGCCCTACTCTTTGGGACCTAAGCCGCCACCTCTGGGCTCTCTCTTGGTGATGTGGGCACCATTCTTTCACTTGTGGACTCTCCCTCCCTCCTCCTCTATCAGGGACTAGTGAAGTTGCAGCACTGGCTGTGCCCAGTACAGAGGAAGAGCACAATAAATGTTTCTGGAATACAAAAAAACGTGAATTTGCTTAATCCCTAGGCCTTCTGTTCCCCAAAGTTAGAAATCCGTTTATCTGTGGGTGCTTGTCCACACCCCTTCCTCCCCCACACATGCCAGAATGCAGGGTGTATGAGGGCAGCAGGGGCTGGCACATAGTAGCTGCCCAGTAAATGTTTGCTGAATGATTACAACTACAACAGGAATTGCTAATGGAATCTCTCAGGGTTGCTGAGAATTGAAGCACAGAACAGTCTCTCAAAAGGGAGTGAGCCTCCTGGCATACAGTAGGTGCTCAGAGTCACTGCCATTTCTCTAAGTAGAACCCTGAGGCCCAGGCCAGACAGGGGAGAGGAAGGCCCACTCTGAGTCTCTGGGGAGTGTTTATCTGTGCAGCTGCCTACAAATCTCCCACCCAAATCTAGGCTGCCTCTAAGGAGACCCAGAGACCAAGGACTCTGGGGTTTGTAGGAAGAAGGGATTTCCAGGGGCAGCCAGGATTTTAGAGGTTGAGTTCTGCTAGGAACCGGGTTAGGCGTTGAGGCTACAGCGATTGGAGACGGAAGCTGCCAGGCTCCTTGGGACAAAGGCCGACAAGCGATGCCAGGGGTATTGTCTCCCAGTAGGGGGGGTGGAGGGCCCGGACCCCTACCTTTTGGAGAGCTGGAGGGACCCTGTCAGTTAGTAGGACAAGAAAAATAAAAATGAGGGAGGAATAGAGAGAGACAGAAACAAGAGGGAGCCGAGAAAAGGAGGAGACCAAAGAAGGCAGGCAGAAAGAGAAGAGACTGGCCTGGGAGCCCAGAGGGGCTGCCCCGGAGCCGTCCCACCCTTAAACGGCTCATCCGTCCAGTCACTCATCCTACTTTTATTGAGCACCAGTTGGTGCCATGAGCTTTCTGTGGTGCTGGGATTCAACATAGCACAAAATAGAGAAAAACTCTGCCTGGGAAGCTTACATTCCATAAGAGGAAGACAGAGAAGTAAGTCAAATAGAGAGTGTTAGGCCGTGTGGAGTGTTAGGGGAAAAACAGCAGGGAAAGGACTAGCGGAAGCAGAGAGTAACAGAGACCCCAGAAAAGAGGGGGTGTCGACAGGAGAGGGAAACGCGGACTCAGAGAAAGAAGAGATAGGAGTCGAGAGACCAGGCGACAGAAACAGAGAGTGAGACCCCCAGGGAGAGGGGAGGCCAAGGAGAGAACTGGGAAGGAAAGGCCAGGGCTGCCAACCGAGGAGAGGGGACCTCGCAGGGCGACTTCAATCCGGATCGTGCCCCCACCACCCCTCGCACCCAGGAGGGCAGCGGTGGTGACGGGGATCCAGCGCCTGGAGAGCTGCCAGTCCAAGACCCCGACACACATATCGGGACCTGTGGGGCCACCGGAGACGCGGTGTTCCCAGAGCCAGCCTGGGCCGGTTTCCGCGCAGGCTTCCCCCTGCACCCTTCCCAGGGCCACTGAGCCCGAGGTGACCCCAGAGCTGGAGAAGACGCCCAGGCAGGCGCCGCGACGTGGCGGCGGAGCGAGAGACAGGAAAATGTCAAGGAAGCGAGAAGCTCAAGTGCAAAAACAGCATCTCCTCCCTGCCCCCCATACCCTGGAAGTCTCTCCACCCTGGGCAGGCGGCTCCCAGAGCCAAGGCCACAGGGCTGAGCTGAGCGGACCTGGGGGCTGGTGGCTGGAAGCCCTGCGATCCTGCACGTGCGGAGGAGCCTCTCTGCCCAGGCCTGGGCTTCCCTGTAAGGGACCCGAAGTTCGATCAGAGGCCACCACTCCTCAATGGCAGCAGGTGCCTGAAGAGAGTGGGCTGCCCTCTCTCACACGCCCCAGGGCACTTGGAGATAATTATTTTTTGTTGCTGTTGTTCAGTCACTCAGTTGTGTCCAACGCTTTGCGATCCCATGGACTGCAACATGCCAGGCTTCCCTGTCCTCCATCATCTCCTGGAGCTTGCTCAAACTCATGTCCATCGAGTCAATGATGCCATCCAACCATCTCGACCTCTGTCGTCCCCTTTTCCTCCTGCCCTCAGTCTTTCCCAGCATCAGGGTCTTTTCTTATGAGTCAGTTCTTGGCCTCAGTTGGCCAGAGTATTGGTTATTTATTAATTATTCGTAAATGATTGGTTTCTTGCAACAGCAGAAGAAGGAAGAGGAAGGCATGGAGCTTCCCACACAGCTCAACCTACCTATTTCGGTCAAAAGAGTATTTGTTGTATTTTGACCTGAGTGAAGAGAAAGACTGGAAGATCCCTGATGTTCCATTTCCCTCGGCTAGTTTCAACTTCCCTGTTGTCCACTCTCCTGCATCTGCCTGTTTGACTGAAAGACAAGGGTGCTCTACCTTTAAAGTCTGCTTTCTTCCACAGCCCAAGCCCTTTGTAGCAGAGGTGCTAATCAACAGCAAGATGCCAAAGGGCCAGAAAATAAAGGGGGAAAAATAGAGAGGCAAGGGTCCAAACGACATGGAATAATCAGCGCCTAGATGGGGAAGAGTTGGCAGGGTTTTGCTGTGGGAGGTGGAGAGCCCAACCCCAGGAGCCTCTGCACACAGAGCCTGTCTCCCTGCCCCCATCTCATACCCCCTCTCACAGGGGCTGGAATCTTTCCTCTGTGAGGGCAAGAATCTTTGCACCTCTTCCCCAGGAAGTCCCTGGAGATGCCCTGTTCCCATCGCCCACACACTTCTTGGTGTGGGGTAAGGATGGGATGGAGGGGTCAGAGCAGACAGAATAAGACACAGCTTTACCTGACAAGAGCAATCAAATTCTCCATCACTGGAGAGTAATTGGTCTTCATTCCTCTCCAAAAGCCCTGAACTCTCATCCTCTCTCTTCTCTTCCTTCCCAACCTCCCCACCTCCACATACTGTGACATCCCCTCCCCAGACATCCTGAACATAGCTGCTCAGCAGATGAATTATTTACGACCTGTCTCAGGATAAGACAAGCTCAATGTAAGTTGTGTTTTAATCTATAAAAGAGGATTGCTGGCATCTTTAAACGTACAGTTTTATTCATAATTGTCCCAGACTGGAAGCCACAGAAATGACCCTCAACTGGAAAATAGATAAACGGAGGGACATCCATGCAAGGGAATACTACTCAGGAACAAAAAAAAGAATGACCTACAAATACACCCAACAACAGGAAGAATGTCAAGCGCACTAGGAGTGCACAAGGAGGTGGAACTCAAAAGACTAAACGAGCCCATTTATCTGACCCCATCGCAAAGCAAAACCGTGGGGACAGAAAAGAGAGGCTGGCAGGGGCAGGAGGGTGGAGGAGCGGTGACGGCAAAGGGGACGAGGAAATTCAGGGGTGTGCCGGAACTAGCCGATACCTTGATTGTGGTGGTGGTCACTCCATTTGGGTGTTTGACAAAACTACACTAAAAAGGGTGAATTTACTGTATGTAAGTTTTACCTCAATAAATCAGAAAGAGGGGATTTGAAAAAGTATCTTTGAAAAACCAGGGGGTTGAAGAGTATTTCTGGGGCAGGATAAAATTCTTCAGACCCTGTTCTCTCTGTCTCCACACACACACACACACACACACACACACACCCCTCCAGTCTTTAGTGAGACCTCACATCCCTGGTACATGTTTCACTCCCACCTAAGATACTTCAGAAAAGTGATTTATATACAGAAGACAACCTTGCATCTCTTCTTCTGGCCCTCCTTGTTTCAGGAAGGGTGGTTGTTCTCTCATCCTGACAGTCCCCGGAACCAGGTAGCAGAAGCTCAGAAATTGCTAAGTCACTTTCAGTCACATTGCTGCTCCCCAAGACAACCAGCTGGCAGGAAATGAAGGGTGGAGAGACCCGGTTGGCCAGAACCTAGTCAGTCAGAGGAGACTGGATTTTCTCCGGCTGGTCCCAGGAGGTAAGAGTAAGCCAAACAGACAGCATTAGTTTGTCCCGAAGAGTAGAACTGTATTTCCCTTTCCATTTGGTGAAACATTATCTTTTCTGTAAACAATCATATTCAACCCTCACAACAGTTCTGCAGGATAAGTTGTTCTGACTCTGATTCTTATATCAATTTTCATTACACTCAGCTACAGTTCATGACCTGCCTGTGGAAGGGCTACCATGTAGGTAGATAGTGCCCAGAAAAAAGTGCACATTATTCCAGATAAAATTACACCTTTTACCTGTATCTACAGAAATCATGGTCTAGTGTACATCACAAGCCAGCCCAAAGCCACTGACTACCTGGACCATCGGATGGCTCTGATGCCTTTCCCGCTCAATAAAAGTGGTGTGAGTGTGTGTGCATTTATTTCTACCCCTTCCAAAAGTTTTTGCTATCATTGTTTCTAACTCCAAACGAATGCTAACATTAACAGACACCCATAGGTCTTTGGCTTTAATCTCATCCTGTTCACGCGAATTAAAAAACCAATAGCACCAAGTATCACAAAACACCACCATCTACAAAGACAGAGCAAAACCCCACAAAACACTATTTCCTGTTAGAAATAAAGCCAACAGATTGGCTCTGTCGATTTCTCTTATTCCCCTCCCCACCCTTTGAAAGCTTGCTAATTTGGCAGTGAAGATCCAAAAGGTGGGAAGGAAAGGGAAGAAGTAAAAAGCATGCAGGAAGCCACAACTGGGAGAGCCTGTGACCCTAGCATCCTGGGGTAAAAAAACTCTGGGGGCCGAGAGAGATGTGATCCTACCCCCAGGCAACCTTGAGTAAATCAAGAGTCAGTCTCTGTCTCTCCTGAAATGAGACAAAACACCAAAACACCATAATCTGAGAGTTCTTTCAGCTTCAGTGTCCACTGAACTTGTATTACCTGGATTCCCTTACAAGTATTGCAATTTACATAGCAAACATGTATTTAATGCTTGCTGTATTTCAGGCATCAGGCAAACTTTGGAGATCTAAGGATGAACACAAGTCTCCACCTCCAAACTGGTTCAGACCAGTGAGGAAAAAGAGCCCTGCAAACAGGCAACGGGAAAAGTGCTGCAACAGAGAAATTAGAAGAGAAACCACCTTAATGCCTGGAGGGGCGGAGAGTGGGGGAGTAGCTGGGAAGAGGAAGTAAATAATTCAAGGAACTCTGTTATTTTTATATGTAGGTGTCCCCCCGCCCATACATTTGCCTCATTTACTCTTTTCTTTCTAGACCTCAGCACGCGTGCACTCACACGCGTGTATACACACACACGTCCACACACACGCAGGCGGCGATCTGACTTCGGGGCAAGAAATTGTGTGGACCTTGTTGAGTTCATGCACTAGGGGCACACCGAGAACCTACAACACGCAGGACTTCGTTCACTGCACATACTTGATGACAATCATGCATACGGATCGTGGGTCCCGCCCAGTGCCCAAGTGGCCGGCGCGTGGGCTGGGAATCCGGGGTCAGAAGACCTAGGCTGTCATTTTCATCGCCTCCAGGCTGCGTGACCTCAGGCATGCCCGCTCCCCACCCTCTCTCAGTTTCCTCATCTGTGAAATGGGCGCGCTGTGTTACATCATTTCTGAGCTCTCTTGTGGCTCTTCAAAAACAAATGAGCATGTCCTCAAAAGACTCTGAAATTACGAACTGGAATAAAGTAAAACATTTGTTGATGGATAGAAAACGCCGCTTCCGAGCTGCGCGGGGCTGTTTTCGGGCCACGTGGAGCGGTGGCCGCTGGCCTCCCCTGTCCCGCTCTCCCGAGGGGCCGTCGGCTCCCGGCCCGCGCCCGCCCCCCGCGCGGGGTGCCCTGCGCCTCGGGCCGCGCGGGCGGGTGATGGATGGCCGCGGAGCCGGCGGCCTGTCAGGCCTTATTGATGAGGTGCGCGCCGACAGCCGCCGCGTGAGCCGAGGCGGCGGGCGGCGAGCGCGGGGCGGCAGGCGGGCGCAGACTCCGCGGCGCTCGGGGTCAGCCCCCGGCCGGCCGCCCCCGCCCCGCGGCGCGCCCCGGATCGGCTCCGCGGAGGGGGCGGCGGGCGCTGAAGCACTTCCCCAGCCCGGCGCCCGGCGCGCGGCCCCGCTTCCTCCCGGCTGCCGCCCGGCTTCCCGCCCCCGCTCGCCCCGGCCCTTCCCCCGGCCGACGCCGCAGCCTCCTGGGCCGAGGCCCCGCGCCCGGCGCTCGGCTCTTACCCGGCAGCCGCGGTCCGTGCCAGGGTGCGAGCCCGGCGCCCGCCCTCTGCAGCCGCGCACCGGGGGAGAGGAGCGCCTCTGCCCGCGGAGGGGCCGCGCTGTGCCTCTGGCTACACAGCTCAGGACGGGAATCAGTTTGCCGGCATCACTCACGCCCGCGCGAGCGCAGCAAAATCAGGACCCCGGCGCACATTCCATTTGAGTTCATCTAATTTTTACATAATGATAGAAACCAGGACAGGTAGATAAATGAAAGTCAGCGCACCTACATGTAAGGACGGTAAGTTTCCAGCTTGGAATCCCCCCTTCCATTTTTGTACATTTCTAATGTTCCAGTTGCGCTTTTATAATAGCGAATACACTTTACTTGCTTGAAAAAATACGATCCACCTTAGCTCACCCTCCCGTTTCCACCCTCCTCCATCTTGTTTTTGGTCAGTTTTTCTTCCCGTTGTCTTTCAGACCAGAAAAGCGGGCACTCTGACCTCCTGACAGGTTTTGTAACTAGGGCAAGTTGCCTTCCTCCTCTGACTTTCTACTGAAAGCCCCCAGGGTCACCTTCTCTGTTGGTGACACTCATGGTGGGGGAGCGGTCATGACCATAGCACCTGCAGAGCTCTTTCGGTGAGAACTGAAGGAGTAAGTCAGCTCTGGAGACAACTTAACAGGAAGTGCTAAAGGGCTCAGATTTTCCTTTTGTCTCTCCCCACCTCGCCCCGCCCCTCAAGCCAGTCTGAGTTGAGGGCTAGCTCTGACAAGTAAGGGCCTTCATTCTACCTTAGATGTGACCTAAGAACTGGGAACAGGTTGTCTTTTCTTTGGGACTCAGTAGGGAGAGTGGGAGGAGGCACTGTGGCCCAAGAGACTCACAGCAAAAAGCAGCCTTGGCCAGGGAGTCGGATCTAGGGGTTAGGTGTCTTGTGGAAACTCATCGATTTGGAGTTGGAAGTTTTGGATTCTAATCCTGACTCTGCAGGACCACAGGCAAATCGCTTCTTTGCACTTTAGTTTTCTGTCTGTAAGTGGCAGAGGCTGGATCCTTTCCTACACCAACACTTTGTGACTCTAAAGCTCCCCAAGTGGGCATCTCCAAATGGTGCCATTCTGTCCCTCTAAAGGTTCTATAACAAGGGGCTCACTGCTGGTCCCACACAGAGGAAGGGTAGGAATACCAGACCTTTAAGTCTGAACTCAATTTTAGCTACAGATAATGAGTGTGTTGAGCGAGGAAACCAAAATGTCTATATCATAGACATCTGCATGTCCATGATAGAAGGCTCAGACAGCAGACAAAACTTCTGTCCATTTCCTAGACAAATGTTTATTGAGTAACAGCTAGCACTGGGCACTTACTATATCCAGGCATGGTGCCTACGACGTGGGACAGATTGACTATCTCATTTATCTAGGCAATCACTTTATTCTCCCATTTTACAGATGAAGAAACTGAGGCACAGCAATATTAAATAACTTGCCTAGCTTACTAGCTGACAGGGCCAAGGTTTCCAAGCAAGTAGTTTGATTCCAGAACCCAAATGCTGCTACTATGAGCAAAGCATTGGAACTGTGAGGGATGAAAAAGGGAAAAAGCAAGAGCTTTATTCTCATATTGTTTTTTTTCTTTTTAGTGGCTAAGTCGTGTCCAACTCTTTTGTGACCCCACGGACCAGATTCTTATGTCCATGGAATTTCCCAGGCAACAATACTGGAGTGGGTTGCCATTTCTTACTCCAGGGGATCTTCCCAGGGATTGAACCCATGTCTCCTGCATTGGCAGGTGAATGAAAATCCATTTTAAAGACTTCAGTTCCCAGAATCAATCCCTTCCCCCCTCCTTATCCACAGATTTTACCACATTAGTTCCTTTTAATCTCTCCACATGTCTGTCTGTCTCCATAACCCTCTCTTCCAAATTTCAGCTTTATCAAGGGCAGAAATCCTATTTGGTATCTCTGCATTTTCCATAGCTTCTAATATGTAATAGATGTTTTTGAAAGTTTGTTGAATTGAGCTCAGAAAATGAAAGTTTTCAATTTGTCCTCACACAGTATAAACCTCTATCCTTTATGACTGAAGATATAGTACCATGTTATGTGCGAGCTAAGTCAGATCAGTCACGTCTGATTCTTTGCGACCCCATGGACTGTAGCCCACCAGGCTCTTCTGTCCATGGGGATTCTCCAGGGAAGAAAACTGAAGTGGGTTGCCATGCCCTCCTTCAGGGGATCTTCCTGACCCAGGGATTGAACCCGTGTCTCCTGTGGCTCCTGCATTGTAGGCAGATTCTTCACTGCTGAGCCACTGGTGGGATACGGCAAAACACATGCTGTGGTCCCTTCCCTTGTGCAAACACAGAAAAGCTCAGATGCAAAAGATGCCTAATGAGGCCTCACAAGCATCTCAGCCTGAGTGCCCCTATTGTGGGATTGACCATGACCCATGTACCTTTGGTCTCTTTTTTTTTTTGACATTGACACTGATACGGAGAGCCGGAGTTGCAAGCGGACTTGGGGATTCTGGTCCAATCCACTCATTCAATAGATGAAGCGATTAGGACCCAGAAAGGGCTACAGGCTTGTGCAGCTATTTAATGGCAGAGCCAGTAATAGGTGCCTTTAGAGCTGGTCATACCCTATTCTTCCATTTCAATATGCTGCTGTAGGAACTGATAGCTCACCTCTATAAATCTGAATCCCAAGGCCAAGCTTTCCTCATCCTGATGCTATCACCAGGGTGAGAGGATTAGCGATAAGACACACTGAGCTCTGGGGTAGCCAGAGTACATGGTGAGGCCTGCCACCCCCACTCCTTGCAGGAAGGTGGAAATGGTGAACAGGCTCAGTCCCAGTGGGGGTGGGCGGGGGAACAAGGCTGCAGCAAAGGGTCTTCGGGAGTCAGAGAAATTCAAAACTACAGTCATTCCTTGAACCTCCTAGAAGAGGATAAACCAAACCAAAGGGGGCACTGGGTACATAACATGTTTCTGGACAATGGCTTTCAATTGTCCTCATAAACATTCCAGCCTTCAAAATGAAATAAGACAGCAAAGTTGTGGGCAGGTTGAGAGGTATAATAGACAGGGTTCTGGGCTTGTTCATTGTCATGACCCTTATTGTTTCATGGGATGATCCCATATCATGCTCCCACGTCCTGCGTAATTATTTGTAATACACAATTCACTCATCATTTCACATATATTTAATGGTCACCTTTTGCCACTTGGACTCTCTGAGCTTTGGTTCCCTGTCTACAAATTAAAGTTTGTTGTTGTTGTGATCAGTTGCTCAGTCATGTCCAATTCTGTCGGACTGTGGCCGACAGGACTGTGGACTGTGGCCCACCAGGCTCCTCTGTCCATGGGATTCTTCAGGCAAGAATACTGGATTGGGTTGCTACTTCCTCCTCCAGGGAATCTTCCTGATCCAGGCATAGAACCCACGTCTCCTGTGTCTCCTGCATCAGCAAGAGAATTCTTTACCTCTGAACTGCCAGGAAAGCCCCATAAATTAAAGGATTTTGAGTAAATATCTTGGAAAATGCTTCCGTTTTATGAGGGTGGGACTCCAAGGGGAGCCTCCCAGTGTCTTTTGTCTGGGCAGCTGAGAGCAAACTCACTATGGATCTGTGACTGCCCTGTTATTGACATTGACCTTTGGGCCTCAAGGCTCACCCTTGGGGTACTGGGATTGACTTCTTAAAAATAATAAAATAAGCTACTCCTTCTGAAGAACAACATGAGAATTCATTAGAGTTCACCTTCCAAATAAGCAAATCAACTGTTAATTTTATTCATCATCAACATATGTTACAAGTATTATAACATCTGTTCACATCCTAGGAGACCCCCTCCATCTCTTCACCAGTTTGTTTGTATTTAACATGGAGGTGAGTGGAAGAAACATGGTTTTTTGATTCCTTCTTAACTGAGGCAGTCAGTTCACAGCCTTTTTTTTTCCTGCCCGTGATGGTTGCCAGCACTGCGCTTGTGATAAAGAAGTATTGTTGGGGACAAGGTTGTGGCAAGGACACCTACTCAGTGTGCTTCTTCTTGTGGCCTCCCCAGCAGTCAGGCAGTCTCCCTTTCCTCCTTTACACACACTAACTGAAGTTCAAGTGTGTGAGTGTGTTTTATTTTGCCACTTTATTAAGCGTAAAAGGTCCTTGATGGCTGGAATAGTATTTAGTCATTCTCCATAGCTGCCACAGTGCCCTGCATGCAGCAGGTGCTCAATACACCCTCCAAAAGACGATGGGATGCATCCAGAAGCCAAATATGGAAGTCTGTATGGCAAAAGTGTCTATTTGTGAAATGCACAAGTTTCTCTCACTTTTTTTCACATTTCGGGAGACCTGGGGGCCAAGCTACACTATAAATGTATGGCTTCCTGAACCACTTTATTTTCACTGTTTTGATCTCCCATGTGTGGGGGCTCTTAAACTGCTATTTGCTTCACTTTATAACTTGCACCTTGGAGAGGCTGGATGATAAATGAGAGATGAATAATTCCTTATTGCTACTTATCTGTTGAATCTATAAACTAGTGTCAGCATTTACTCAGTTGGGTTTAAAGCTATGCCTGGTATACTTATTAACCTGCTTAAAATAAGCCATAAAAATGGGCTTGGTAGGAAATTGTTTTAACTAATTTTTAAAAATGACATTGGTCATTTCCCACCAACTTGTGGGGTGACCTTTGGCAAATCACTTAACCTCCCTGAGCCTCACCTGTAAAATGAAAGGGAGGGGGGTACTTAAATCAGCTCTAAGAGACTTGCACCTCTGTCATTCCTTGATTTCCAGATTTTCAGATGAGTAAATTAGGGATCCTGATGAGATCTTTTACAAATCAGTTTATACAGACCATCTCAGGAGTCCTTGGCATACTCCTGGAGGGCAGAAGAGGCAGCACTTACTAGATATAGCAGGGCATTTTGAATTTTATTCTGTTACTTATTAGCGATGTGACCTTTGGCAATGCAACATCTCCAAGTCTCAGTTTCCTCACCTATAAAACGGGCATAATACTCTATTAATATCCTCACTGATTGCCCCAGAGAGCAATCAAGCGTGAGGATCAAATGTGACATGTACATGAAAGGACTCCAATAAATGCTACTCCTTGTCCCCAATTTACAAATCGGGCAATCGATTGAGGCAGTTTGTTTAATCAGTTTGTAGTGGGGTCAAGGGAAGTCTTGAGTGACCTCTCTCATTCTATTTTGATTACATGTGGAAATTATTTTAAAATTATATAAAGGTTGAGTTCTTCCCTGGGGTCAGTGTGTGTTCAAGAAAACCTTGCCTGATGAGACATTTATGAGAATGCTAAATGGCACAGTCATAAGAAAATCAGCTTGTATCTACCGGCCCACATATCTAGGAACTCCTAGTTAATAGAAAAATAAAGCATTTTGTAAAGGCTCTGGAAATATGCACCCTTTGTAACTCTGGTTGTCCTTATACCTTTTGCTTTGGGATGTATCCTGGCCAGGTGGAGGGTACATATGGTCTGTCCAAGGCTTAAGTTTGTTCCCTTCAGAAACAAGGAAAATCAGTGGTTGATAAGGATTTTCGTTGTAGAGAATTCAGTCAGCAAAGATGTCCAGAATGTGCTCCTGTGAAATCACTCTTCAAGACATCACCTACTACCATGACTGTGCAGGGAAGGGGGCCTGCAAATGTAGCATGACGATAAATATGGGGCCTTACTAGGGCCCTGCTTGCCTCATAGATGGAGGAGGGTGGAGGGAAAATCACTCCAGTTCACAAAAAACTTAAATTCTGCAGTTCTACCAAAATTCTCTTCATATGCCTTTATTACCAAACCAACCAACCAAAGGCTGACCTCAAAGTTAAACAACAACAACAAAAAAAAGTATAGAGCTTGGAGAGAGAGGATAGGAGTGGTATTTTAAGTCTCTATCCCCTACTGTATTCAGACTCCAATTTTTAAAATTTGCCTTTTATTCCATAATTAACATCAATGAAATCAGCCTTCAGCTCCATGCTGCTTTTATCTTCTGTTGACCCAATATGTTACATTAAATTAAAAACCTCAGTGCAACACGTTTGAAGGCTCCCTGAGTTTATGGTGGGATTTTGTTTCCATTTCTTTGTATTACCACCTACCCCAGCAACCCCATATAAAGTGGAAGGAAGGCAGCCTTCTTCTTTATAAACTGCTACGTAATTCTCTACAAATTAAAACTATTTCACTGAATACTTGTAACTTATTTTGCCTACACTGCGTTCTCAGTGGTTAACTTCCTTGCTTTGACAAAGGTCTTCCCTTCTGAAAACCCTCTCTGGTTTTGGGCCACTACTAAATGTCTGCCTTCCCTCCTCTTCTCCTGGGTCTGAATAAGCAGCTTTTATTTGCAGTTGGACCGGCACCTGGCCTCACATTCCAGCACATCCTTCTGCCAGCAAAGGGAGTTTCGAGAAGAGGAAAAAGTTACAAGAACTTAGACTGTTGTTTTCAATTTCAGAAACACTCAAGGTTGCAAGTGAAATTCTGAGACAATCTGGATGACTTTGAAAAGATTTTCTAAAGGAGGAGGGGAAATCTGTGTGGAAAAATCACTCCCACCAAGTGTAAACGCCTCTAGAGTCCAGGGCTGTTTTTGGAATTTGAGTCCATTGAGTTTTGGAAACTTTAAAGCTGAATTCTCTAAAATGAATAAATGTTTGTCGTAAGCATGATAGTCATGAAATCTTAGGAAGCAAGAGAATTGGTCTTGGAGCTGACCAATTATCCCCACCCCTCTCAAAGAATTTCTTTTTCTAGTTTCAAGGAAACAGGAGCTCATTGTAATTCATTTGGAAAATACAAATGAGTATAACACAGGAAAACACAACCTATCCTTAACCACATCACCTAGAAAGAAAAACAGAGAACATTAATATTCTCCATCTATCTGATTCTCTCTCCCCTCCACTCCACCCAGCCAGTTTCACACTGTATAAAGTATTCCATAATCTGCTTTTTATTTTTAAAAAATATATTATGAGATTTCCCATGAGTTAAATATTTTAAGAAAAAAATTGTTTGATGGCTACATTATGGATTTTGCACAGTTTATGTAACTTATTTTTCAGAGTTTATATTATTTTCTATTTTTTCATTAAACTAAATATATGTTTGAAGGGTCCTTGTCAAGTTCACACAAATATTGGCAAGCAAAGCATCTTGTAAACCTCTGATTATTTCCTTGGGGTAAATTGCTACTACTGGAAAAGATGGGTCAAAAAATATGAATGTTTGTTGTGTTCTGGATACATATTCCTAAATTGCCTTCCGGAAAGGTTATACCCAAAATTCCCACCAGCAGCACTTAATTTTGGGTGAGATAATTTTAAAACATAGTTATCAATTTTGGAGTAAATGTCTACCACTTAGTAGACAGATTTAACTATTGAAGTGTTTTGAAGTTACAGGTTAAGAAACAAAACAAACAAAACCAAACCCATGAGGGACGTTATGAGGGACATTGATGCTAATGAACTACATTATGGAGATTATTTTAGGGACTGGGAGAGGTCCTTTTTGCCCTCTAAGGTCTGTGAAGATTTCAGATACAAGAAACAGAAGCACAGAAATGGTTAAGTAATTTGCCCAGGACAACATACCCAGTGGGGGTTGTCACTCAGGTGGCTCAGTTCTAAGGAATCTGACTGCCAATGCAGGAGAAGTGGGTTCGATCCCTGGGTTGGGGAGATCCCCTGGAGGAGGACAGGGCAGCCCACTCCAGTGTTCCTGCCTGGAGAGTCCCGTGGACAGAGGAGCCTGGCGGGCTGCAGTCCGTGGGGTCACACAGTCGGGCACGGCTGAGCCAGTAAGTAGTGGAGGTGGGATCGAGCCACACTGTTCTGACACAGCCTGAGTGCTCTCACTCTCCCGGTGCCAGCGTGCCCCTAGTTTCTCATCAGTTCTGAGGTTTCCAGAACGTTCTCTGTGATGAGGTCATGCTCCAGAAGTTGCGTTTTGTAACTTGGAAGTTTTTAAGCAGCAAATGACAATAATCTCATTATTAAGGAGGGAGTATTTTATCTTTGAAGAAGGTGGTATCCTCCAGTACTGAGAAGCACCTTATTTCTAGAATATGCCAGAAACAGAAGTGAAATAACTTGCTCCAGGTCACCCAGCTTTAGGTAGTTGTGTTGAGACAAAAACCCAAGCTCTGAAGATTCTTGGGCTACTGCTGTCCCAGCTGCAAATACCCACTATGGGAGGGGGGAGGCAGGCCAGCTGGACTAAGACTCTTAGTGCCCAAACAATACCTGGGGGTTAGTATCCTGTACTTGCAGATTCCATTCCCAGGGGAAGTCTGAAAGGAAGGTAGCTCAGCTGGTTAGCAGGACACCTGGGGGTTCACAGTAGCTGGAGGGGCTTAGCATCCTGAGCTTAGGTAAAGGCAGGCAGAGGCTGATTTCTCCCAGAACAGACTTTCCAGTCCTGGGGGCCACATTCAAGCCCACGCAGGCCTGCCTTCTGAGGAGGGGATTCCTGCATTGAATGGTAGGCTGGACCGGATAACCCCTGAGGCCCTTGCAACTCCCTGTGTTTCTGATTTGTGTGTTTTAGGGGAAAGAAGTGAGCAGTCACAGGGCTGGAATAGTTGATTTAGGGTTCCGCCTCTGTCGCCAGCATAGCCCTCATCTTGGGCAAATAATTTAACCTGTCAGTACAAGGCACAATGCCTGGTGGAGAGAACCTTTGTAAATGTTTGCCGAATGACTGAATGAAAGAATGGGTGGATGGATTTAGGTCTCCCAGGTCCGGGGAATCGTGGTGAAAGTTGGAATCTTACAGTGCCCTGCAGTTGGGATGGAGTATGAATGAGACACTGTCAAGTGTATACTGAATTGCTTAAGATAAAACGTGTAATACTCCAAACCCGAAGGGATCCTAATTCATCCTTACACTGCCAATGGGTAAAACTGTAGTTTACCTGCATCGAAAACACGCCAAGCAAGGGTGAACTGTGAGTCCACACACACCAGCTCCCCCCACCCCCTACCCACACCCCATCCAGGCTCCGATGGACCAGCTCAGTGCCTCCTAGTGGGGTGGGGCACGCCAGCCCCTGTCCCTCCTTCCTCCCCCGCCCCAGATAAATGCTGAGGTCTAATGGATTGTTCATGCTGCTGTCCAGATTAGATAGCCGGCCCCTTCGTTATCGCAGCTGGAGCAAACCCGAGCAGCCACCACGCTGAGAGCTTTCGAAGGCAGGCAGCCCCGCGCCAAGCCTGGGGAAACGACAGGGCCTGGGAGAGCTGACAAATCCTGTGGCTTCCAGGCTGTTTTCCCCTAGAACTTCTTCTCAGAACTTGCCCTGAACCCTAACTCCTGCCGCTACTCCCATAGCATTTTAGGAAGCAGGTATCCGATGTGCTCGGTAGCTACTATCTGCTGAATTCTCGGGAGAAGTTCTAAGACTTGTAGATTCTGCCTGTCAAATTTCCAGAAGCTAGGAACACTTTGAACACCCTTCCCATGCACTCCACTCCCCTTCCCTTCAATTAATACTAGAGAGATACTTTTGCAGTAACAGGGTGACCAGTAGGGTAGTACTTTTCCTAATTTTTGTTGTTTTTGAATCATTGCAGAGGAAGCACAGCTTCCTCTATGTTTTCTGACCTTCACTCTGAATTCCCTGGTCAAGTTTTATCTGTCAATAATCTTGTTTCTTTAGAGTTTCTTTGTTAGAGTTTCTTTGTTAAAATTTCTTGAAGGAATAAACCTCAACACATTTTCCCCTGGTATGAGCTATCTTTTCGTGATCTCCAGTCATTTACTGAAAATGAAAAAGATCTATTATTAATCAGCACTGTTATAGGAAACTACATTTTCAAGTAGGCTCTAACAACAAATTCGGCAGAAAACATATAATAATTGCACAAAATAATGACTTATCTACAAGGAGAGACTAATTGTTCTATCATTATTACACCAGAACTACTCTGATAGAACAGAAAGCAAACAAAATCTTAGCTGATGAACAACTGAAAGTTATCTATTTATACCATATCAGTTTCCTGCTAAATCTTTGGAGTTAGTGGAAAGCCATAATAAATCGTGTAGTAGGACAAATCAACTGGCTCAGTAGTAAATGTTTCCACAACATTAAAAAACAACAATATCAACACCACTGCATCATGATTTTGAGAGAATCAATCTTGTTAGACATCCACCTAGAAGGTGGAAAATAATTTGTAGGGTGCTATTTATTTAGAGGTGAGAATTTAAGAAATTCCTTAAAGGCTAGAAAAACCGCTACCATGTAGTTCAACATTCAGGAATTAAAATAAATCGCGAACAAGAAGGCCCCCGATTCATCCAACAGGACATCATCGGGTAATTTCTGGGTGCGAACTGGACACCCGAATTAATAAAAACGAATTTATCGTAAGGAGTAAGGGTCTCGGGCTGGGATGGGGAAAGTTCAAGCCAGACGCAGAGGAAATTTTAAAGGCGGAGCGTCTAAGTTAGGAAGACAATATTAAGCGAATAAAGAAAATCCCTAAGAACGACGATTGGGGTGGATAAGGGAGACATTACACCTCTCAGTAGCTAAAGAAAAAGCAGCAGTCATTCCAACCCCAGCCCCACGCCGACCCCCATCCACGTCGCACCGGAGCCTGGACCCCGGGCCCCTTCCCTCCCCCCGCCCCCAGTGCAGGCATCTGCGCAGGCTTTGCAGCCGCTGCCCCAGAGTTTAGAGACGGGTCGCATGGGAAGGATCGCCAGGAGTTTTTATCCGAGGCAAGGAGGAGGTTCGCTGGGCTGAGAAGTGATTAAAACACTGCCCCCCAGAAATTCGCGTGCCCAGGCCCGGGAACCCTTTATCCTCTGTAAGTTCCAAGTCCAGAAGCTGCGCAAAATCTACCTCCAGACCCAGCGCGGGCAGGGAACCTGCCTGAAATACTACGGCTCTTTGAGCCGGGCTGAGAGAGACTCCCTGAACCCGGTGTCCGTGGCCACTAAGCCTGCGAGCCCGGGGTGTTTGCCATTCATTCCCTTCCCCAATCCCATAATCCTCAAAACCCGGCCCAAGAAATGACTGATCCAGTGCTTTTCGGAGTTTGCGGAGGTTCGCTGCGACCCTCCACCCTGGGGACAGGGGTGTGTGGATGCTCCGCACGGGATGCTGAGATGTAGAACAGCCTAACTGGGGAGCTGTGTGTAAGAATAACCTTTCCGATTAAACTCCTACTGTGATTCTTGGCCTGTTTAGGTACCTCACAGGGCGGTCGCGACCGGAAAGACACCAGGGGTACTGGGCTGCACTGGAGCCTTGCTACTCCGACCATGGGGTCACCGGCGTCTGGGGACGCTAGTGCTCAGCTCACAGAGGGAAGAGTAGAGGAGACAGGCAAAGTTAGCACGCTTTTTCCTGCCCGCCACCCAACCCACCCACCCCCGCCCCCGCCATGAGTGCGTCCTGAATCCTGCATCCCCGGACCCCTAAAGGCGTCTCCCTTGCAGAGGGCAGCTAGGGCTGCGTTCTGATCAGCGCCAGACTCGGGCCCGAGGTCACACGACTGCCCGCGCCTGCGGCCTGGGCTTTCAGGAAGTTCGGTTGCGCGGGGTTCCCAGGGCCTGAGACCCGACCCTGGAGACCTCGGACTCGGTGGCCTGGCCTACAAAGCACCACAATAGTTGAAATAAGTTCAAACCAAACCAGCTTCTGCCGCGCCAGGAATGCGAATAAGTTGGAGCCCCGCAGCCTCGTGGGCCAAGCGCGAGAGAGTGGAAAGAACTCAAGGAGGGTGGTGTTTATTTGCGGAAATCCGTCGGTTCTAGGGCGCTGTGTCAGCCGGGATCCTGCGAGCCTCCAGGGGAGCCCCCTCCACCAGCAGCGGCTGCATCAGCAGCAGCTCGTCGCGCATCTGCTCTCCTCCCGGCTTTGCACTAGACGGCTCAGCGGGAGGGACCGGATCGCGGATGTTAACTACCCCAATCGCTGGTCCAGGCTTCCGTGCACCGGTTTTCCGCAGGGCTGCGTACTTATCCGGGCTCTCTCCTGGGAAGACCTTCTCTGATGACGAGGAGTGACTTAGCAACCGGTTCGAGCCCCTTTGCGGGGAACCCTGCAACTTTGGGCAGAATTACTACTTCCAGTCTTTCTTCTCGCCATGCGAGGAGTGGGAGAAACAAGAACTCTATGTAAAAGGAATTTGTAAACTTTTAAACGCCATACAAAAGGGGTTAAAATGGATGACTAATGATGAACACTGTCATCCTTCTAGTTTCTCTCATTTTGGGACAGTTCCCTGGCTCTTTCAAGCATCCCAGAAGTTTTATTGAGTGTTCTCATTATTTGAGAGTCTCCACCTCACCCCTCCTCTGTTTCTTAAAAAAAAATGTTATTTTCCTCCCAAACTTTTCGTTTCCTTCTTCAAACTCTCGGCGAAGTTAGGACTGATCGCTGGGGATGCGGTTTACTTTTCGAGGTCGCCGCCGTCACTGCGGGTCAGGGGGCCGCGCCGCGGGGACCCACCCAGCCGGCCGCCCGACTCCCTCCTGGGGGCCGCGCGCCCCGCACCGCGGACCAGTCTCGGCCCCGGCGCCCCAGCCGGCGCCCGGACCCGGACCTCCTCGGTCCTCCGTTCCTTTCCATTTCGCTGACAGCCTCAAGATTGCTGTCTTCCCTGTCCTTCCCGACCCTCCGCCGGAGCCTGACGCCGCCTGGTTTATTGACCTTAGATCGGCTTCGAGGCTTTATCAGACCGGCGCGGGAGACCCGCGGCGCAGGCCCGGCGGGCGGGGGCCCACCCTCCGCCTTGCCCAGTGGCGCGACGGGAGCCCCTTTTAAGCTTTTTCTGAAAAGCTTTCTTTGCTATCCCTAATTCTAATTCGGAGAATTAAAAAAAAAATCATCCGAATTCGCGTGATACCAGAAAAAGCCGAAGCGGGGCCCTCCCCGTGCTAGGAGTTTTTTCCTGTGTCGCCCGCCCCTTTATCCAGACAGTTCGAGTGAAAGTGCCTCCTCACCCCACCCCCCAATTATTCGGATAATTGTCTCAAATCTCCACTTGGTGCTGTGTTTAGACAGTTGGAGATTGATAGCTTGAATTTCTTCAGGCTCTGTGCTGCCCCAGCCCTAAACCCCCTCCTTTCTACTGTCCCCGGCGCTGAACCATCTCTGCGCTTGCTGAACTACAGTTTTCCGCCCCATAAATCACTTGGCAAATATAACAAAGCATTAGAAAGTCATTTGAAATGGATATTTTATTGGCTTGAGAAATAGAACGGGATCAAGAGCAACTTATTAATATTTCCTCAGTACCAACCACAGGAAACTGAGATTCTCGCCTCCCTGCCAATTGAATTCACAAATGCAAAGTCACTTTCAGGGATGAATTCTTTAGAAGAAACAGGATATGTCTATTTTGCTAAAAATGAACTTTAATGAATTATGTTAAAAAGTTTATAAAGTAGGACTTTTATACATCCTTTTATGCTAGGCTTATTTATTCAAATAAGACCAACAGAAATAAACAAGCAAACAAAAACCAACACGTAACTACTACTAATAAAAAAGTCAAATCAATTTTGTGATGATAAATCATGGGATTCTAGTAGTCTTTCACAGTAAGATTTTCATTCAATTCAGAGGGGCACTTCCTTGATTTTGCCGAGCTAGAAACCTCTCAAATTCCCTTAACTTTGGAGAACACACAGAAGCCCGAGAATAACCGCCTTTGGGGGAAGTGGGGAAGGTGAAGGGACTCAGAGTTGGGGAAGGGAAAGATAAGTCAGGCAGAACTTTTGAACCACCTGGCTGGAAGACTGTGAGAGGGAAACACAGGGAAAGTTTCCATTTTCTGCTTTGTAGAGCTAATATTTGTAGTAACTGTACAGACACCAAAAGACTTTGCACTAACTCCTTCCCAATTCCCGAAGAATAGTCCTTGAAAGGCTACAGAATTAAAACCTGCCGTTATCTATTTCCAACCTTTGGGCCAGCGGAAAAAACTCACCCTGCCTTGTTTCAGACCCCACAGAGCCTTCACTTTTAAGCACTGATTTGCCATTCTCAACCTGTGTCCTCTCCAAGCTATCCCTCTGTTGTTACCACTGTATCTCCTTTTCTTCGTGACTCAGCCCTTTTCTCAGCTACGAATAAGATCCAAATCTCACTTGTCCAAGCAATGGGTTTATAGGGAGCAGAGGTAATTTTGATGTGTTTGCAAAAAGCATAGGCAACCAAACTCTTGCAAGTACAAACTGAACTCAGAAAAGAAAAGCATGATCATTGAGGCACACCTGCAAGACCCACCTCACCCCCTCCTTCCCATCACAAGTCTGGCTCCAGAATTAACGAAAAATTAAACTGGACACCAAGCCTCGTTGACTTTTGACCTGTTAATAGGTAAAGAAAATGATCAGATCCTGAAGGCCATGAGGCCTGTTCACTAACTCACCAATGGAACCAACGAAAAATGCCAGTGAGATTTTTTCTGCCCCGAAAGCATCCTGGGCAGGTCTGATCTGGGTCAGGAAGGGTTCTCCTAAGCTTTCCAACCAGGTTCTCAAGACAACACCCACAGCAGGGACTCCAGGGGAAAGAAAAGCCGTCTGGGCGTCTTGGAGGAAGCAGAGGCAAGGGGCCCAGGGGCAACTGGTCAGATCACTTGATATTTTTGCATGGTGCATATTCATTTATTTATTTTTTTTCTTGAGAGACTGCTCGTCCCATCAACTTCTGATTGTTCAAGCAGGAAGCCGAATCAGGAAATGGAGAAGCTAAAATGCCACCCGATTGTAAGAAAGAGAAACCGAGAAAATGAACCAGAGAGCGAAAGTGGGAAAGGAAGCCTTGCCTCTGTGACTTGGCCTGCAAAGAATCTCATCCTTCCTGTCCCCACGGCCCAAGAGCCCCTGTACACCCTCAGTCCACACTGGCTGGTCCCCTCGCTGACCTCCTCCCCCCACCGACCTTCTCTCCTCCAGCCCCTCTGCTCCTGGCCCTCCCGACTCCCTTGGTGCATCTCCTGCTCTGCCCTGGTGAAGGGGTCACCAAGGGGTCCAGGTGGGGACTCACCCGGAGTGGAAACGATGTTTCTGCAGCTCCTCGAAGCGTCCTTCAGTCCCGGGGACTCCAGGCTGTTCTCAGCGGGTGGGAGGGAGGCGTTGTGAGCTGTCTCCCAGCTCCCTCGGAGCTCCCAGCTTTCCCCTCGGAATTAGATAACAGGAAAAATAGATAAGAGAAGTGGTTCATTAATTCAGCAAGACCTTTTTTTTTTTTTTTTGGTATGTGTGCAAGTGGAAGGAAACCCTCCTAGGAACTGAAGCCCTAGTTGGACATTAAAAAAATGATAGTCAATGTTCACACAGTTCCAGAGATGCTTTTGAAAGTTCGCCTGCTCAGAAGGACCAGAGATCAACAGGAAAGAAACGGAAGGAATCGGAAGGAATCTGTGTTCTTGGAGAGAAATGCTGATTCAGAACTTGGCTCCTCTACCCCAAGTCCCTCTCAGACTTAAAGTCTTGTCCTTCTGAGTGGGGGGGCTGCCCTGTGGTATTTGGCTGACTTGTGCAGTCGTCCTCTGAGGGCAGGAGTAATAATAACAGCAGTACAATTCTTTCCAGCAGGGCAATTAGAAAAATAAGATCTTCAAAGCACTTGCTCTGTAGCATTTTCTGGGCTCCTCAGGATAGGATCAGGGAGGCAGATTACATAATAATAAGAGATAATTGAGACAACTGAGCTCAGAGGGTAGGAACATGACTGTGGTCCAGTCACACAGTAAGGAAGGGGATGGAGCCCATATAAGAACAGATCAATTGACTCCTATTTTGGGGGGCTCTAAAATCACTGCAGATGGTGACTGCAGCCATGAAATTAAACGACCCTTGCTCCTTGGAAGAAAAGTTATGACCAACCTAGACAGCATATTAAAAAGCAGAGACATTACTTTGCCCAACAAAGGTCTGTCTAGTCAAAGCTATGGTTTTTCCAGTAGTCATGTATGGATGTAAAAGTTGGACTGTAAAGAAAACTGAGCGCCAAAGAATTGATGCTTTTGAACTGTGGCGTTGGGGAAGACTCTTCAGAGTCACTTGGACTGCATGGAGATCCAACCAATCCATCTTAAAGGAGGTCAGTCCTGAATATTCATTGGAAGGACTGATGCTGAAGCTGAAACTCCAATACTTTGCCCACCTGATGTGAAGAACTGACTCATTGGAAAAGACCCTGATGTGGAAAAAATTGAAGGTGGGAGGAGAAGGGGACAACAGAGGATGAGATGGTTGGATGGCATCACCCACTCAATGGACATGAGTTTGAGCAGGCTCCGGGAGTTGCTGATGGACAGGGAAGCCTGGCATGCTGCAGTCCATGGTGTCGCAAAGAGTCGGACACAATCGAGCGACTGAACTGAATCCAGTAATAAAGAAATCAATGGGTTCTTAAAATTGAAAGAGACCTCAGAATTCAGTCTCTTTCACAAAGCGGGAATTCCCTGTGATGTGATTAGTTGCACTCTAATTGAATACCCTTGGTGATGGGGAGCTCATCCCTTTACATTGCATGGAGGTACACTCTACTGGCCACCACACTTCTCTGTCCCCCAGGTGACCCAGAATTGTGGGCTGTGCCAGGCACACAGAAAGAGACAGGAAGAGGCAGCTGCAGCATGATTTGAGGAACCAGGCAAACCAGGTCTCTTGACAGGTCTGCTGTGGAATTCTCTCCTGTCATGTCTGGCATTGTTTAGGGTAAGTTTCTCCTGTGGAGTCAACGTCCCCCAAAGGCAATTCTTAATAATAATAAGAAGAAACAGAATGCCTTTATATTTTTAACATATTTCCCTCTTCCCAGTCTCCAGAATTCTTACAACAATCACTGCAAGGAAAGGAAAGAACAAGTTATAAGTAATGCAAGTTATTACTTATTTCCAAATGTAGTACAGAAACCCAGAACAGAAAAGGTAAATGAACTGCCAGAAATCAAAGAACAAATGTTTGGTGGAAAAGTGACTAGAGAGATGAAGGCCTGGGAAAAAAGGGAAAACATAAGGGAAGATAAATATTTTTTCCTTCCAAAAATTTTTCGTTATGAATATTTTTGGAAGTGATAAATAAGGTGTCTATTATTGTTATCTGTCTCTATACTCTTTCCCTGCCAAATAACTTGTAGAAACTATGCCACAGGAAGATTTTTGACAACTCCCGGTGATGTCAGATCATTAAAATTCCAAATGTGTGGGCTGAGCAGGACAAGACGGTGATGCAAAAGCAGGGTCATACTTGCTTTCTTTTTTCAGGGGAGGAGCCTCCTAATTTTACCAGAGGACTGCCCTTTCCCCTGTAGCTTCTCTTCATGAAGTTTAAACAATTATTATGGTAAATACGTATATTTATATATATACAGTCTGTAGACACAGGCGCAGTGGTAAAGAACCCGCCTGCCAATGCAGGAGATGCAAGAGATGTGGGTTTGAGCCCTGGGTCGGGAAGATCCCCTGGAAGAGGAGTGGCAACCCACCCCAGTGTTCTTGCCTGGAGGATCCCATGGGCAGAGGAGCCTGGCGGGCTGCAGTCCATGGGGTCTCAGAGTCAGATATGACTGAGCGACTGAGCATACACATATGCATATAACAAAATCTACCATCTTAACCACCTTTAAGAGCTCAGTTCAGTGACACTAATTGTACTCAGATTGCTGTACAGCCATCACCACCATTCACCTCCAGAACTTTTTCATCTTCTCCAACCAAAGCTCTGTCCCCGTTAAATAACGCTTCCCCTTCCTCCTCCTCGCTGCAGCCCGTTTCTCATCATTCTCCTCCCTGTCTCTTTAAATTTGACTACTCTAAGTACCTCATAAAAAGTGGAATCACACAGTACTTGTCCTTTGGTGACTGGCTTATTTCACTGAGAACAGTGTCTTCACTGTTCGTCCATTGCTGTAGCCTATGTCAGAATTTCCTTTCTTACTCAGCCATAGAAACGAATTCTAGTCAGTTGTACCGAGGTGGATGAAACTAGAGCCCATTATACAGAGTAAAGTAAATGAGAAAGAAAAAACACATATTGTATATTAACATATGTATATGGAACCTAGAAAATGGTACAGATGAAGCTATTTGCAGGGAAGGAATGGAGACGCAGATGCAGAGAATGGACTTGTAGATACAGTGGAGGAAGGAGCGGGTCAGACCAACTGAGAAAGCAGCGATGACTTATACACACTATCATATGCAAAACAGAGAGCAGGGGAACTGCTGCATAGCACAAGGGGCCCAGCCTGGCGCTCTGTGGTGACCTAGGAAGGTGGGAAGACGGAGGGAGGCTCCCGATGGAGGGGCGTGCTGTGTGCTAAGTCGCTTCAGTCGTGTCTGACTCTGTGCAACGCTATGGACTGTAGCCCGCCAGGCTCCTCTGTCCACAGGAGTCTCCAGGCAAGACTGCTGGAGTGGGCTGCCATTTCCTTCTCCAGGGGATCTTCCCCACCCAGGAATCAAACCCGCGTCTCCCGTATTGCAGGCAGATTCTTCACCATCTGAGCCAATGAAGGGGATATATATGTTAACGTAATTATGACTGATTTGCATTGTTGTATGGCAGAAACCAATGCAACACTGTAAAGCGATTTTCCACCAATTAAAAAATAAAGAGAAGAATTTCCTTCCTTTTTAAGGCTGAGTAATATTCTATTGCACATATATAACGCTTTTGTTTACCATCATCCGTGGATGGCCATTCTGGCTATTGTGAATAATGCTGCTATGAACAGGGGTGTGCAAACATCTGTTCTAATTCCATTTTCAGCTCTTTTGTGTTATATCCACAGAAGTGGAATTGTTGGATCATATGGACCAGTGTAAGCTACATTTTTTGAGGAGCTGCCGTACTGTTTTTGTTTTGTTGTTTTGTTTTCGGCCCTGCAGTATGTGGGAACTTAGTTCCCCCAGCAGGGATCGAACCCGTGACTCTTGCAGTGGAAGCAGAGCCTTAAGGACAAGACTGTCAGGGAAGTCCCCATCATGCTGTTTTTTCCCACCTCTTGTGGAGTTCTGATTTAAAATGGGTAGAGGATGTCTCCCTCCCCCTAAAAAATGAAGAGCTGAGGCAGCTGCACCCACTTACTCCAACCAGGCTTCTATCCGGGCAGATCGATGCCTGCTCAGAGGCTCCCAACATCAGCTCTGCTGTCTACTACCTCCATCTTCCACACGTGACCACAAGTTGGGGTCCTCACAGCTTCGCTGTCCAGCCAACAAGGTCAAGGAAAGAAACACAAGTCGTAGACAGCACGTTTTTATGTTCAAAAATTTAAAAAGCAAAAACAGTCATGGGAGCATTAATGGAATCTCCTGTATTTTTGTTTCTTCCCATGTTACTGAACTTTTTTGTGAGGTAGAGGCAAGCCCATTTTTGTCCCCTGTGGTTTCAAACTTTCCAGAGGTTTTGTATATTTTGGGGAACCTGAAACTCTGTTGTCCTGAGGCCTAGCCTGGGGCTCTGGCCATACAGCCCAGGACAGGGCCAGCCTTTCCTGGGAGGGTGGGAGCCCTTGCTCCCTTACTGCCCATGGGTGGGGAGTAGGGTGGTGAGATGTGCCCAAGAACTCAGGTTAGGAGAGGGGTAAGGAAGCCCCCTGCCAGCTCCTCCTTCGTGTGTTGGTTCGACAAAGGACTTACTGTCCTCTACACTCCCCTGCTCGCAGTTCTGTACTAGGGCAGAGGGTAAAACCCAGGGATGACGAAGATGATTTTAGAGCCAGAACTCTCTAAAACCCACTAAAATCCCACCCCAGGGAGAAGATCAGAGAGAGAACTTCTGAGGAACATTCATTACATATGTGCACTCCCTGATCTTCAAACATACATACACACACACACACACACTTTTTTTTTAATTAGTTTTTATTGTGGAAGTGTGGCATAGCCACTGCTAAAATTAAAAGTGCTGTTAGCAGCAGCAGCAGAAGGTGCAAAGTGACAGTCTTTCTCACCACTGTCACCTCCCCCTTCATCAGATCCTTCTGACTTTTCTTCTGAAGACTTCTTTTTTCTGGGTGGTTGGACATTGAACATGTGATTAAGAGATAGCCTCCAGAAATTACATTTCTTACTCTTGTGTGAGCAAATTAATGGATATTTTTCAGCCTCAACCTTCAAATGTGTGAAATGGGTATGAAAATAATTTTTATCTCATAGGGCTCCTGTGGACCTGAGATTCCTGAGATGGGAATCACTTAGTATGTTGCCTGGCACATAAATGAATGAACGGATAGATGCACAAATAAATGAAGTGTTACCAACTGTGGACAGAAGGGGAAGCTTGAATTCAGCCCAGTGGCCCTGTTCAGGCTGCCTCTGCTGACCTGTGTCCAGGCAGGAGCTCTGTGGACAGCTGCTCGGCAAGTGTTGACCATCGTGAACCCTCTGCCCGGCCCTGGAGCTCGTGGCTGTGCTGTTTGGCAGGTGGCTCCCCCACACTGTTGTGACAGGAACACCGGTAAGTGCGTCCCCTGGGGCCAGGAGGCCCCTGTGATGTGGGCAGAGGTAAGGACAGTTTGAAGACAAGTGGCTTCTGGGCCAGGCTCTGGCTTGGTTCTGTGTATCCACTCTGTTCTGACCTTTGTTCTCTGTCCCAGCCTGTCAGGCTTTGATTTTTTTTTTAACATTGAGATACATTTTGCATATCATAAAATTCATTCTTTTAATTAAAAAAATTTTTTTAAGTATTGTTTTATTATGGTAGAAATCACACGATATAAAATGTACTATTTTAACCTTATTTAACTATACAGTTCCATTGTTGTGCAACTCTCAACTTTCACCATCACCCATCTCCCCAATTTTTCACCTTCCTAATGGAAACTCTGTCCCTCTTAATAACAACACTAGCTCCCCATTCCCGTCTCCCCAACCCACCTCACACCTTGCGCCCGGCCCCTGGCCAATTTGAAGATGTACTCAGAATTTTCCTGAGACTTTCTAGCCGGAGATGCTTGTACTTTCTGACTTTATGAATTGGACTATTCTAGGTACCTTGTATAAGTGGAATCAAACAGTAAAATTTATCTTTTTAAAATGTACAGTTCAGGGATTTTTAGTATATTCACGAGGCTGTGCAAACCTTGTGAATGGTGGTGGCTGTGCAAACCACCATCTAAACTCAGAATGTTTTCGGGTCATAATTTGATTGGATTTAGCAGGTTTATTGAAAATTTCTTAAAGAAAGCCCCAGACTCTCTAGTTCTAGTGGCCCTTGGGGTTGTGTTGGTCTAACCCCATTCCAGCTTCACCTTCTGGATCTGCCTCCTACCTGATCATAGCCGGTCCTTTCTGCTCTTCATGTTGACTTGGTGGACCAGGACTATGGCTTTGAATGGTGGCTCTGCACTGGGTTCTCACCCTCGCCAGGTGCCACCCTGAGCTCTCTATGCTCATGTTTTCTTATCCTTTTATTTATTTTTTTTAGAAAATATTTTTGAAGTATAGTTGCTTTATAATGTGTTATCCTTTTCTGCTGTATCACGAAGTGAACCAGCCATGTATAAACTAATACATACATATGGAATCCAGAAAAATGGTGCTCATGAACCTATTTTCAGAGCAGAAATGAGACACGGGCGTGGAGAACAGACGCATCCTTTTATTTTATCTAAGTTCACAGAAATCCCTTGAACCCTGACATGTTCCTCGCTGTGCCAGCTGACTGACCCTGTGCCCTCCTCAGCTTGGGGATGTCCTCCTGTCCTCTCTGCTAAATCACGCCAACTGTGTCACAGGTAACAGTGACCAAGTGTTCACATTGTTCTCACTGGGCCTTCCCTTTAATCCTGTGTGTTCAAGAGGCAAAGCCCTCTCCCTCCTTTGAAACTGCTCCTGGGCATTTCCCCCCATGAGAGCCGTCTGAGTCCTGCCCCTCCAGACACTCCAGAGGCCAGCTCAGCATTTCATTATTAATGCTTTACTGGCCTTCATAAAACTGAGATTCAATGTGTTCATATTTGTAATTTTCTGCTGCTATGCTAAGTCACTTCAGCCGTGTCTGTTTTCGATCCTATGGACTGTAGCCTGCTAGACTCCTCTGTCCATGGGCAAGAATACTGGAGTGGGTTGCCATGCCCTCCTCCAGGGGATCTTCCTAACTCGGGGATCAAGCCCATGTCTCTTATGTCTCCTGCATTGACAGGTGGATTCTTTACTGCTGGTGCCACCTGATCTCCTACCTCTCGTGTTTATATGTGAATTGTGCATTTGGATTCATCTTGTTTCTCTTTTTGGAAAGTGAAGTCTGCAGGGGTGGGGACCACTTGGTAATTTCCCTTTCAAGGGCAGAGAGGACTCCTTTGGAGGGCTGGTCCTGGGTCTTGACTTCTCTCATCCCTTCTTCAAGTGGCAGAATCCTCTTTCCTATGGCATACTTGTTCCTTGTGGCTTAGTTGGAGCAGGTATCCCAAGCTGGCCAATTTGAAGATGTACTCAGAATTTTCCTGAGGCTTTCTAACCAGAGAAAGCCATCTGTCTATTCCAGCTGGGTTCCAAAGTTGGTGGAATGTATGTCTTCAGGCTGCACATTTGGAAGAGAGCCTGCTGGATTGTGAAGACTTTTATGACATATTTTAATCCCCTAGATTAAACTCTGCCTTTATTAAGCTAATCTGAATTATTTTAGACTCTTGGAACTGAAAAAGTCCTAGGCTGAACAAACAGAATAATCCATGATTCTGTTGACTCCATATAAATATGGAGACTGTGGAATCAAATAAACTAAATTTCCTTTCTTCTTATGGTTTGACAATCAATTTATACCAAATTCTAAATGATCATGCCTTGCTCTGACATTCCATGTTTTAAAAGGAAGAAGGTGCAGTCATTGTTCTCATCCCAGACCAGCATCTATGCTTAATTGGGAGGAGTCTCATTACAGCCCCACAGCTCTTCTCTTTACACGTTTTTCTCATAGGAAAGTCCCTTGACTGCTGATACACCATGGATTTGCATACATATATAATCATAGGAAGATGCAAAGACGGTGCAGAGTATATGTACTCTTTACCTGTCTCCCTCAATGATTATATCTGACATAAGGTACAATAGCAAAACCAGGAAACTGACACAGTGCCATGTGTATAGTTCTATGTCATTTTATCATATGTAATTAACGGTTGATCTTGTATTCTGCAACCATATAGAACTTATTTATGCATTCCAGAGTGCTTTCTTTCGTAGGTTCTTAAGGGTGTTCTATTTATATGATCATATCATCTGCAAATAGGCATGCTTGTATTTCTCCCTGTATTCCTTTTGTTTCTTTTACTTGCTTTATTATTTTGGCTGGAACTTCTGCTAACACTATGTTGAACGGAAGAGTTGGGAGTGGAAATCCTCATCTTAGTCTCAATTTTATGAAGAAACCATTCAGTCTTTCACCATTAAGTATGATGTTAGCCATAGGTCTCTTGTAAATGCTTTCTATCAGGATGAGAAAATTTTCCTCTATTTCTGTTTTACAGAGAGTTTTGATCATGAATGGATGTCAAATTTTGTGGAAAGCTTTTTTCTGTACCAGTTGATGTGATCTCATGACTTACCTTTTTTTAGCCTATTAATGTGGTGAATTACACTGAATAGTTTTCAACTACTGAACCAACTTTACATCTCTGAAATAAATCTCCTAGTCATGGTATGTAATTCTTTTGATCTGTTGTTGTATTCTGTTTGCTAACATTTTGTTAAGATTTTTGTATCTATATAAATGAGAGACATTGGTCTGTCATGTTCTTTTTGTGTATTTCTTAGTCTTTTGGTACCACTAGCCTCATAAAATGCCTTGGGAAATGTTTCTCCCATGTATATTTTCTGGAGGAGATTGTGTGAGCTGGTGATGTTTCTTCATAACACTTGGTAGAATTCTCCAATAAAATCCTCTGGGCCTGGATATTTCTTTGGGGGGAGTAAAATTATAAATCCAGCTTTCTTAAGAGTTCTAGGGCTATTCAAATCATCTATTTTATAGTAAATAGGTTGTGAGGAACTGGATTTCTTTAGATTGATCCTGTTTCAGCTTCACTAAACTTTATGAATCTCTAAGTTTACATCTTTTGTCAAATTTGGAAATTTTAAGTATTTTTAATTTTTATTTTTTAAATTTTTAAAATTTATTTTCAGCCTTACCCATTTCTTTTCTCTTCTGGAGCTCCAGTGACTTGAATGTTAATTCTTTTGTTATTATACTAAAACAGAATTTGTTATTTATCTGAAATTCAAATTTAACTGGGTGTCCACAGTTTTTATTCGCAAATGTGGCAACCCTCAGTGTGGAGAAAACTTGCAACAATTTTGGGGTCAGTGGATGGAGGGGTGTGTTGATGAGAATGGTGTGTTTATGCATGCATGTGTGCTGGGTCACTTCGGCTGTGTCCGACTCTTTCCAACCCCATGGACTGTAGCCCGCCAGGCTCCCCTGTGCATGGAATTCTCCAGGCAAGAATACTGAAGTGGGTTTCCATGCCCTCCTCCAGGGGATCTTCCAGACCCAGGGATCGATCCCATATCTCTTCTGTCTCCTGCATTTCAGGCGGGTTCTTTACCATTAGTGCCGCCTGGGAAGCCCTGTGTGTGAATGGGGGGTGGGTTCCTTGTACTCGGGGGCTACTGGGGCACCTGCTCATGTAAGAAACCTGTTGCAAGGTTTGGATTAGTCCATCATGAGCACCCAGAGCTCAGCATAAATGAATGTGATGTGCTATGAAGGTGGTGTTTCAACTGGGTCCTGGTGGATTTCCCAGGAAGATAACCCACATACAGACCACATGAGCTTGCTCGTTCCACCTGCTGTCCTCAGGGTTCTTGTTTTATGATGTGTTTTCCTCAGGTCACTCACGCACACTGACTTACTGCTGCCTCCGAGCCTCCCTCCGTCAAGCTGGCCTCTGACTCATCAGTGGTGGCTGAGTCCACAGGCCAACACACTTGGGTGCTTTTGGGCTAAAGGGGAAGAAACCGAGCCAGGAGGAGCCAGGCTGAGTCAGTGCTTTTCTGGGAGTAAAGTCTCCCTTAGGAAGGGGAATGAACTGTTCTCACCTCGGTCCACAGTCACATTTTCCTGGTCTGAGTGGAGAGTACATCCTCCCCCGTCCTCAGCGCTCCCCGCCGCCCCCCACACACTGTTGTGTCCCAGGACAGGTTGTTCCTGGTTGTTGAATAGTGAGACTTGAGCATCTCACTCCCTTTTCAATGAAAAAAAAATATCAATACAAACATTCAGAGTCAGGTTTGTAGCTAGGAAAGTTCTGGAAATATATGTCTAACTTAAAGCTAGTTCACCGGGGAGAGCAAGATAAGAGACTGGGGAGTCACGCTGGGGTACACTTTTACACTTCTGTATAAAAACACTTTGGCAAAGAGAGTGTCACAGTTTAAGAGACCGGTACCAATGCAGTAACATTAGAGACTAAGATTTAAACTGAAACACACTCTCAAGCATGACTACTTCCATTCATTTTGAAATACTGCTTTCCCCAGGCACACACACCGTGCAGCTGAATTGTAGTATGTGTACTGCTTTTGTTTGTTTTAATTTTTATTGGAGTATAGTTGCTTTACAATGTTGTGTTAGTGTCTGTTGTATTGCAAAGTGAATCAGCTGTATCCCCTCTTTTTCTGCATTTCCTTCCTATTTAGGTCACCACAGAGCATTGTGCAGAGTTCGCTGTGTTTTACAGTAGATTCCTACTAGCCATCCATTTTATACATACAGTGTATATACGTCAGTCCCCATTGTATTCTGCTAGGTTGCTTAACATTGTATCCTTGCTGCTTCTCTGCCTTGCTAAAAATTCTAAGTATCACTCTTCACGAGAGAAGGATGGACTTTGAGCTACCAGTGACTTGTAGCTCGAACTTATCTTCCCTGAATACTGACCTGACCAGCAGGGGGAAGGTGGGGAGGGGAGTATGTGTGTTTTTCTTTTTTTCCATTTGGAAAATGAGCCGCTGGAAGTAGGTCCTCTCCGCCGATCTCTCTAGGCATTAGCTATCACCGTCCCGAAGCACATCATACATAATGATCATTTAGACATAATTCTTTGTAAATCTTTATTTAATCCACCAGCCTTCCTGTTTTAAGATCACTTGGTGAAGCACAGCTCATTTATCCTGATGATAGCTACATGGTGGTACATACAGTTTTCCCTTTCATAGGTGGAGAAACTGAGTCTGGAGGTGTGGGTGATTTACCCCAGCATCAGCCTCTTATCAGGGCAGCCCTGAGTTTGGCTTCCCTGTGTTATGGTTGATGGATTGCAGATATCTTCATGGAGCAGACAATATGGGAAGGCTTAGGTATGATTATTAAATAGATTCATCATCTTCCTGCCACCTTCCTTTTTTTTTTCCCTCTTTGGATTCCAATAACTAATTATCTGATGCATTTCTTTGGGACATATTCGTGAACAGGTCCTTGTAACACACACACACACACACACACACACACACGATAATTTGGTCACACCTACAAAGCAGATAAAGCCAAAGGGAGCCTGCAAAAGAATCTATAGATAAAAAGTCTGGTATCTGAGCAGGTAACACCCAATTACAACAGAGCTGTGTTGACTTACACTTTTCCTTATCGGGGGAATCAGGGATTCGTGTAAATCAGAAAAGGATTTGATGGATGCTACTTCATTGGGGTTTCCAGCCAAAGGACAGGTCTGGTTAAACAAAATATATATCCTCCTTATCTACAGTGGCAAGTCTCATGCAACTCCCGGCCTCTCTTCCACTTCTCCGAGCCTTATAAAGCCCAGAGCCTTATCTAGAGTTTGTAAGAGCCTCATGTCTAGCAGAGTCTGTGCTAAAATCACTCTGACAATGCCGCAACTCTGGCCCAACCCAAGGCGTTTGGGCAGACAGACAATCTTGTCTTATCTTCAATTGTCTAGGCAATAAATGTCTTTTTCTTCAGATGCATGTTTAGACTACCCCAGGGGAGAGGACAGGTAACGTCTCGCTTGTTGGAAGAAGACTTGTAGATTTGAGGGACTTAAAAATTGGTCCGTGAGGTTCAAGGGCCCTGGTGGGAAAGAACGGGCTTGAAGGGGGAAGTTGCTGCCTCATGCCAGCAACAAACTGGTGCAGAAAAGAGAACACCCCTGACAATCATGGAGATGGCCCCTCGGGGAGCAGGAAGCCTGAGTTTTGGAGATAAAGAAATAGGGATGGGCTGAAGCAGAGAGGTGAAGGTGGTGAGTGAGGGTGGCTGAAATTAGATGTGAAGGGGTGGCTGAGATTTTGCTGACCTCTTAGAGTCTGTTGGTGTCAGGAAGGCAGTTGGGGGTGGTGAGTGGATGTGGGAGGTGGAGTCAGAGACCTGGGCGGGGCCCCGCCTTTTACTTGCAGGGAGGCCTGGCCCAAGCCCCTCCCATCCCGGCTCCTGAGCTGGTCCTTGGCAAGTTTGCCCAAGGATGCAGGAGGGCAGCAAGAGCACCAGCTTTGCCCCCCAGAACTCGCACAGGGTGAGCAGGGAGTCTCATCTCATGCGTCAAACACTGCAGTGAAACAGCCTCACTCTTCCTGGATAAAGCACTTCAAAATTGCATAGATCTGCTGGCATTTTTTCACCAGCTGTTTAATGTAAATTTATTTTCCTTTTTTAGTTCTGATTTGCATGTCCCTAATGACTCGTGACAATATACACAGCCTTGACGTACTCCTTTTCCTATTTGGAAGCAGTCTGCTGTTCCATGTACAGTTCTGACTGTTGCTTCCTGACCTGCATACAGGTTTCTCAAGAGGCAGGTTAGGTGGTCTGGTATTCCCATCTCTTTCAGAATTTTCCACAGTTTATTGTGATCCACACAGTCAAAAGCTTTGGCATAGTCAATGAAGCAGAAATAGATGTTTTTCTGGAACTCTCTTGCTTTCTCCATGATCCAGCGGATGTTGGCAATTTGATCTCTGGTGCCTCTGCCTTTTCTAAAACCTGCTTGAACATCTGGGAGTTCACGGTTCACATATTGCTGAAGTCTGGCTTGGAGAATTTTGAGCATGACTTTACTAGCGTGTGAGATGAGTGCAATTGTGCGGTAGTTTGAGCATTCTTTGGCATTGCCTTTCTTTGGGATTGGAATGAAGACTGACCTTTTCCAGTCCTATAGCCACTGCTGAGTTTTCCAAATTTGCTGGCATATTGAGTGCAGCACTTTCACAGGCTGTATATTGTCACCTTGCTTATTTAACTTATATGAAGAGTACATCATGAGGAACGCTGGGCTGGAAGAAGCACAAGCTGGAATCAAGACTGCTGGGAGAAATATCAATAACCTCAGATATGCAGATGATACTACCCTTATGGCAGAAAGTGAAGAGGAACTCAAAAGCCTCTTGATGAAAGTGAAAGAGGAGAGTGAAAAGGTTGGCCTGAAGCTCAAGATTCAGAAAACGAAGATCATGGCATCTGGTCCCATCACTTCATGGGAAATAGATGGGAAAACAGTGGAAACAGTGTCAGACTTTATTTTTTGGGCTCCAAAATCACTGCAGATGCTGATTGCAGCCATGAAATTAAAAGATGCTTACTCCTTGGAAGGAAAGTTATGACCAACCTTGATAGTATATTAAAAAGCAGAGACATTACTTTGCCAACGAAGGTTCATCTAGTCAAGGCTATGATTTTTCCCGTGGTCATGTATGGATGTGAGAGTTGGATTGTGAAGAAAGCTGATCGCCGAAGAATTGATGCTTTTGCACTGTGGTGCTGGAGAAGACTCTTGAGAGTCCCTTGTACTGCAAGGACATCCAACCAGTCCATTCTAAAGGAGATCAATCCTGGGTGTTCATTGGAAGGACTGATGCTAAAGCTGAAACTGCAATACTTTGGCCACCTCATGCGACGAGTTGACTCACTGGAAAAGACTCTGATGCTGGGAAAGGTTGGGGGCGGGAGGAGAAGGGGACGACAGAGAATGAGATGGCTGGATGGCATCACCGACTCGATGGACATGAGTTTGAGTGAACTCTGGGAGTTGGTAATGGACAGGGAGGCCTGGCGTGCTGTGATTCATGGGGTCGCGGAGAGTTGGACATGACTGAGCGACTGAACTGAACTGAACTGAATGACTCGTGAAAGTACCTTTCATGTACTTACTGGTTCTTTGTGTGTTTTCTTTGGAGAAATGTCTATTCAAGTCCTTTGCTCATTTTATTTTTTTCTTTTTTTCAAAAAATTTTTATTGGAGGCTAATTATTTTACAATATAATATTGGTTGGTTTTGCCATACATTGACATGAATCCGCCCCAGGTGTACATGAGTTCCCCTTCCTGAACCCCCCTCCCACTTCGCTCCTCCTTTATCCTCCTTCTGGGTCATCCCTGCACACCAGCCCCGAACATCCTATAACATGCAACGACCCTGAACTGGCGATTCATTTCACATATGACAACATACATGTTTCAGTGCCATTCTCCCAAATCGTCCCACCCTCACCCTCTCCCACAAGTCCCAAAGACTGTTCCATACATCTGTGTCTCTTTTGCTGTCTTGTATACAGGGTTATCATTTGCATCTTTCTAAATTCCATATATATGCGTTAGTATACTGTATTGGTGTTTTTCTTTCTGGCTTACTTCACTCTGTATAATAGGCTCCAGTTTCATCCACCTCATTAGAACTGATTCAAATGCATTCTTTTTAATGGCTGAGTAATACTCCATTGTGTATATGTACCACAGCTTTCTTATCCATTCGTCTGCAGATGGACATCTAGGTTGCTTCCATGTTCTGGGTATTATAAACAGTGCTGCAATGAACATTGGAGTACATGTGTCTCTTTCCATTCTGGTTTCCTTGGTGTGTATGCCCAGGAGTGCGATTGCTAGATCATATGGCAGTTCTATTTCCAGTTTTTTGAGGAATCTCCACACTGTTCTCCATAGTGGCTGTACTAGTTTGCATTCCCACCAACACTGTAAGAGGGTTCCCTTTTCTCCACACCCTCTCCAGCATTTATTGCATGTAGACTTTTGGATAGCAGCCATTCTGACTGGTGTGAAATGGTATCTCATTGTGGTTTTGATTTGCATTTCTCTGATTATGAGGGATGTTGAGCATTTTTTCATGTGTTTGTTAGCCATCTTTATGTCTTCTTTGGAGAAATGTCTGTTTAGTTCTTTGGCCCATTTTTTGATTGGGTCATTTATTTTTCTAGAATTGAGCTGCAGGAGCTGCTTGTATATTTTGGAGACTAATCCTTTATCAGTTGCTTAATTTGCTATTATTTTCTCCCATTCTGAAGGCTGTCTTTTCACCCTGCTGATAGTTTCCTTTGCTGTGCAGAAGCTTTTGATTTTAATTAAGTCCCATTTGTTTATTTTTGCTTTTATTTCCAGTATTCTGGGAGGTGGTTCTTGGAGGATCCTGCTGTGATTTATGTCAGAGAGTGTTTTGCCTACGTTCTCCTCTAGGAGTTTTATAGTTTCTGGTCTTATATTTAGCTCTCTAATCCATTTTGAGTTTATTTTGGTATATGGTGTTAGGAAGTGTTCTAGTTTCATTATTTTACAAGTGGCTCACCAGTTTTCCCAGCACCACTTGTTAAAGAGACTGTCTTTTCTCCATTTTATATTCTTGCCTTCTTTGTCAAAGATAAGGTGTCCATAGATGCGTGGATTTATCTCTGGGCTTTCTATTTTGTTCCATTGATCTATATTTCTGTCTTTATGCCAGCACCATACTGTCTTGATGATTTTGGCTTTGTAGTAGAGCCTGAAGTCCGGCAGGTTAATTCCCCCAGTTCCATTCTTCTTCCTCAAGATTGCTTTGGCTATTCGAGGTTTTTTGTATTTCCATACAAATTGTGAGATTATTTGTTCTAGTTCTGTGAAAAATATCGTTGGTAGTTTGATAGGGATTGCATTAAATGTACAGATTAGTTTGGGTAGTATACTCATTTTTACAATATTTATTCTTCCAATCCACGAACACGGTATATTTCTCCGTCTATTAGTGTCCTCTTTGATAACTTTCACTAGTGTTTTATAGTTTTCTATGTACAAGTCTTTTGTTTCCTTGCTGCTAAGTCACTTCAGTCGTGTCCGAATCTGCGCGACCCCATAGATGGCAGTCCACTAGGCTCCCCCATCCCTAGGATTCTCCAGGCAAGAACACTGGAGTGGGTTGCCATTTCCTTCTCCTTAGGTAGATATATTCCTAAGTATTTAATTCTTTTCATTGCAACAGTGAATGGAATAGTTTCCTTAATTTCTCTTTCTATTTTCTCATTATTAGTGTATAGGAATGCAAGGGATTTCTGCGTGTTGATTTTATATCCTGCAAATTTACTATATTCATTGATTAGCTCTAGTAGTTGTCTGGTAGAGTCTTTAGGGTTTTCTGTGTAGAGGATCATGTCATCAGCGAACAGTGAAAGTTTTACTTCTTCTTTTCCAATTTGTATTCCTTTTATGTCTTTTTCTGCTCTGATTGCTGTTGCCAAAACTTCCAGAACTATGTTAAATAGTAGTGGTGAGAGTGGGCACCCTTGTCTTGTTCCTGACTTTAGGGGAAATGCTTTCAGTTTTTCACCATTGAGGATAATGTTTGCTGTGGGTTTGTCATATACAGCTTTTATTATGTTGAGGTATGTCCCTTCTATTCCCACCTTCTGGAGGGTTTTTATCATAAATGGATGTTGAATTTTGTCGAAGGCTTTCTCTGCATCTATTGAGATAATCATATGATTTTTATTTTTCAGTTTGTTAATGTGGTGTATTATGTTGATTGATTTGCGGATATTGAAGAATCCTTGCATTCCTGGGATAAAGCCCACTTGGTCATGATGTATGATCTTCTTAATGTGTTGTTGGATTCTGATTGCTAGAATTTTGTTAAGGAATTTTGCATCTATGTTCATCAGTGATATTGGCCTGTCGTTTTCTTTTTTTGTGGGATCTTTACCAGGTTTTGGGATTAGGGTGATGGTGGCCTCATAGAATGAGTTTGGAAGTTTCCCTTCCTCAGCAATTTTCTGGAAGAGTTTAAGTAGAATAAGTGTTAGCTCTTCTCTAAATTTTTGGTAGAATTCAGCTGTGAAGCCGTCTAGACCTGGGCTTTTGTTTGCTGGAAAATTTTTGATTACAGCCTCTAGTTCCATGCTTGTGATGGGTCTGTTCAGATTTTCTATTTCTTCCTGGTTCAATTTTGGAAAGTTGTACTTTTCTAAGGATTTGTCCATTTCTAAATGGGGTGATTTGATTTTTCTGTTGTTGAGTTGTAGGACTCTCTTGAAAGTCCCTTGGACTGGAAGGAGATCCAACTAATCCATTCTAAAGGAGATCAGTCCTGGGTGTTCATTGGAAGGACTGATGCTAAAGCTGAAACTCCAATACTTTGGCCACCTGATATGAAGAAATGACTCACTTGAAAAGACCCTGGTGCTGGGAAAGATTGAAGGCGGGAGGAAAAGGGGCCGACAGAGGATGAGATGGTTGGATGGCATCACCAACTCTGTGGACATGAGTTTGAGTGAACTCCGGGAGTTGGTGATGGACAGGGAGGCCTGGCGTGCTGTGAATGATTCATTGGGTCGCAAAGAGTCGGACACGAGTGAGCGAGTGAACTGAACTGAACTGAGTTGTAGGAGTTCTTGACATAGTCTGCGTGTTAGCTCCTAATCGGGAATAGAATTGGCAAATATTTGATGACATTCTGAAAGATGCTTTTTCACTTCATTGATTGTATAAAAAAAAAAAAAAGTTTTTTTTGGCCACTCCCCACATGGCTTTGCAGGATCTCAGTTCCCCTACCAGAGATGGAACCTGGGCCACAGCAGTAAAAGTCTAGAATTCTGGTCTTCAGATGCACCTAGGTTTGATGTGTCCCAATGGATTTTTGTTTTTCTTGTCTGTGCTTTAGTGTCACCCTGTCTCAGTTTTAAGCCATTCTTGGTCTGTGGGGCAACTAGGGCTTGCAACATTAGCTTGGAGAGAGGCATTTTGTCATGTGTCTTTGAAGCGTTTGCTGCCTTCTCCCTTCAACTGACTCTAGTTTAAAGTCCTCCTAAGTTACTTTCTAAGGTGACCATTTTGTCTACTTCAGATGCCTGCCTGTAATTAATTTTATTTTTGTTGCTAAAAATTATATTTTAACTTAAAAGTAATTCACACTCACTGGATTTGTTTTGGAAAACACATGCAAAGAAGAAAGCAGGAGCCCCTCATAAAACACATGTTAAGATAGAGCCTCACACCACCTTCTGATGTATTTCTCTCCAGGCTTCATGGGGGGAGAGGGCGCTGGTATGTAGGCAGAGAAACAGAGCTACACAGATGTACAGATGTAGGTGTGTACTTTCCTAGTTGCTGTCATCCTGTGTTTCATTCTTTCACTCTTCTTAGACCTCCAACATCCACCCACTCTGTCTCAGCTTCTTATGTCACTGAGAAAACAGGAGCCACCCATGTGCTGCCAGCCCCTGCCTCTGTCTCTGGGCTTGTCTGCCTCTCCTTCTCGTCTGGGCATACCCACACTGTCCTTGCTCTTATATGAGCCACTCTCTCCCTGTCTTGTGGACTGGCTTCATTCCTTCCCCATGTTCAAGGATGTGGCTCTAGCAAACCTCCCTTCTCTCTTTAGAATCACCTGTTCTTTCCTGGATTGTTCCCACCACCATCAGGCACAGTATGGTAACTCCCCTCTTTAAAACTAAATTCTTCCTTCTTTAAGTCCATATTCCCCTGAAAAAAGCGAAGACAATACAACCATTCTCTGAAGGATGAGCAGGCGCTCTTGGTTGCAGCATGAGGTACTTACACTGAGGTCACGGAGGAAGTGCTGGAAGGGACAGCTGGGGTCAGCGTGCTCCGGGCTTCGAGTGCTCTGATCTGTGTACGGTGGGGAATCATTTAGGACTTCTGGGCATGAAGCCCTGGAGGCCCCTGCTGTGGCCCAGCAAGGTTCCTATGCAGCAGTGAGGAGGGTGGGGCGGTCAGTCCCAGCCCAGACGGGAGGGGATGACAGCAGCATGTCTGACTATCTGTGAAGAGAGGGTTTCCTCACTTTTTACAAATGGGCCAGAGAGGAAGATGCAAAGGCAGGTGGTTTCTACAATGCAGAGTTGGGACATCGTCCTGGAATTGAGGCTTCCACCACAGAGAGAGGTGACGAGGTCTGTCACCTGGGTCTTCCAGACAGTCAGCTGGGATAACTGATGAGGGTGGGGGAGGTCCAGGGCTCCCTGGGAACAGGGGCAGGCTGGTCCTGCTGCTCCCCCCAGACCCCCTGGGGCGAGTGGTCCACAGTGCCCCACCCCCGGGCTTGGAAGGAGATGAGGAGGATGCTTCTGGGGACGGTCTCTTGGTTTTTTTCTCCACCAGTTATTAATAGTAACAAGGTGAGAGAGGCTCCGTAGAATGGATTTCTCGGGAAAGCAGGAAAAGGGAGGACCTTAGCAGTCTGGGATCCAGGAAGGAAAACGGGGTGGTGATGACGGTTTGGAGTGAAGCCCAGAGCTGCCCCCATCCCCTTGTTACAAGTAACAAGACCGTGGGGATACAGATAGGCTGGGAGACGGGGTGAGGCAGGAGAAGCAGAGGGGTCATGAAGGCGACTTGGCTTGGGGAGAAGGGCCTTTTGGAAGCAGACAGGACCGGGCTCAGAGGGGACCTGGGAGTCTCTCGGGCTCCTCACCGTGTTGAGGTGGAAGGTGACATTTTCACTTCTGGACTTGGAAAGGAGGACCCTCCCAACCTCTCCCCTGTTAAAGGGAGCACCAACGGCCAATCGGTTATTTATTTCTTTCTAATCCTGTCATTTTATGGGGCTGTAAACGAGGACAGCAGGGAATTAATGAAAAAGGTGTAGCCAAGACAAACAGCAGAGTCCTTGCCCATGTGGCACTGGCAGTCTAAAGGTGTGCGTGATGCAACCCCAGGCCTGTGCTCCCAGGAGGGCAGGGCGGAGCTGCCCGGGCAGTCTGGGCAGCGAGAGGGCGGGCAGGAGGGACGAGTGACCTTGACCCTCGAGGGATGGCTGACAGAGGTTCTTTCCCTGAACAGTGAGGTGGGCACAGGCAGATAGCCAGATGGCGGGGCAGCTGGCATAAGGCCGGGTGGGGAGGTCCCAGGAGTCATCTTCACTCTGGAAAAGTGAAGCAAGCGGTGTGTGTTTGAGTGGATGGCTCAAGCAGGCAGAAGACTAGAATAAGGGCCGCAACCGCCCAGCTCTACAGAAAGTGACCAAGAAGGGAACCCCCACCCCTCCCTGTGGTGGTGGTGGTGGTTTAGTTGCTAAGTTGCTTCTGACTCTTTAGTGACCGCATGGACAGTAGCCCAACAGGCTCCTCTGTCCATGGGATTTCCCAGTCAAGCTTATGGGAGTGAGTTGCATTTCCTTCTCCAGGGGATCTTCCCCACCCAGGGATGGAACCTCAGTCTCCTGCTTAGCAGGCAGCTTTTTTACCACTGAGTCACCTGGGAAGCACCCCTGTGGTTGGGGATATATTTAGTCCTGATGAGATTAAGGGGCCCATGAAGCTCTCATGGGAAGCATCCTCCAAAGCAAGTTAGTGAAGAGTAATCTGGGGGACTTCCCTGGTGGTCCAGTGGTTAAGACTGTGCTTCTATTTCAGGGGGCATGTGTTCAAGCCCTGGTCAGGGAAATAAGATCCTGCATGCTGTGCTGCTGCTGCTGCTGCTAAGTCACATCAGTCATGTCCAACTCTGTGCGACCCCATAGACGAGAGCCTACCCTGCTCCCCCGTCCCTGGGATTCTCCAGGCAAGAACACTGGAGTGGGTTGCCATTTCCGTCTCCAATGCATGAAAGTGAAAAGTGAAAATGAAGTCGCTCAGTCGTGTCCGACTCTTAGCGACCCCATGGACTGAAGCCTACCAGGCTCCTCCGTCCATGGGAGTTTCCAGGCAAGAGTACTGGAGTGGGTCACCAGTGCCTTCTCCGCATGCTGTGAGGTGTGGCCAAAAATTAATAATAATAATTTTTAGAAGTGCTTAAAAAATAGAAAAGTAATCTGGACACCTGGGGGCTCTAGCGAGGTCTGGAAGGGTGCAGACACAAAGAGGAGAGCCGCTGTCATGGCATGGCTCTATTGGAGGTGTGGTCCACAGGGCAAGGCCGGTGTGGGCTCCTGGGTGGTTACCTAGTGCAGGCCAATTGGTTTGGGATCCCAGCAGAGCAGGTGACTCGCCAGGCTGAAGCACTTGATGCAAAGGATTCTTAAAATTCCTAAGTTCGACCTTGAACACGTTGTGTTACGTGAAATAAGCCAGCCACAAAGGGATGAATGCTGGATGGTTCCGCATACACGAGGTTCCTAGAGTAGTTGGATTGACAGTGACAGAAAGCAGAAGGGTGGGTCCGGGGGCTTGAGGAGAAGGGGGAGGGAGAGTTAGGGTTTATTGGGGATGGAGTTTCAGTTTGGGAAAATGAAAACCTCCTGGAGATGGATGGTGGAGGTGGCGGCACAGCAGTATGTGTCCTTCACACCACTGAGCTGTGCTCTTGAAAATAGTTAAGATGGTTCAACAAAAAAATCCTGATTTGGGGCTTTCCTGGTAGCTCAGTGGTAAAGAATCTGCCTGCCAACATAGGAGACATGGATTCGATCTCTGATTCAGGAAAATCCCACATGCCGTGGCGGCAGCTAAGCCCAAGCACCACAGCTACTGAGCCTGTGCTCTAGAGCCCGGGAGCCGCAACTACTGATGCCCACTCGCCCTAAAAATGTGCTCCACAACAAGAGAAGCTGCCACAATGAGAAACCTGTGCCTTGGAACTAGAGAGCAGCCCCTACTCTTGCAACTGGAGAGAAGCCCACGCAGCAGTGAAGACCCAGCACAGTCAAAAATAAATAAATAAACATTTTAAAATGCTGATTTCACTTTGCATAGACTCTCTGCATATCAGTCTGACTCTGACCTTGATTTCACTTCCTGAGCCAGGAGATGGTGTCTGATTGGAAGCCAGGTATCCTGTCACCATCTGGTCATAATAAATGTATAAACACCACCCTGCTTTCAAGTCAGTCTCCTCTGAGTGGAGGTCAGACCTCCAGAGACTGCTCACTCCGAGGGGAAAGTGAATGTCAGCCCTGGGCCTACGAAACACTGGTCCATGGTCTGAAGTCTCAGCACCCAAACCCTCCCTGCCTCACCCCCCATCTCCCTCTTCACCATCACAGCAGAGAGGCAGGGAAACAGAAGCCGGCAGCAGCTGGCTGTTTGGAAGAAGCAGGATTTTTGATTATGGATACATCTGAGCTTACATCCCCATCATTAACGAGCAAGCGGCTAACTCCTTGTAAACCTTGGTTTCCTGATCTGTAAAGGGCTAATATTGCATACTCTTCAGGAGGGTGAGAGTTCTATGATGCAGAATATGTTAAACACAGAGCACAATGCTTGCCCAGAGGAACTATTCACCAGGTGCCGATTATCTTTCCCTAGCCTCCCACCACCCACACTTTCTGTTTTCCAGAGGTAGGTGTCTTTTTCTTTTTGAAGTATAGTTGATTTACACTGTTGTGCAAATTTCTGTTGTACAGCAAAGTGACTCAGTTCTATACACATATGCATTTTTTAAATATTCCTTTCCACTATCGTGGTATCATAGGAAATTGAATATAGTTCCCTCCAGGAAATAGTGGAGGACAGAAGAGCCTGGTAAGCCACAATATATGGGGTTGCAAAGAGTTAGCCATGACTTAGTGACTAAACTACCACCACCTAAGTAAAACACTGAGCACTCAGAACCCTACAGAAATTGGGAGTTCTGGAGGAAAAATACATCGGAAGAGTGAATATTTCCACGTGTCAGTTTTGAAGTAAGTCGAGAGAGGTTGAGACCTGTAGTGAGGAAGAAAGAGCTGAGCAGGGGACTTCCCTGGTGGTCTGAGGGCTAAGACTCTGCGCTCCCAATGCAGAGGGCCCGGTTCAAGCCCTGGCCAGGGATCCAGATCCTGCATGCTGCAACAAAACCCAGCTCAGCTAAATAAATAAATACATTTTAAAAACAGCTGAGGAAACAGAAAGTAACAAGTGTGGGGAAGATGTGGAGAAATTGGAACCCTTGTGTACGGCCGGTGGGACTGTAAGATGGGGCAGCTGCTGTGACAGACGTATGGTGGTTCTTCAAAAAATTAAACAGAATTGCCAGATGACCCAGCAATTCCACTTTGGAGTATAAATCCAAAAGAACTGAAAGCAAGATTTTGAAAAAGAGATTTTGACATCCCTGTTCATAGCAGCATTATTCACAGAAGCCAAAAAGTGGAAACAACTCAAGTGTCCATCAATGGATGAACAGATAAACCAAATATGGTCCATCCATACAATGGAATACTATCCAGCCTTAAAAAGGAAGGAAATTTTGATACAGGCGACAGCATGGAGGAACCTTGAGAACATTATGGTCATTGAAGAATCCAGTCACAGATGGACAAATACTGTAGATTTCACTTATATGAGGAGGTATCCAGAGTGGCCAAACTCATAGAGACAGAAAGTAAAACGGGATTGCCTGGGGCTGCAAGGAGGGGAACCGGAGACTTAGTGTTTAGCGGGCACAGAGTTTCAGTTTCAGTTACTGCGGTTAATTTTGAAAAAGTGCTGAGGACATGGATCCAGGCAGAATTGACTCAGGTGTTTGGGAGAGATGGGTGGCCCCTACTTTCCAGTAATGACTGACAGAGGGGTCTTCTCTCAAACTCCTCTTCTTTCACATCCCAAAGCATCAAAGATGAATTCCATTTGGGTGAGGTTGACTTTTGCTAAAGGCCTGGGTAATAAGAAAAGGGTGTCACCTCTCAGGACAAAACACAGCAAACACATTTAAATGCAAAATTGGAAAAGGAATGCTAATTAAAAAGTAAGAAAAATATTATAATATAGTTAATATACAGAGGAAGAATAAAGTTTTGATTTACTTTGTTATTTAAAAAATGCAACATTGGGGGCCTTCCCTAGTGGGTCACTGGTTAAGACTTCCTCTTCCGATGCAGGGGGTTTGTGTTCAATCCCTGGTCAGGGAACTAAGATTCCATATGCCTCAGGGCCAAAAAACCCCCAAATATAAAACAGAAGCAACATTGTAACAAATCCCATGCTTTTTAAAAAAATCATATATATACACGTTTAAAAATATATTTGGGACTTTCCCGGTGCTTCAGTGGCTGAGACTCCATGCTCCCAATGCAGGGGGCCCAGGTTCGATCCCTCGTTAGGGAACTAGATCCCTCGTGCCAAAGCTAAGACCTGGCACAGTCAAATAAATAAATATTTTAAAATCTTTAAAATAAATGCGACATTGGGCGTATTGTCTGGGGTTCTGTAGCCTGGACAGGAGGATTTTGTGTTGGCAGCTCCCCTGTGCAGGGCACCAGCTGCCATGCTCTTCCCTCTCCCCTGACCCTCCTCCTGGTCTCACCTTCCTCCTTCCCAGACTCTGTTTTCTCCTTGTCTGGCTGCCCAGAAACTCAAAATTCCTTTCAGTTTATTACGCAGGACAAGGCAGCTCCGTGCCTGGCTGCTCAGAGTGGTGGGAGGCACCTTTCTCTTCCGAGACTACTGGGTCAGGCGCCTCCCGCGCACAAGAGAGAATGCTGGTGCAGCCGAAGGTGAGCAGGCGACGGCTCAGCCACTGCCACACCCCGTCACTTCCCCGGCCTGCGGGTCGGCTCCTGTCATGAGGGAGGCCAGCAGGCTGTGGCCGTCTGGCCTCGGCTCTGCAGCAGCACCGGACACGGGTCTGTCCAAGCGCCTTGGGGGTGGTGCTCCCAGACCGGAGGCTGACGCCCCAGATGGGAGCCATCGTCAAGTGTGCAGATGAATTCTGCATTTTTTCCATGCTGGTTCTGGGATTCCAGTGGAGGGAAGCTCTCAGAGAGGACCACGAATCCTGGTTCTGCCCCGCCTTAGTTGGGTGACTGGGCAAACGGGTCCCTCTGTGCCTTCTGTGAAGAGTAATCATGGCTCATCTTATGGGGTTGTTGCAAGGAGTCAGTGAGATACTGTGTGCAGAAGAGTTTTGTACATAGCAAGTACTCGACAGAACTCAGCTGCTGGTGTGGTGGTTATCATGGTGGCTGCGTCAAAGCAGTCGTGGCAATATTGATTGTAATAAGAGTAGCAGCAGAGAGGGCAGTGGCCACCCACTCCAGCATTCTTGCCTGGGAGATCCCATGAACAGAGGAGCCTGGCAGGCTACAGTCCCTGGGGTCGCAAAGAATTGGACACAATGGACTGACTGACACACACACACACACACAGGAGTAGCAGCATAGTCAACAGCAGCCATGGTAGTAGTAGCAAGCACGGGTGGTGCAGTGTTGGCAATGTTCATGGTAGTACTGGCCGTGGCACTGCCGAGTGGCCGCACTGTTAACGGCAGTAATAACTAACATTTACAGAGTACTTAGTCCACCCAAGCCACTGTTTCAAGAACGCCACATGTGCTATTTCAATGGTTAAAAGCAAGCTCTTGCAGTTAGATGTTTGGGTGTGAACTTCACCCTGCCAGTACTGGTGAACACGTGGAGAAGCTGGAACCTTTATGCGTTGTTGGTGGGAATAAAGCAGCTTCTGTGGAAATCAGTACAGGCAGACCTTATTTTACTGTACTTCATTCACTATTTTTGTGGGTTTTTTTTTTTGGGGGAATACTATTATTTTTTCTTTTTACAAATTGAAGGTTTGTGTCAACCTTACATTGTCAGATGATGGTTAGCTTTCTTTAGCTATAAGATATTTCTTAATTAAGATATATATATATATTTTAGACATAATACTGTTCCACGCATAATGGACTCATCAAGAAAAAAAGGGAGAGAGCTTAAATCAGTAAAATCAGAAATGAGAAAGGAGAAGTTACAACCAATACCACAGAAGCACAAAAAATCATAAGTGACTACTACAAAAAACTCTATGCCAATAAAATGGAGAACCTAGAAGAAAGGGACAAATTCTTAGAAACATACACCTTTCCAAGACTGAACCAGAAAGAAATAGAAAACATAACAGACCTATTCTGAGTAATGAAATTGAATCAGTAATTTAAAAACTTCCAACAAACAAAAGTTCAGGACTGGATGGCTCCATAGGCGAATTCTACCAAAGCCAGGAATCGAACCGGCATTTCATATGTCTCCTGTATTGGTAAGGGGGTTCTTTACCACTGTGCCATAATTGAAAAATAGAGGGAGGGAAAAAACCCCTCCGGTTCAGTTTCCTTACTTCTAAAATGGGGGAAAACCTCTTGTACTTCTGAGGTTGTCAGGGTTGAGTGTGTGAATGGAGTCGTCCCCTGATAGAAGTGGCCAGTCCAGAGTGGCGGCCAGAGATGCTGGCAGCTACCAGTGTCCAGTAGCTGGCAGCTACATCAATGTCATTCTGCTGGCCTTTCCTGTGTGGCCCTAGGCACACCCCTTCACCTCTCTGGGCTGCAGAAAAGAAGGACTGGCACCATTGCCAAGTCCCCTGTCATTCCCCAACTGTGATGCTCCATGCCGGCTGCATGCTGGAATCTCCTTGCCTGGATTGGATGTCTCGAGGGGGGACCCGACACGTCTATTCTGCCAGCACTGTGGGCTGAGCCCACTGCTAGGACAGTCCATGCTGGGGTGATCTGTGGGGTGAGCCAAGGCAAGTGACTCATGCTGCATCACCCAGAAAACTTGTCTCCAGTGGGTTTAGGACAGAAGGTCCCGGCGTGTGCCTGCATGTGCCTGACTGCGGGTCTGCACGTGCAAGTGAATGCTTGTATCTGCCTGGGGTCGGCTGGAGGTGGGAATGTGCAGGAGAGGGGGTGCTATGCTGTGCTGAGTGCCACGCCCCATGGGGACAGGGACAGAAAATCTCTCCACCATGTTTGCAGATGGCTGCATCCCTTTGGCCTTGGCTGCCCACCAGGGAGCCTCATAAGAATCCGAGAGTCTGAGGTTTGAGTCCCATTCCCGAGGCTCTGATTTCGCTGGTCTGTGATGGCCTGAGCACCAGGATTTTTCAAAGCTCCCCTGGGGGTTTCCACTGTGGCCCCGAGGCTGAGGAGGAGAGGCCCCGGCCCAGACCTGCGGGGCTGGGCCCAGTCCAAGGGCCGAGGAAGTTTGTGTGGTGTGTGAGGGAGGCTACCTGTAAGCTGTTTATTGCCTGCTTGAATTACTGGGTAAATATTGACCCGCGGCTCCAGTGGCCTGGGAGCTACCTGTTGTTTCCATGGGCACATCTCTGGCAAAGTGGGGGCTCTGCCAGGCAAGAGATGGGTGATGCAGAGGCAGAAGTTCCCCCCGAGGGACACAGTGCCAGGCCTTGAGCAGATACCGGGCTTGGTGGGCAGCCAGGTGGATGTGCAGGAGAAGGCAGGGAGCGCTGCTTCTGACCTCGCTTCTGTGAGCTGTGAGAACGTGGGCAAGTGTTATGAGCTCTCTGGACCTCCATCTCCTAGTCTCTACAACAAGGATGAGAGCAGCTGCCTGCATCCTCCTGTGAGGAGGAAATGGCACCGCACATGACATACCCATCCCTCAGAGGTGGCTCAATATATGGCATGTCTTGCTTTCTGGACTGGAGAGCCTGCTGTCTACCTGGTCCATGGGACATCACTACGGTTCTCCTTCTGCTAAGTCAGCATCTCTGAACCAGCAGGGAAATGTTGGCGGAGACAGCTCAGTCCCTTCCCATTGGGGGCTGATGCCCTCCCAGCCCCCAGGTTCTGACCTCCCAGGACCTTAAAATGGGACTGTATTTCAAGATCTTTAAAGAAGCATTAAATAACAATGAGGTGATTGGCGTGGGCCCTAGTGTGTTGTTATCATTGTTCAGTCACTCAGTCGTGTCTGATTTGTGTGACCCCATGGACTGCAGCACACCAGGCTTCCCTGTCCTTCACTATCTCCACCAAACTCTTGGAGTTTGCTCAAACTCATGTCCATTGAGTCGGTGATGCTGTCCAACCATCTCATCCTCTGTCGTCCCTTTCTCCTCAAGCCTTCAATCTTTCCCAGCATCAGGGTCTTTTCCAATGAGTTGGCTCTTCACATCAAGTGGCCAAAGTATTGGAGCTTCAACTTCAGCATCAGTCCTTCCAATGAATATTCAGGGTTGATCTCCTTTAGGATTGACTGGTTTGATCTCCTTGCGGTCCAAGGGAATCTCAAGAGTCTTCTCCAGCACCACAGTTCAAAAGCATTGATTCTTTGGTGCTCAGACTTCTTTATGGTCCAACCCTCACAACCATCCATGACGACTGGGAAAACCACAGCTTTGACTGTATGGACCTTTGTTGGCAAAGCGATGTCTCTGCTTTATAACATGCTGTCTAGCTTGGTCATAGATTTTCTTCCAAGGAACAGGCATCTTTTAATTTAATTGAATAATTAATTTAATAAATTGATCTTTTAATGAGGTAATTGGGGTGGACCCTAATCCAATATGGCTGATGTCCTAAGAAGAGTGGATGAGGATGCAGACACATGCAGAGGGATGACCACATGGGGACACAGGGAGGAGACAGCCGTCGACAAGCTGGGGAGAGAGGCCTCAGGAGAAACCAGCCCTGCTGACACTGCCAGAGCCGTAGGAGGAGGCATTTCTCTTTGAAGCCCCCGGTCTGTGGGACTCTGCTCCTGCAGATCTAGCAGATGTGCAAGTCCCCACTCCAGACCCCACTCCATGTCAACCACATTGGCATGTTCCCTTCTCCTGCAACTTCTAAATCTTGACCTCTGCCTCCTCCTGACAGAATCAGTTGCTAAGTTCTAAAATATCCCAGGTTTTCCCATCACTGTCATAACCCCGCAGCCAACTTCACCCTCTGCTTTCTTGCTACTGCACCCTCTCTCACGGGCTGCCTGCTCCAGACCATCCTCCACACACAGTTCATCTTCCAAGTTCAAATGTGATCATGTGACTGGGTTCCTCGCCATCTGCCCAGCCCTCTTGTCTCCTTCACAACAGGCTGTGCTCCAGCTGCACAGACACTTCCCGGTTTCGGGAATGTGCAGTGGTTCTCGTATACCCCCAGGTCACTGAGCCTCTGACCCACTGCTGAGTCCTCTTCCTCTCTTTCCTGCTATCAAACTCCTATTCATCTGTCACAGCCCTTTTCCAATGGTCCTTCCTTGGAAGCCCTCTTGGCCCTTCTGGGGAGCAGAATCACCCTTCCCTCTTCTCTCTGACCACAGGGACTTGTGTGCAGCCCCCATTTGCAGGCAGTTTTGAGAGCTCTGTCTCCGGGACTTTTTTCCTCACCCAGAGTGTGAGTGGATGAGCTCAAGGACCAAGCCTGATTTATCTCACATTCCAAGCATCTAGTTTAGCCTCTGGCCTGGTGGTGTCCAGTAGCTGCTTCTCAAATGCAAGGGTTAGTTGAGTAGTTTAGGCCAGGGTTTGGGGCCAGATAATTTCATTTGGGAGGCGTCTTGCACACTGTAGGACATTTGGCAGCCCCTGTGGCCTCTGCCCACTGGAGGTGGTAGACCCACTGCTCTCAAGTTGTAACAACCCATTTACCTCCATAGGATTCTCCAGGACAGAATACTGACTGGAGTGGAGTGGGTTGCCATTCCCTCCCCCAGGGGATCTTCCCGAACCAGGCATTGAACCCGGGTCTCCTGCATTGCAGGCAGATTCTTTATCATCTGAGCCACCAGGATGCCCATTTACCTACAGTCACGTACAATCGTCCCTGGGCCCAGAATCGCCCCAGTTGAGAACCATTGGGAGGCCTGCAACGATATTTTAACTTCTCAAGAGCATCATGGTTGGCACATCCAAGGTTGGAATGACGCTGACCTTGATTTTCTTAGAACACAAATCAGAGAAAAATAGCAATTTTTGGAGGCTCTGTGTGTGAGAAAGTTGTAGCCAGGCAGGGGCCCTTACCCAGGAATAAAGTCGAGGAAACTCTTATTTTCTGAACTTTTGGCTGGAATTTCCTGTTTAATTGGGTACAAAACCAGTGGGAGTGGACATACAGGCCGCAAACAGAGGTTCTGATGGCAGGTGGATGATGATTTTCAGAAACTGAATCCACACTCATTCCACTTCCTTCCAAATTCAACCTTCTCTTTCCTTTATGGATTTGCCCCAAATCACTTGGGTTCCGAAGCTTCATCAGTCTCCCCCTTAAGTATCAGTGCCCTCTGAGCATTCTGCATAGAGCCCATTTTATTAGATTTGTCCACTAAGCGTCTGGTCATCCCTCTGCATCCCTGTCTACCCGCGTCCCTTGCAGGCCCAGCCTGGTGACTTAAGGGAGAGCAGGTTCCCTCTCAGGATGACCCAGACTGGCTCTGGGGGCCTCGGTCTTGCTGGGAAATGGGGCCTGTTTTCTGAGCTCCCTGCCCTCGGTTTCCTCTTTTGTGAAAATGGGGTCAGAATACCGACCACACCTCGAATGTCAAGTGCCAGGCTCTCAGGAACGTCAGCTTTTCCCCATCCCAGGGGCCAAGTGCAGAGCTCGGTTACTCAGCCACACAGCAGAGGACAGTGGACAAAGCTGCTCTTTCTGAATCAAAGCAAGTTCTTGGGCAACAAAAACCTCTTACCTGGTATGCCAGCACAGGCCCACAAAAATTCCCTTCTAACCCCATTACTGCCTACTCTTGTCTTCTTAAAAATCAAATGCCCTTGAAAAGGTAGCATAGTGGGCCTTCCCAAGTAGAGTGGAAAGATAAAATACAGGACACCCAATTAAATGTGAATTTCAGATCAACAACAGAAAATTTCCAGTGTAATTGGGTCTGAATACTGCACAGGACAGACATACTCACAATTATTCACAGTGCATCTGAAATTCAAATCTAACTGGACATGACCTATTTAAAAAAAACTTTTTTTGTTTTATTTCTTGGCCACATGTGGAATCAGTTCCCTGACCAGGAACTGAACCCACGCCCATGCATTGGGAGTATGGAGTCTTAACCACTGGACCACCAGGGAAGTCCTGGGATGTTCTGTGATTTTATGTGCTCAGTCTGACCACCATACTTAACAGCCATTTACATCTTGGGTAAATTCGTTTGCTAGACCCTTTTCGGGGAGCTGGTTTAGACAGGAAGAGAACATGGAGCTCACGGAATGGCCTCTTGGTGGCAACCGGTGACAAAGACTGCCTGACCAAACTGTAATCAGGCTCCTGAACCTTCTCCCAAGCCCATCGGTGTGCTTCCTTGCACAATTTAGTTTTAGGAAGAACCCTGCTTAGTCAGTTTAACCAAATCTCCCCAACTTTAGTATCTGATCACCTTTGATGTCTGATCAGGTTCCTCATCCCACACCATACCCCAGTGATGTCTGATTGTCCTGTCTCGCCTTCATCAAGAATCCTAGAGCTTCCCTGGTGGTCCAGTGGTTGGGAGACTGTCTGACAATGCAGAGGACACAGGTTTGATCCCTGGTCTGGGAAGATCCCACGTGCCTCAGAGCAACTAAGCCCATACTTTCGCAACAAGAAAAGCCACTGCAGTGAGAAGCCCATGCACTGCAGTAAAAGAGTAGGCTCGCCCTCCTCCCACGCCACCCCCAGACCCCGCTGCTGCAACTAGAGGAAACCTGTGCACAGCAGCAAGGATCCAGTACAGCCTAAATAAATAAGTAAATGAAAATTAAAAACGAATCCTGTTATGTCAACTTATGAAGAAACTTCCTCAGCCCTGATGTTTCCTCCCAGGAATTTTCCAGCCACTGGTCACCACCAGGCTCCTCGGCTATAAATCCCCACTTGTCACTGATATGTTCAGAGTTGATCCCATCTCTCTCTCTCCCACTGTAAAGTCCCATCGCAGTGGTCCCTGCACCTGTCCTGAATGTCCTGAATAAAGTCAGCATCCCCACCTTTAACAAGGAGCTTTGATTTTTTTTTTTCTCTTTACTCACAGTATGGCAGCCCTGATGGATCATTCTATGGATGGGTTCACCACCAGCTGAGTTTTATCTGTCACGAAACAGCTTAAAAAAATAAGGAAGCCTAGTTCCCAATGATTTTGTGGCTTTTACATGAAACATGCATGTAAGGCTTCTGTGCTGGCCCCTTTTCTCAACATTTTTGGCAAAGATGACCAAAAAATAGCTTCTGTGGAAATTATTTATTTAGTATTAATGGGGCAAAGTTAGATCTTGGCTAGACATTTCAAGTAAACAGGATCACTCCACATGAAGTTGTTTGAAACCAGAGATTTCCTGTGACCCCGAGTTTTAACAAGAGCCAGAGAAGTTATATTTATAGAAATCCCGTTAATTTTACCCCACCCCCTCCCACATTTAATCCCAAATACAACAAATCCCGGAACGTCTGCAGACAGTGGCCTGTTTGATGGATGAGACCAGGAGGCGATCCCTTGATGCGGTGGTGTTGATAAATGGAGGGCTGTGTTGAGGCTGTTACAGCGGGCCGGGGGGGTGGATGCCAGCGGGTCGACAGTATTTTCAAGAAGCTGCAAACACAACCAATTAATAAAAACATTAACTCCCAGCACAGAGCGACAGTCGGTCAAGTTTCTTGGAGGGCTTTGCAAATCGCTTCTGACCTCAGCAGCTTTAAAGAGTTCCCAGGCAGAGCTGGAAGCACTGTTGCCTTTCCATATTTCCTCTTGAGCAATCCACTGTTTCCGTATGTGTGCGTGCATGCTTAGTCACTCAGTAGTGGCTGACTCTTCGTGACCCTATGGACCGTAGCCCACCAGGCTCCTCTGTCCATGGGATTCTCCAGGCAAGAATACCGGAGTGGATTGCCTTGCACTCCTCCAGGGGATCTTCCCAGCTCAGGGATCAAACTTGTGTCTCTTAGGTCTCCTGCATTGGTGGCAAGCAGGTTCTTTACCACTAGCGCCACCTGGGAAGCCCCTATTGTCTCCGTATAAATCCTCAATATTTGCTCAAGGGCTTAGTGGAAGCCCCTATTGCAGGCTATTAGTTAGATAGACTGCTGCAAGATGATTATTAGAAATTTATCCTCCTCAAGGACCTCTCCAGTCTAGTCAGAGCTTAAGAATTAGGAGATATTGAGAGAAGATTCCCCTAGTCCCAACACAGAACCATCAAAATGTTGGGGAAGGGTCGTGGTGGAAAGAGCATCAGAAGACTCAGGTCTCAGCCCTGGCCATAGGTGACCGTGGGCAAGTCACCTGCGCAGTTTGACTTCTACTTTTCTCATTGGTTAAACAAAGGAAAAACATCACCTATTCTGCTGGGTTGTTCTGAGGGATTTCTAGTGAGAAAATGTGAATGAAGTATAAATTGTTACTATAATCAAAGACTGTGCGCAGGCGACTGTGCGCAGGCATCTGAGCTGAGGCATGTCCTTGGACCTAGGGCAGTGAGAGGACCCACGGAGGCCGTGGGGACCTCTTGGGGTCAAAACTCCAGCTTCCTGATAAGGACGTTCAGCCACACCTGAGCACAGCCTCACTGCTGACCTGCCATTTCTTCTGGGTCCCTCAGGTCATCACAATCCCCCCTTCAGCTGGGGTTTGTCTGACTGCAAGTAGCTTCACTTTTAAATGATAGAAAAAAGAAGACACCAAGTGAGAAAACAGCAGAATGTTTTGCAAATAGAATTAGTATCTGTTTGTGGCTCCTGTTTCAGATATTTTATACACCTCCATGGGGATATATGTATTGGACTGCAGTGAAAAAGATGCTTCTCACCATGAATTGTGCTTTAAAAACAAAACTAAACTAAAGTGCTGCTTTGTGTGTGCATGCTCAGTTGCTCAGTCGTGTCCGACTCTTTGCGACCCCATGGAATGTAGCCGGCCAGACTCCACTGTCCATGGAATTTTCCAGGCAAGAATACAGTGCTTAGTTAGGCAAAGACAAAAATGATTTCATCACTTGGGCAGCTTTGAGTCCAAAATAAAGCCAAGGAAGTGAGTGCTGATGGAGTCACCAAGGTGACCAGTCCAGAAATACCGTCTTGAGTCACAGGATGGGTGTCATGACACCAATGTCGTGCCTGCAGACAGGTTTGACCCCAGCTCTCGGCTTAGTAGCTCTGAGCCTTTCTAATGCCCAATGCAGTAGGCTGGCTCCCCTGAGCTCCAGGGCCTCTCCCAGTGTGAATATTTTGAGGTTTGTTGCCTCTTTGACTGTTCTCAGGGAACTGTTTGGTGAGGATATCCTGCTCTCCATATGCCTTCTTTCTTTTCTAAAATAATTTTAAAATTTGATTTATTTTTGGCCGTGCTGTTGCTGCAAAGGCTTTTCTCTAGTTATGGGGAGTGCAACTACTCTCTAGTTGCAGTGCCCGGGCTTCTCAGCACGGTGCCTTCTCTTATTGCAAAGCACGGGCTCTAGTGCGCGAGGGCTTCAGTAGTTGCAGCACGTGGGCTCAGTAGTTGTGGCACGCAGGCTTTGTTGCTCCGTGGCATGTGAGATCTTCCCAGATCAGGGACCAAACATTGGTAGATGGATTCTTTACCACCAAGGGAAGAATCCACCCTCCTTCCTTAAAGATGCTTTTGCAGGGGCAGGACTTTCTGTCTCGTTGCTAGCTACTAGCTGCAGAATCCACAGATCAGTTGTGCTGCTTACACCACAGCACGTGGACCTCGCCAGAGTTTGGTTGCTGGATTCGGGTGGTCGGAAAAGCCAACAGCACTGGGAGTGGCTGTGAGTGAGGCAGGCATTATCGACTTCCAATGGGCTGACTCGCCGGTGCCCCATTGATCATCCTGAGGCCATTCTTGGCGATATGTTCTCAAGGGAGAGTCGGTCACCCCCCTGAGGATGCATGCACAGTTTCGGTGCCATTGCCCGAGATGGGAGCCCAGCCCTTGTTGTTCACAGTCGCTAGGTTGTGTCTGACTTTTTCGACCCCATGGACCGTAGCCCATCAGGTTCCTCTGCCCACGGGATTTTCCAGGCAAGAATACTGGAGTGGGTTGCATTTCCTTCTCCATCTGCCCCTTAGCAATTTAGGTACATTTGTCTCCCCTCCTGTTTCCCAGTCTGGGTAAGCCCTGAGGCCTCCTGAGCTTTCTGTGAATGACCAGCCTCAGTTCCTTATGGGCCATGGTCTCTGTCCTTGCATTCTAGTATACCAGCTCTGTTCACCCTCCTGGCAGCTGACACCACTTTGGGCCCCGAACTTACATGAGAAATCTAATCACGCTTGTATTTCCTAAGGTTAGTAAATTGGCTGAGGCTCTAGGTTTCATGGAGAGGGATCACCACATGGACATCCTTCCACCATCTTTCTTGCCCTCCCCCCTCGCTTCACATCCGTTCCCCCAACCTGTGTTCTCTGCAGCATCTGGGCCTGTGAGGACAAACGCAGGTCCTCTGGGGAGGGTAGCCTCCTGAACTCTGCGTTCCTCTCCTGGGTGCTTCCCTACTGTAAGACTGTCTTCTCCTGGGCCCCTGGGTTCTGGCGAGGAAGATGACTCTCCATCTCTTTGTAATTGTTTTTCTGTAAACCTTTTTATTTCCCCTCTCAGAATAATTTTAAACTTACAAAAGAGCTGCAAAAATAGTACAAAGAACTCCCACATACCCAGATTTCCCAAATATTAACATCTTACAGAACCACAGTACAATGGTCAAAATGAAGAAACTGACATGGATGCACTTTCTTATCTAATCTGCAGGTCTTATTCAAATTTTCCAGCTATTTCACTAACGCCCTTTTTCTGGTCCAGGATCCAATTCAACAAAGGCTCACAAGCTATATTTAGTGGCTATGTGGCCTTAGTCTCCTTTCATCCAAACTCAAGGTCAGGGGTGAGCAAATATTTTCTGTAAAGGATCAGAGTGGATATTTTAGTCTTTGCAGGTCATGTGCCCTCTCTTACAATTATTTTTATTTGTTCTAAGGGAATAGCTGTCAAATTAAGTTCAATGAATTCAGTAGATGGAATTAAATAATCCCCCATTCACAGTGCCTGCTAACCATCTGCATTTAGTCACTGTCTTTTTTTAATATTTATTTATTTTTAATTGAAGAATAATTTCTTTACAATATTGTGTTGGTTTCTACCATGCATCAACACAAAAAAGCCATAGGTGTACATATTTCTCCTCCCTCTTGAACCTCCTTCCGTATTTATTTTTTATTTGTTTATTTGGCTGCACCAGGTCTTAGTTTTGGCATGTGGGATCTAGTTCCCCAACCAGGGGCTGAACCCAGACCCCCTGCATTTGGAACACTAAGTCTTAGCCATTGGACTACCAAGGAAGTCCCTATTCAGTGGCTTTTAAGCAAACTGTTCCAGTGAATGATCTGCCCACAGGAAATGCCTGAGTTCTTGCCATCCCTGTTTCTCAGGCCAGGAGAAGCAAGCGTTTTCTGAGACTGACAGCCTCAGTTCAGTTCAGTTCAGTTCAGTCACTCAGTCGTGTCCTGCTCTTTGTGACCCCATGGACTGCAGCACACCAGGCCTCCCTGTCCATCACCAACTCCCGGAGCTTGCTCAAACTCATGTCCATCAGGTCGGTGATGCCATCCAACCATCTCATCCTCAGTTGTCCCCTTCTCCTCCTGCTTTCAGTCTTTCCCAGCATCAGGGTCTTTTCCAATGAGTCAGTTCTTCACATCAGGTGGCCAAAGTATGACAGCCTAGGCAGGCGCCGTTGAGAAGGTGCTAAGTCTAGACTGTCTGTTCTCCCCGTCATTTAGGCACAGGCTCTGTGCCCACGTGTCCTGCTCCCCGCTACATGCTCCACCATCAGAATGCCTGGGGAGCAAGCTGTTCTGCACACTCAGTCTCTAAGTTGTGCCCGACTCTTTGTGACCCCCTGGACTGTAGCCCACCAGGCTCCTCTGTCCATGGAATTCTCCAGGCAAGAATACTGGAATGCGTTGCCTTTCCCTTCTCCAGGGGATCTTCCCAACCCAAGGATTGAACCGGGGTCTCCTAAGTCTCCTGGAGAAGCAGTTGGATGGAGTCTTTACCACTGAGCCACCTGCGAAGCCCGTTCTCCAAGTTTCCTCTTCCTCAAAGTGAGACCTTTGGAATCCCAGACAGGCGAGTCAGCTGAGGATGGTGGGAGAGGGCAACGGGAGTAGGGGGGAGGGCTGGAGGGGCAGCCCTGCGTCTCCCTGGCAATCAAAGCCGTCATTGTTCTCAAAGAGTTAACCGCATACCAGGCTTGCAATTAGCAAGGAATAATGGGGTGTGATGGGTGTTGAACAACGGCTGGAACTGATTTTAGTCCTAGAGTGAGAAACTGCCCCGCTGATTCCCTTTCCTTACTTCCTGGTAACTGGCAGGCTGCGGGCTCAGTGGAGCAGAAATCCTTGGGTGGGGGAGGGGACGGCAGGGGAGCAATCTGTCTTTGAATAATTTAAACAATGCAGCCCAGCCAAGCTAAATGGAGCTTATCAAATGTTACACCTCTTAAAGCTGCAATCAGAGGCGGCAGTATATTAACTGTAAAGCCCTCCTTCTGCGCAGAGGGAAACCGAGGAACGGTGAGCTTGCTATTCACTGGAAAGAAAGGGGAGATTGAGGCCCAGAAGGAGAGAGAATTGGGTCCATTTAGAGGGTCAGATCAATAACTCAAAGTGGGTATCTGAGGACTGGACAGGACAGCATTTACTGGTCACCTACTGCGTGCAAGGGTGGCAGGCTCGTATGTTCGGGGTATCTTCTTTAAACTTTACTCTGGTCCTAAAAGTCACATTCTCTTATTCGTTGCTGTTCAGTCTCTCAGTTGTGTATGACTCTTTGCGACCCCATGGGCTGCAGCACACCAGGCTTCCGTGTTCTTCACTGTCTCCGGGAGCTTGATCAAACTCATGGCCATTGAGTCAATGAAGCCATCCAACCATCTCATCCTCTGTCCCCTACTTTTCCTCCTGCCCTCAGTCTTTCCCAGCATCAGGGTCTTTTCCAATGAGCTGGCTCTGCACATCAGGTGGCCAAAATATTGCAGTTTCCCAGCTTCGGCATCAGTTCTTTCAGTGAATGTTCAGAGTTGATTTCCTTTAGGATTGACTGGTTTCATCTCCTTGCTATCCAAGGGACTCTCAAGAGTCTTCTCCAGCACCACAGTTCAAAAGCATCAATTCTTGGGTGCTCAGCCTTCTTTATGATCCAACCCACATATCCGTACATGACTGCTGGAAAAACCATGGCCTTGACTACACAGACCTTTGTCAGCAAAGTGATGTCTTTGCTTTTCAATACGCTGTCTACATTTGTCATAGCTTTTCTTCCAAGGAGCAAGTGTCTTTTAATTTCACGGCTGCAGTCACTGTTTGCAGTGATTTTGGGGCACAAGAAAATAAAGTCTGTCACGGTTTCCACTTTATTCCCACCTAATTGCCATGAAATGATGGGACCAGATGCTACGATCTTAGTTTTCTGAATGTTGCAAGAAAAATACACTGCAGTCCATACACACAAATGACTTTTCAAATGTGTCTCTTAGTGGTTCTTTTGGATGTCAACTAAATACACCTCTAAGGACTTAAGTGGTTATTAATAATTTTTGGTAAGATTAAGAACATTTCTTCATGCTTTTCCTGGTTTCCTTTGCAGCCAAGAATTGGTGAGTTTTTGAAATGCAGAAAAATAAACAAAATATATATTTTAACAGCTTTGATTTACCCTGGGAATAAACTCTTTCAGGCTATTCTATTATGGTCACCTTTAGCTATGTATCATTTGTTTGTAAAACATGGCCTTCCCTGATTGCTCAGTGGTAAAGAATCTGCCTGCCAGTGCAGGAGACACTAGTTTGATCCCTAATCCGAGAAGATTCCACATGCCACAGGGCAACAAGGCCCACATGCTGCAACTGCCTAGGCTTGTGCTCTAGCGCCTGTGAGCCCTAAAGCCTGTGCTCCACAAGAGAAGCCACCGCAGTGAAACGCCCGTGCACGGCAACTAGAGGAAAGCCCCAGCACACCAAAACAAAGCAACAAACCCCGTGCAGGCGGTGTCGTTTCCACGCCTCGGTCAAGATGGGCTGTACTGTTTATGTTCTAAACCAACATATCTTTACTTTCTGCCTTTCTCTAATTCAAAGATTTACTTTCATTTTAATAAGTGAAAGGCAGGTGTCATGTTTTGCTTTTTTAATCACTTTGCTTTTTTTCACATTGCTTAAAAGTGAAGACATCAAAATTAGTGGGACTATTACAAGTTTTTGTGTGTTTTACAGCTATTCAAGAACACAATTTACCTTTATTATTAAATTTATTTTAGTTTTAATTGTTTTAATAATAAATGATAATTTTATAATTTAAATAATTAATTTTAATTATTTTAAAGTTTACATTTTATAGTTGATTTACAGTGTTGTGTTAATCTCTGCTGTGTAGCACAGTGACTCAGTTATACACATGTATACATTCTTTTTTATATTCTTTTCCATTATGATTTATCCCAGGATATTATATATAGCTCCCTATGCTATACTGTAGGACATGGTTGTTTATTTATATAAATATATTTAAATTTTATTCCATTTATTTATTTATAAACATTTTTATTTCATTTATTTTGATTTTACTTATTTTATTTTTTATTTTTACATTTTCATTTGTTTTTATTTTTGGCCACACCAGGTGGCTTGTGGAATCTTAGCTCCTCAACCAGGGATTGAACCCACGCTTAATGAAAGCATGGAGTCCTAACCAGTGGATTGTCAGGTAATTGCCCCCTCCTTGTTTTTGATACCTAAGTCTCCTTGCAGGGCAAGAGGACCCAGGTGAAAAGCAGTTCCAGGGAACAGAGGCAAGTCTGCTGCTGCTTCTGCTGCTAAGTCACTTCAGTCGTGTCCGACTCTGTGCGACACCATAGACGGCAGCCCACCAGGCTCCCCCGACCCTGGGATTCTCCGTGCAAGAACACTGGAGTGGGTTGCATTTTCTTCTCCAATGCATGAAAGTGAAAAGTGAAAGTGAAGTCGCTCAGTCGTGTCCGACTCTTAGCAACCCCATGGACTGCAGCCTACCAGACTCCTCCGGCCATGGGATTTTCCAGGCAAGAGTACCTGAGTAGGGTGCCATTGCCTTCTCCAGAGGCAAGTCTATCTGACTCTAAACCTGCCTACTCGCCTACCTCAGGGAATCCCACCTGATTTCAGAAGATTTTCTCAGAGAAAGAAGGCAAGTGCTCATGGCTGAACATGATCCCCTATCCTTCGGCTTCTGTACCAGGCTCTGCTCTGTCCTCCTAACCCTCCAGCCACCCCTCTTTCCAAAGCCTCCTGCAGTTTACTAAAAGGTATGTGGTTTCCACTAGGTGCCAGGCGTGGTGAGAGATGATGGGGCGATAAAATTGCCCTTTTAGCCCAGAGGCCTGTGGGGAACACGTTGCTGTAATCAGTAACATCCATTTGGTGCAGAAAATGTTTTTCATCTTTAGTTGTGGTCAATTATACATAATGTAAAATTTCCATCTTAACCATTTTTAGCTGTATTGTCCAGTAGTGTTAAGCGCATCCAGGTGGTTGTGAGTGTTTCTGTGTGGGGTGCATCAGGGCACAGAGGACAGTTCATTCAGTCAGGGATCAGAAAGCTTTCTTGCTTTTGTTCTGCTTTTTAATTCTACATTGGGAAAGTGGGTTTGCAATGCAAGGAGCTACAGAGACATGGACAGAGGTGCTCACGTGTGATCGCACATTCAGGCCGCTGTCAGATTTGCCAGCTGAGAGGCTAGCTCACCAGCATCACACAGCCGGGGACGGGACGGCTTGGAGTCAGGAATGAACATTACGTCCACCTCTTTCCCAGTGGCTTTGAGGGTTAGACCCTTAACCCAGGAAAGTGATGACACCTCTGACAGCAACAGGGGAGCGGACGTTTCTGTAGAGGATGAAGATAGCTCACAGTGAAAGATTTCAAAGGCATTGAGGGCACTGCCAGTGGCCACATCCAACGAGTAGTTAGAGACGGAGAGTGGGAGCCGTTTTACCCTGCTTCCCGGCCTGGGAGAGGGTTCTGCACAAAACATTCCCATAAGTCCAGCCTTGCGATCAAAGGAAATAGCTTCTCTGTACCCCTGTGAACACATCGGCACATGCGTGCACGTTAACACATGCACAAGACACACATTGGCACACGCTTACACACACGCACACACACTGATACACACACTTTGACATACAAACCAGCGCCCTCATGCAGGTGACGTCCACAGCCCACGGCTGCAAAGATGTTTCGCGGTGCTTTTCCTTCTTGTCCTTGCCTGGAGTCTACAGCACTTGGAAAATGTCAAGCGTGGGAGACCTCTTAGTCTTGGGTTAGGTGAAAACTCCCTCTACATATTTGGAGGGCGTCCAGGCCCTGCGAGTGCACTTGCAGAGGAGATAACGGTGACCTTGCTGGCAAGGGAGGACGGCCCCGCTGAGGCCAAGGAGCCGCGCTGGCTGGGCTGAGGTCACTTCCCCTCCCCTGCGGCACCTGGGTTGACTCTGATGGCCAAGACGCTGGTTCAGCTTTGGGAGAGAAGACGTGGCTCTGCTCTCAAGGAGGCCCTGCAGGTTTGCGGGGAGGAGACACCTTCTCTGCCCCTGGGGGCCCACAATGAAGTGTGTTAGTCGCTCAGTTGTGCCTGATGCCTCTTTGCGACCCCATGGACTGTAGCCCGCTAGGTTCCTCTGTCCAGGGGATTATCCAGGCAAGAAAACTGGAGTGGGTTTTTGCCATGCCCTTCTCCAGGGGATCTTCCCGACCCTGGGATTGAACCCAGGTATCCCACATTGCAGGCAGACACTTTACCATTTGAGCTACCAGGGAAGCCCTCGGGGAGGAGAGTTTGGGGGAGGAGACTCTACCTTTTCCCCTGGAGGCCACAGGCTGATGGTCAAATGTCCACCAACCTCCTTGTCTGCCCAAAGGCACCCAGCGTGCCTCTGAAGAACGGTGATAGGTTCTGGGGCCTACCAGGGCTGCAGCTGGCTCCTCAACAGATCGGAGGCTCAGCCTGGCTGGGCCTGACTTGGGCAGCTCAAGTCTCAGTATGACTGGTGTGTAACCGGAAGCCGTGGAGTTTTTCTCATCTAAATGTAATCCCCTCTGTGGTCATCCCTTTAAGGGGCCAGCCTGTCATGTTCAGTGACCACAGGTGACAGAGTCCTCACTGCCTCCGGGAGCAGCCTATGGCAGAGGGGACGCCCACCAGGTTCCTGCCCCCTGTCACTTCCACTCACTCGTCCTGACTGTGCCACTTGGGTTAGGATGAACCCTCCTTCCCCGAGACAGCCTTGCAATACTGGAAAACAGCTAGCATTCATGCATTGGCAAATATTGAGAGGGTTCCTGCTGGGTGATGGGCCAGGGCTGACAGCTGAGGGCAGACATGTGCTTGGTGGTCTGGGGAGGGGCAGGACACAAAGAGAGCTGGCCCTGTAGGGTGATAGTCTGCAGGCTGGGAGACCCCCTGGGGGCTGGGCACTGCGCAGAGGAGAGGAAGCCACATGCTGGAGGGCACATGACAGCTACTTGGGCGGGGTGCCGGAGCTCTGTGTGCTCCAGACAGAGGGGCTGGGACATGGGAGTCCAGGGTGCAACCTGGCGCCTGCACTGCAGGTGATTCAGAATGTGTGGGGAGACCGACAGGTTACCCCAGGCAGAGCACCAGCTGGATCTGATTCTGAGGCCCTAGCAGGGGCAAGGGTGGGCGCAGGCCAGGGAGTTTTGATAGGGGAAAGGCAGGATCGGGTGTGGAATTTAGCAAGGTCACGCCAGCTGCCAGGTGGAGAAGGCATTTCCAGGGTGTCCTCTGGCTGGAACAGAGAGTCCAGGGGAGGTGGCTGCAGGCAGCTTGTCCAGAGGCACTGGGTGCCTGGGCTAAGGCGGCAGCCGTGGGTGGAGGGCAATGGGTGGGGTCGAGAGACGGTAACATGCGGGTCCAAGGGGAGTTGGCAAACTTCTCTGGACGTGCAGCTTCAGGTCTGCACGTACTCACTCAACATAACCTTGGAGTGCTTCACCAGCCAACTCAGCCCCTTGGGTTGGGCTCCTGTTTACAATTTAAGGTAACTTCAAGCGTGGCACCCAGAGCGGAACAAAGGATTTCAGCTGCTGTCTGGACGGTGTGGACTATCCCAGCCTTTTATCTGTCTCCTTTCAGTGTGTGCCCTCTCAGCCACCAAGGCTGACATCCGAGGTCTGGTAGCTGGAGCCCACATTTGCGCATAGAAGCACACTGTCTTCTCAAGGCCGTGAACCTTCACTCTGGATCGCTCCAAGTCACGTGCCCCTGTCTGCAACCTGGGCAGCTGGTTTTTAGAACCTATTAACAGGAACTCGCATTTATTATTTTTCTTCGTATTTTTTGTAAGAAATTCACTTTTCTTAGGTTCAGTGCTTCCACCTCCAGCCCTGTACCCTGAAGACACAGCAGCCTTGGGTTAGAAGCTGTGATGCTTGGCCTCTGGGTTGATATGTGACATTCTACTGTAGTTTCATCCACTGTGTAAGAGGAATTTTATGTTTTCTTAAAAAAAAATGTTTTGTCCAAAAAGCTTACTACTTGAAACTTTAAAAAAAACTTTAAAAAGTTACTTCCCAGGATATTTTTCTTTCCATCTTGAGGAAACAATGAGTTGCCATTTGTATGGAGAAGCGAGGCAGCAAGGCTTCTTCTCCTCCATGGCCCCCCAGTAAAACTAGGGGAAAGACACAGCATGCAGCCCAGCCCAGCCTGAAACACCCCAGTAGCCAGCTGGGCTTGGCCTTCCAAGACACCATATAAAAGTGCGGTGGCGGTGTGTGTGTATGTGAGTGTGAGTGTGTTTGTGTGTGAAGTGGGGGCCAGGTTATTGGGGTGGAGGGAAGGGAACTGTTTGATTAATGGGTGTCCTGTGAACCTGCACATTTGGCCAAGGCTGCATTCCTGGGCTTTCAAACCCAGGGCAGTTTGATAAGCTGAGACCAAAGTCCTCTTTCCTCCCAGCAATGAGAGCAAACAGGGCCACTTGCTAATCCCAGCCCTGGCCTCTGGGGCCGTCTCTCGGCAACCAGCCCACCAAGTGGCCTTTCACAGGCCAATCAATGGGGCAGCTCTGGGGTCGGGAGGCCGATAGCCAGCCTGTCTGAGTGAGGTGGGAGGGAGGCCAGGACACACCAACCTCCAGCATGCAGTCTGAAGGGCTAGGCTTGGCCAGTGAGGCCCACCACAGTCACAGCTCCGGAGCTGGACTTCTCCTCTCCTTCCCGCCTCCCCTTCCCCAGCCTTTATTCCCACCTGGGCAGCTTATCAACAGGACTCTCTCCATTCCTCTAGTGCTTGCCTGGAATGTTCTTCCCAATCCCCACCATCTTCAAAAGCCTGCCCTGGTTCCTCCTCTTCTAGGAAGCTTTCTCTGATCACTCAGGTCTACATGGATCTCTCCCTTCTCTGGATCCCTGGAGCCCTCAGGGTCATGACTCATGGTTTAGTACCAGACCCTTCTTCAACCGGTTTGCGCGTGTTGTCTTGCTGTCACCAGCTAGATTGTCAGCACCTTGGGGGTAGGGCTCACACTTTGGGATCATCCCTAACCCACCCAGTGGAGGGAACACTGGAAGCTTTAGGAGGATCATACCAGTGGGGACAGAATGGAGAAACAGGGGACAGATTGGGGTGGAGGTGGGGGCTGAAGGACTTAATCCCAGGAAGATGTGGAGGGCAGACTTTGAGATGAAAGGCAGTAGGGGGTCTGTCTGGAGAGAATGTTTATTTCTGGGGAGCACGGTACAGAGCTGAAGGGTGTCTGCGCGTCCTGTCACCTGCGTCCACCCTTCTGCTCGAGAACTGTTTCTTCTCTTGGCGGGAGCTGAGGGTATGGAGCTGCATCCGCATTTGCACCACTGGGTCCCTTTCTTCTGACTGGAGGGGGTTACAGTTGTGACAGAGTCTGGAGGGTCCTTCCAGATTCTCTTCTCCAGAGACTTGGATTCAGGGCTCGAGCAAGATACGCCTCCGTGTCTGAAGTGTTGCCTCTGAAAAGACATAAACCAGCTATGAGATGGCTGTATGTAGGGAGGCGCTCTGGAAGCAAGGCTGCAAGAAAGCAGGGAAGAAGAGAGCGAACAGGAACTGGAGCCCATGTCCAGCATACAGCTGCCTTTGCTGCCCACACTAAGTCAGAGCTCACCGTAGTCCCGAGAGCAGGTACTATTGGGATCCTGTTTTACTGATGGGGCACGTCAGGCTGGAGATCCAGTAACTTTCCCAACCACACTCAGCCAGTCAGGGGCAGATTTGAACCCCGTCCTGCCAGGTTATCAAGTCCAAGCATAGCCCCCTATCTGCCTTTGCTCTAAACAGCTTCATGTATCCAGGCCCTGTCTTTCAGGAGACACTTCGCTACATCCTGCACTTCAATTTTGGGAGATACCAGAGCTGAATTGGTAAGGTTTGTTTCTAACATTTATCCACCTCCCTATCTATCTACCTGGGCTTTCTCTGGCAGCTCAGCTGGTAAAGAATCCACCTGCAATGCAGGAGACCTTCAGTTCAATTCCTGGGTCGGGAAGATCCCTTGGAGAAGGGCTAGACTACCCACTTCAGTATTTATGGGCGTCCCTTGTGGCTCAGATGGTAAAGAATCTGCCTGCAATACTGGAGACCTGGGTTTGATCCCTGGGTTAGGAAGATCCCCTGGAGAAGGGCGTAACAACTCACTCCAGTATTCTTGCCTGGAGAATCTCTGTGGACAGAGGAGTCTGGTGGGCTGCAGTCCATGGGGTTGCAAAGAGTTGGACACGACTGAGTGACTAAGCACATCTATCTATTTGCCCATCTATCAAATCATATCAGTCCATCCATCACCTATCTATCCATCATCTCCCTACCTACCCACCCAGCATCTATCTAAGTGCAATTAAATCCTAGATGGAGAGAACAGAGAAGAACCTTGGAGACTCAGGTTGGATGAAGACTAAGAAAGGATCCCCACCACCATTAACACTATCGGTTGTTCACATGCTTTCCTCAAACTAGGCCCTCTTCACTCCTCAAGCAGTCCCATTTTACAGAGGGGTCCCTAGACAGGGAGTCACCCAGTAACCCTCCAGGACAGTGGGCGTGGAGCTTGCGCATGCGCTTAGGCTGCTTCTTGTCCTGACCCTTCTCTGCAGATGGATGCTGCTGCTGCTGCTAAGTCACTTCAGTCTTGTCTGACTCTGTGTGACCCCAAAGACGGCAGCCCACCAGGCTCCCCCGTCCCTGGGATTCTCCAGGCAAGAACACTGGAGTGGGTTGCCATTTCCTTCTCCAATGTGTGAAAGTGAAAAGTGAAAGTGAATTCGCTCAGTCGTGTCCGACCCTTAGCGACCCCATGGACTGCAGCCTACCAGGCTCCTCCGTCCATGGGATTTTCTAGGCAAGAGTACTGGAGTGCACAGCCTCTAAACATCCCAAGGGCTGCGCGCTTGTCTTCCTCCGCAGCTTCCCTTGAATACTCCCCTCTGTGACCACCGTGAGGACCAGGTCTTGAGCTCTCTCTCTTGGACGGACTTTGGTCCGAGTCACTCTACCGCCGGCTTCTCCCGCCATGCAGCCACCAACTGGACGGTGCCTCTGCAGGGCCCTTCCCGCCCCCACCCCAAGGTTTCCCAGCTGCCAAGTCAGCTCCCTCCATCTGCATCCCCCGCCTCGCTCCCCTCCTTCTCCAACAAAACCAAGCACCCTGCCTCTGCCTGCCCTTGGAGGCCCAGTTTCTCCCACTCCTTCCTTATTAGTGAGTAAAAAGGAAAGGAATTCCTTTAGCAATTGGAACAGCCTCTGAACAGAGTTGAAGGACACGCTGCGAAGTGTGAAAAAAACAAGGCCTGAACTTGCCAAGCTGACCAAGTGGTTATTTTAATTATGTGGAACAGCCCCCTTTTCATGGAAAATTTTCTACTCCAACACCTGTGGCCATTAAAGGAACCCTCACTCTTTTCTCCCCTGGGGTCCCAAGGGTCCACCTAGCCAGCCGCTGCCAGCCCAAGTAATTATTCCTGTTGCCCTTCCTCTCTGGCTCCTCATCCCTGCCTGGTCCAGCCCTTGCTAGCCCTCAGGCATAAGGGGATGCAGGGCAGCAGCTCTGAACCTTCTGGGACGAATAAAGTGACCCAGAGAGCAGGATCACCGCCCGCTTTCTTCTGGAATCAGGTGTGACTGTTCTCATCTAGACACTGGAGGTAGTTCAGGCCCTCCAGGCCCTGAAGTGCTCCACGCCCATCTTAAGGAGGCATTGGAGCTCACCGTCTACAATTTGGACCATATCTCTGCAAGAAAATAATTCAGGGAAATGATGTCAAGTTAAGAACGCCAACCGCGGTGTGTACCCTGATTTCATCCTTGTAACACAGACTGTACTAAATTGTGTGGTGTGGAAAGTGGCTTCAGATGTGTTGTAGTTGATCTTTTATACACGAGACTTTGCTCCTCTGGTGGCTCAGATGGTAAAGAATCTGCTTACATGCAGGAGAACCGAGCTCAATCCCTAGGTTGGTAAGATCCCCTGGAGTAGGAAATGGCAACCCACTCCAGTATTCTTGCCGGAGCATCCCGTGGACCAAGGAGCCTGGAGGGCTACAGTCCATGAAGTTGCAAAGAGATGGATATTACTGAGCGACTAACACTTTTACTTTTTCTTTTGTGGTCATTAACAGGGCTTTCCAAGTGGTGATAGTTAGTGGTAAAGAACCTGCCTGCCGGTGCAGGAGACATAACAGACACACGTTCAATCCCTGGGTCGGGAAGATCCCCTAGAGGAGGGCACGGTAACCTACTCCAGTATTCTTGCCTGGACAGTCCCATGGACAGAGGAGTGTGGTGGACTACAGTTCAAAGGGTCGCAAAGAGTTGAACACGAAAAGCAATTTAGCAAGCACACCCAAAGTCATTAACGTGCAGTAGCAATTTAAAAAATTGAAAGCAATGCCCAAGTCAATGAGAAAATTAGGGACTTTCAAAACAATGAAAATTCTCCTTAATATTATTCAAGTGTGAAACCAGAGCTGAGACTCATACCTAATGTATCCTTGTATGGCCCATAATACCCACCCAACATGCCTAGCACATAACAGTTACCTATAAATGTTTTTGGATAAATGAGTGAATTGTGCCATCTAAAATATATGAGACTTCACTTTTTACTCATCAGTCAAGTTCTAGAGAATATCAAGCATAATTTCAATGACAATCAGAGGAGGTACTAAAGGTAACTCAATCTCTTAACTTTCTCCTTGACTCAAACTTTTCAGTTCAGTGCTTGCTAGAATTTTGCTCCTCTTCCAATTCAGTACTTGCGAGAATAACATCTTTATTGATGAGTCAGGAAGGAGCAAACTGACAGTATAGAAGCAGGCCAGGTAGCTATAGTTGTGGGGTTTGTGGGGGGCTGTCTGACAGTAACTTCTCTGGTACCTGGGTCCTCAATTTGAGAATTCCAAGCATTTTGGGGGATAAGCCTATTAAAAAACTTCAAGTCCCACTTCAAGGGGAAATGTAAGTTGGAGACCCCTTGTCTCCATTTTGCAAAAGAATAAAGACCTAAAGAGGAGATGTGATTTACAGAGGACACCTAGAGAGTTGCTTGTTGTTGTGTTCAGCTCCTTCAATCTTTCCCAGCTTCAGGGTCTTTTCCAATGAGTTGGCTCTTTGCATCAGGTGGCCAGAGTATTGGAGCTTCCGTTTCAACACCAGTCCTTGCAATAAATATTCAGGGTTGGTTTCCTCTAGGATTGACTGGTTTGATCTCTCCTTGCTGTCTAAGGGACTCTCCCGAGTCTCCTCCAACACCACAGGAGCAAAGCCAGAACCAGAACTCAGGTCTCCAAGGATCCCTCTACTATAACAAGTTGCTGCCTGGGATGACTCAGGTGAGTCTGACCAAACACAGAAGTCCTTTCTATAATTAGCATTAGTTTTAGTTCACCCAAGCAGTATTGAAATAGAAAAACAAAACTGGAGAGCTCACACTTCCTAATTGTAAAACTTACTCGAAGCCTATAGTAATCAAAGCAGACTGGTACTGGTATAAGGATAAACATAGAGACCAACAGAATAGAATTTAACTAAAATAACCCAGAAGTAAATTTATACACCCATGGCCAACTGATGTGATTAATCAACAACATGAGAAGGTGCTCTGCATCATTAGTACTTCAGTCATTCAGTTCAGTTCAGTTCAGTCGCTCAGTGCTCTCTTTTGTGCAACTTGTGCAATTCATACTAAATGTCTTCACCCTATTGTGATCCTTCAGTGGAGATGGAAAGGAAAACAGAGGCAGGATAGGAAGTGACACACAGAGAGCTGAGTGGTGAGGGAGACCTGGCTACTCATCAGCTGTGTCCTCTGTGCTGGAGGTTGAGCTCATGGGCTGGGCTTGCCTCGCCCTGCAATCCAGCACTTCTTCTATCTCCCATAAGACATAGGGCAAGTCACTTCTCATTGAGTTTACCATCCTTCTCTACCAGAGAAGGAATTCATGAGCTCTCCAGCATAATTCTAGGGCTTGGTGGGGTGGAAGGTACTAAATAAAGTGTTTTCTGATAGAACCTGAACTAGAGAGGCTCCCGATGCAGGGGCATCTGGCAGAGTGCAGGGCAGGGCTGAGGCATGACCCTAAGCATGAGGATAAGGAGCAGTTGCAATCTGAACCATCAGAACCACACACACCTTCCCCTCCCTTCATTCCAGAATGCAGGGGCCTTGGGCTGGTCACTGAGATGGAAGCTGCAGAAACCAACCAGTCCAAGTAAATGACCAAGGTCTTCTTTCAGTCACCACTGAAATTAAAATATAACAGAAAAAAAGAGGATTTTGTAGGAGGGTATGAAAAACTCGGAGACATCTTCCCAAAAGTAGAACAAAAAGGTAAATAGAAAATAAGAGATAAGAGATGAGATATTTAGACTATTAATTTAGGATGTTTCAGTTCAGTTCAGTTCAGTCGCTCAGTCGTGTCCGACTCTCCGCGACCCCATGAATCACAGCACGCCAGGCCTCCCTGTCCATTACCAACTCCCGGAGTACACTCAAACTCATGTCCACAGAGTCAGTAATGCCATCCAGCCATCTCATTCTCGGTCGTCCCCTTCTCCTCCTGCCCCCAACCTTTCCCAGCATCAGAGTCTTTTCCAGTGAGTCAACTCGCCGCATGAGGTGGCCAAAGTATTGCAGTTTCAGCTTTAGCATCAGTCCCTCCAATGAACATCCAGGATTGATCTCCTTTAGAATGGACTGGTTGGATCTCCTTGCAGTCCAAGGGACTCTCAAGAGTCTTCTCCAACACCACAGTTCAAAAGCATCAATTCTTCGGCGATCAGCTTTCTTCACAGTCCAACTCTCACATCCATACATGACCACGGGAAAAACCATAGCCTTGACTAGACGGACCTTGGTTGGCAAAGTAATGTCTCTGCTTCTGAATATGCTATCTAGGTTGGTCATAACTTTCCTTCCAAGGAGCAAGCGTCTTTTAATTTCATGGCTGCAATCAGCATCTGCAGTGATTTTGGAGCCCAAAAAAATAAAGTCTGACACTGTTTCCACTGTTTTTCCATCTATTTCCCATGAAGTGATGGGACCAGATGCCATGATCTTTGTTTTCTGAATGTTGAGCTTCAAGCCAACCTTTTCACTCTCCTCTTTCACTTTCATCAAGAGGCTTTTGAGTTCCTCTTCACTTTCTGCCATAAGGGTGGTGTCATCTCCATATCTGAGGTTATTGATATTTCTCCCAGCAATCTTGATTCCAGCTTGTGCTTCTTCCAGCCCAGAGTTCCTCATGATGTACTCTGCATATAAGTTAAATAAGCAGGGTGACAATATACAACCTTGACGTACACCTTTTCCTATTTGGAACCAGTCTGTTGTTCCAGGTCCAGTTCTAAAATTTAGGATGTTTAATACCCAGTTAATAAAAGTTCTAGAGAGAGGGAATAGAGAAAATGGGAAAGGGTAGAAATTAGTCAAGAAATAAATACATGCATTTTCTGCAGAAGTAAAGGAGATGAGTTTCTGGATTGACAGCTTATTGACTGACTGTCCAAAACAATGAATGAAAAGACATACTAAGAAATATCACCCTGAAGTGTTCCACCAATGGATGTAAAGATTCCTAATAGCTCCCAGAGAGGAAGCAAGAAAAGGTCCCATTCAAAGACTCAGGAATCAGATTGGTATCTTGAGAGGTCTGACAGCTTCCCTAAACTAGAAGGCAAAGAAGCAATCTCTTTAAAATTCTTTTTTTTTTAAAGACTCAATCTAGAATTCAACACCTTGCTGCTGCTGCTGCTGCTGCTGCTGCTAAGTCACTTCAGTCGTGTCCGACTCTGTGTGACCCCATAGACGGAAGCCCACCAGGCTCCCCCGTCCCTGGGATTCTCCAGGCAAGAACACTGGAGTGGGTTGCCATTTCCTTCTCCAATGTGTGAAAGTGAAGTCGCTCAGTCGTGTCCGACCCTTAGCGACCCCACGGACTGCAGCCTACCAGGCTCCTCCGTCCATGGGATTTTCTAGGCAATAGTACTGGAGTGGCTTGCCATTGCCTTCTCCGATTCAACACCTTACCAACTGAAAAATATGCTCTTTCTCAGGAAGGTAGTGAAGGAGGTGCTCCAGCAAGACAAAGGAGTAAAGCAAGAAATGGAGGGCACAGGATCTAGGAAACAGGGCAACAGCTGCAACTCTTGTTGTCAGAACAATCCCTGATGTGTTTCCCTCAAATACTATAATTCTATTGGAAGGACGAGAGAGAAAAAGTAAACAGGAGAGTAGTGTAAAGTTACTAAGTTCTCATTTGCCAAATGAAGAAGCCATTCAGTTCAGTTCAGTTCAGTTCAGTCGCTCAGTCGTGTCCGACTCTCCGTGACCCCATGAATCACAGCACGCCAGGCCTCCTTGTCCATCATCAACTACCGGAGTTCACTCAAACTCATGTCCATCGAGTCGGTGATGCCATCCAGCCATCTCATTCTCTGTTGTCCCCTTCTCCTCCCGCCCCCAATCCCTCCCAGCATCAGAGTCTTTTCCAGTGAGTCAACTCGTCGCATGAGGTGGCCAAAGTATTGGAGTTTCAGCTTTAGCATCAGTCCTTCCAATGAACACCCAGGATTGATCTCCTTTAGAATGAACTGGTTGGATCTCCTTGCAGTCCAAGGGACTCTCAAGAGTCTTCTCCAGCACCACAGTTCAAAAGCATCAATTCTTCGGCGATCAGCTTTCTTCACAGTCCAACTCTCACATCCATACATGACCACGGGAAAAACCATAGCCTTGACTAGATGGACCTTGGTTGGCAAAGTAATGTCTCTGCTTTTGAATATGCTATCTAGGTTGGCCATAACTTTCCTTCCAAGGAGTAAGCATCTTTTAATTTCATGGCTGCAATCAGCATCTGCACTGATTTTGGAGCCCAAAAAATAAAGTCTGACACTGTTTCCACTGTTTTTCCATCTATTTCCCATGAAGTGATGGGATCAGATGCCATGATCTTTGTTTTCTGAATGTTGAGCTTCAAGCCAACCTTTTCACTCTCTTCTTTCACTTTCATCAAGAGGCTTTTGAGTTCCTCTTCACTTTCTGCCATAAGGGTGGTGTCATCTGCATATCTGAGGTTATTGATATTTCTCCCGGCAATCTTGATTCCAGCTTGTGCTTCTTCCAGCCCAGTGTTCCTCATGATGTACTCTTCATATAAGTTAAATAAGCAAGGTGACAATATACAGCCTTGATGTACTCCTTTTCCTATTTGGAACCAGTCTGTTGTTCCATGTACAGTTCTGACTCTTGCTTCCTGACCTGCATATAGGTTTCTCAAGAGGCAGGTCAGGTGGTCTGGTATTCCCATCTCTTTCAGAATTTCCCATTAGACAACGTCTAAAATTGATAAAGACATAGCAACATAGACACATTATTCAGAAACAGGCAAATACCAGAAGCAGCACCAGGGGTAAGCAGTCGTTTGGTTGCCTTTGGGAAGCAGAACTGGACAGGGGACAGGATGGGAAGGAGAATGAGGAGGCCGATCGCAGGGAAATAGTTCTGTTGTTCAACATGCTTTTGTAACTAATTGATTTAAAATACAAAAACTGTGCACATATTACTTTGATAAAAAACTTTAAAAATAAATTCTGAGACTCACAGTGTCAAGTTCACGTGTGAGCTATGAACACAGTCAAGCAAGGAAGTCCCAGGGGCGTGGAGAGGAGTGTGGTTCTTCCCTTCCTACCCAAGCCTCTGGGCAGGAATGTCTCTGGCTGCTGCGGGGCTCCGGGCTTGGGAACAGCGGGCTCCACGTCGCCGTCGCCGTCGCTGGGCGGGGGAGACACTTTCCCTCCGACAGACTCAGCGGGGACAGCAGGGAGCGTCCTCTATTTGCCACGCCCAGAGCGCCCTCCGCAGAACCTTCCGGAGCCTCCGAGACCGCCTGCCGCCCGCCCCTGCGCGCCGCACCCCGCGGTCCGCGGCGCCCTCCCCCAGCCCCGGCGCGGCCTGTGGCCGCTGGGGTCCCTGTCGCCCGGGCCTCGGCTGACAGCGGACAGACAATGGTATTTCCCATCAGCCTGGGTATCAGGAGCCGGCCTTATCCAGCGGTGTTTTTCTATTAGTCTAACACCCCATTGTCCACCGCTTATCGCAGAAATGTTGATGTCATGCCTGGCTTGGAAGTGGTTTCTGCCTCTCCGCCGGGAGGGCTGCGCTTTAATTGGAGGCGGGGGAGGGGCGGAGGAGCCCATTTATCAGAATTCTCACGCGAATTCGCCCCTTGTCCCCCTCCGCCTGCCGCCGAGGGCGCCACGGTGCTGGGGGGGTTCCCGGACACCGTTCCTGGCCTTTCTCTCAGTCCCTGCCTCCCGACCCTGCCAGTCTCCCTCCCAGCACTTCAGCTGGAGCGTGCTGGCGGTGCTTTCATGCCCCCCACCCCAACCCCGGCTGTGGGTGTTTGGAGACCTGTTTTCCCTCTTAGAGCTCCAGGTGGGGAGGGGTCCTCCTGCTCTTCCTCCGCTGAAGCTTCTTCAGGCCTCACCAGAGCCTGTTCTTGGTAGGAGCTTGGTAAGCACGTAAGCAAATGATGAAACCAAAGCATAGGCATCTGGGAAGGTCCATTCTGAGAGAAGGTGGAAAACTCAAGACTCGCCTTCATTTCTGTTACACCCCACTCCCCAACCCTCCAGCGCGAGTTGTACCAACTCCTAAGGAAAGTCTTAATAATATGGTCTGTCCTCTCCCCATGATGCTCAGTCTTCCCAGATCCTAGTGGAGGTCTGAGCACAGGAGACCCTGTGTGTGTGTGTTCGTGTGTGTGTGTGCGCGCGTGCATGTGTGTTAGAGCTGCCTTTGTTATAAAGCCCCTCAGAGAATGTGGTTAAGAAAGAAAATGGTGCCTTGCCCTGCTGCCTTTTGCTGGGATGAATTAACCTTTCCAAGATTGAGCTTCCTCCATTAAACAGGAGCGTCTCAATGAATTGTCTGGAGGCCAGAATTGAAACAGGTAAGGTGCGTGGCTAGGTGTTCAGCTGGCTGCAGGGATGTAGTCACACGCAGTAAGCTGGTGGTTGCTATGCGTATAACTGTTTGAGGCTTTAGCACAAAGCCTGGTCTCTGGACAACCAGAGGAGAGGTGCCAGTGGGGGTTAGAGGGCATCGCCGTGATCCCCTCCTTGGAGAGCTGGGGCAGAGAGGAGGAGGTGCACCTTGGTGGGCTCGGCCAGCCTGTGCTGGCTGCCAGAGGGAAAATGAGACCACTGGGCGTCAAGTTTTTGCCTCACCTTTAAAAAGAACATGAATGCATACCTTAAGCATTTGGAGACTTCTCTGTGGAATCAAACTTTGTATCTAATGGGTCTGTTTTGAAGTGCTTCTAGGGAAACTTAATTTGGAACACGATTGGCAAGCTCCATTTGAAGGCAGTTCTTGCTTTGCAGAGTGGCTTAGTGAACCTCACTTAATGCACAGACAAACCCTGCAGGCAGGCACTGCTTCTGCCAGAGAGTGTAGGCTCGACACCAGGAGTGGAGAGACCCTTCCCATCCATCTGCCCTCCTCCCCAGGGCTCCAGCCCCCCAGGCTGACAATATGCACGTAATAAAATAAGCTGATAAAGCGCATAATAACATAATAAAATAAGCACAGCCCCTAAAGGCCAGAGTCCTCACAGTAACCCCATCCTGTTAGATTCTCACAGGTCCGGTGAGGCACGCTGGCTAACTTCCGCCACCACATTAGCCCAAGGACAGAGGGCTTACCTCGAGCTGGAAGTCAAACCTGGGTCCTTTGAGTCCACATCCAGGCCTTTTCCAAGACCGCAAGTGGCAGCAGACAGTGTCTCTTAAACACACACTCCAGGGACAAAAGAAGCTTAGGGAATAGGGGCAGGCACTGTCTGTTTTGTCGTCGTGTTTGCTGGGTGATCTTCCTTCCTCAGGGGCTTGCCATATTCTCTGTCATCCCAGAGGCCAGGGCTGAGGGGGCTAAGGGGACCAGACATCCGAAACAGAGGTGCCTTTCCCCAATTCCAGGCCACATTGGATACACCTTCTTCCTGACAGGACTCTCTTTTGGAAGTTCCAGAAGTGGAATATTAGAATGACAGAGGCAGAAATACAGTGCTGCGTGGATTGGAGATGGTGCTTTCAAGGGTAAGTTGTTTTTTTTTTTAATAACTTTATAATTAAGTTGTGCATAGATTCTTCAAAAATGTTTTATTTTATATTGGGGTATAGCTGATTAACAGAGTTGTGATAGTTTCAGGTGAACAGCTGAGCAAATCAGTCAGGCATATACATGTATCCTTTCTCCCCCAAACTCCGCTCCCATCCAGGCTGCCATATAACATTGAGCAGAGTTCCATCTGCTATATAGTAGGTCCTTTTTGGCTATCCATTTTAAATATATCTGTATTTTCATGTCCATCCCAAGCTCCCTAACTATCTCTTCCTTCAAGGGCAGCTTTAAGCAAAGTCATTTCTCTTCCCCTGAGGGATTTGAAGGGTTCCTACAGCTCTCAGATTTCTCCACCGTGGACTGGTTGTAATTGCATCAGTGATCCTTCTATCTGTCCCATTTTAAGGTGCAGATATCTCTGGGTGGACACCATGCAAGTCATGAACACCTTGATGTGAATAGGTATTCGCATGCTGTCTTCTGAGTGCTGAGCGCCCATGGAAAACACCAAAGGGAAAAGGGTCAGTACAGGAGGAAGGGGGCGTGGGACAGAAGACAAGCATTTGCTGCCCAGTTTGTCCAGACTTGGCTCTTTAACATTGTTATTATTATTATTTTTCACGGTGTAGGTTATCTTTTCCTTTCCAGTTTCACGTTTGGAACACGTGTTCCTTTGGCCCAAGGCAGCATTTCCTGGGTGTCCCTTTGCTCAGCCGAGTACTTATGCTTCTTAAGCTTTGATGATCTTAGAGCATCATTTTCTAGAAGTCAGATCGCCTGACTGGGTTTCTTACAGACAGTGAAGTGCCTGCCCCCTGCCCAGATAAACAGTCACGATTTGCGGGGTTGTCAGAGCTTTACAGATGCTGTGTCAGCACACGGTGCCCGGCTGGCTCTGTCAGCTGGCCCCTTTCTCCTTTCTGCCTTTTGTCTCAGTCCTTCGCCTTTCCCCTTTCTCCTGTGAGATCTGCAGCTGAAATACCAGCTCACGCAACAAATCTGTGGCCTTGGTGAGGCCGTGATGTGTTCTTCCTTGACTTGTACCCCCTCCCCAGTATTTATGTCTCACGGAACCCTTCCTGTGCTTGGTCATGACCGTTCATTTGATTCTTGTCATCACCTCTCAATCCAGAGCCCAGTGGGGCAGAAGCGGGTTTTCTTGTCCCCACCGTGTCCACACCACGTCCCCGTATCTCAGCCTGGGGCTGGCACACCGAAGCTGTTCAGAAAACATGGGCCTAGTGAATGAATGAGCTGATGAGGGGGTGCTGTGCAGACTGCAAGATTCTGGGGGATGGGCTATGACCTGAGCTCTTACGGCAGGACATCTGTGTGGGTCTGTGATGGCAAGGCCACCCCACACTTAGGCCTCCTGGAGCAGGAGCCCGAAGCAACACTGGAGGCTGAGGACAGAGCAGGAAGCGCAGGTTCGAGAGAAGATGGCCACGGTCTAGGGTCAGCCATGGGGAAAGGGGCAGCTGCCTCTGGGCGCTTCCTGACACTGGCTCCATGCTGTCTCTCGGTCTGTGCCTTACTTGGCTCTGTGAGGAAGCAGTGGTGAGCGTGTCACACCGTGGGGGTGCCAGGTCAGGAAGCCCAGGCATCTATGGGATGCTTGTGCCCTGCGTGGATGGCAGCTCCAGGCTGCATCTCAGGACGTGGAGGGCAGTGTGTGCGGAGTTGTGGATACATGCACAGACGTGCTGCTCACACAGGCTCCCTCACGTGCTCTCTGATGCCCGAACTCGGAGGAGGCACTGGAACCAAATAGGTACAGCCCAAGCTGCTGCTCTGGTCCCCAGCGACCACCCAGGGCCACTCCAGAGGTCAAGGGTCACAGGGAGGAAATGAAGCCTCCTTGAAGCCACTCTCAGGGAAGGTGAGGAATCAGCCGTTTGGTAGAGCCTCCACTTGGACCAGCCACCTATCCTGCAGCAAACACCCTTAGAGGAAGCTGGGCTGCTAACAGGCCACCCTGCACAGCCCCAGAACTCAGAACGGGTAGGAACTCCTGAAGAAAGAGGAGTTCCCCCTGAGCCTGAGCAATAGCACGTCTCATCCCTGGACAGAGGCCCCAGCCAGTTGGGAGCTTCTGCTGGGTCTGTCTTGGTGAGGCCTTGCTCCCAGCTTCCTCACCTCTTCCTCTCCCCTCCCGCGCCTCCCAGGCTCCTGCTCTGGCTCCAGGGGTCTGCTGCCTGTGTGCCGCCCCTTTATCTTGTCTCCCTGTTTCCACCACTATCAGCCACTATCTGGCGCAATTCCACCCGGCGGTGGGCAGGGCAGGAAGCCGGCGTGACTCTCCTCTTTGCTCTCCATCCTCTTCCTTCTCCAGAGACAAAAGCAAAAACAGCCTGTTAACAGATCTGCCGTTTCCCTCGGCTCCTTGACTTCATTTCCCTCTCATTTTTTCACAGCCTCCACTTTTCCACCACAGGGCCCAGGGCCATCACTTACTCCCGCCTGTCTGCCGGGGCCTCCCCCTCCCAAAGCTGCCTGCTCCCCTTATCCTTTCTGAGGTCAGCCCGACCCGAGGCAGCCGACTGGTCGTCTGCACGGATGGGGCAGGATGGCGCTCTGGCCTGCCTCATGGACCGCTAGGCTGTGACTCCGATTGTAACCACAGGAGTCGGTTTTGGTCAAAGAGCATCATGCATCCATTTATTATGTCACCATTCACTCAGACATTCACTGTGTACTTCCTACACTGCTGCGGGACACCCAGAGAGGAGCAAGATGAGACCTTGGCCTCTAATAGCTTGGGGAGTTCGCAAGTTGTTGGGCCGAGCTAAGTGCTCCATCCAGGGCTTGGTAGGACTTACTAAGTGCAACCAAGCACTGTGAAAACTCAGACGGGGAAAGAGGGATGTCCACAAGGAGAGTAGGTGCTCGTCAGCACCTCATCCGTACCAGGAGCTGGGATAAGCTCTTGCATTGTTGCCTCATTGCATCCTGGTCCTCGCGGCAAACCTTTGGGCAGGTGTGATGATCATCACCAATTTGCGGATGCGAGACTGAGGCCAAGTTATGGCTGGTGGGTTCAGCATCTGGGTTCATAGCTGGAGCCCCATTTTACTTGAAGACCCAGCGCAGGGCTCCTTTGCAGTCTTCAGCCCGCGCCTCTTGGCCTATATTGCAAGCTGGTGGAAGAGTGAGCGCCGGAGAAATCTCCGGCTTGAGATGTTTAATTGCACAAATAATAGATGCTGAATTGCACTGGGTCTCGGTCTTCCTCATCTGCAAAAGGGGTGATACCAGGACCTATCGCTTAGGCTTGTCATGAGCTTTAGGGGAACAGTGTGCATAGCGTGCTTATCATAGGGACTGGCATGCACTTCTGTCTGCGGTAAATATTAGCCAGGAGTGCTTTTGTAATTCTTGTAGTAGACAGAATGTGCAGGAGATGACTTAGGAGGTGGACTGTCAGGGTTGATATAAATTGTGTATCTGTTTTCCAAGGGCAGATGCCTTGGGCCTTGTCACCTCAGACCGGGAGGATCTGCACTGGACAGTGCCCCAGAGGCTGTATTTCCCTTTTCTCTTGAGTTTACTCTGAGTCTCCCCCATGCTCAAACAGCTTGTTACTTTCAAAGTCCTTGGGTCCTTCAAAAGCCTGAGCCCCTTCTCTTGTGTTTATTGAAATTCAATTTTTTCCTTTTTTCCTTGTGGCAGAATATCCGGTGGCTCAGTGATAAAGAATTAGCCTGTAATGCAGGAGACCTGGGTTCGATCCCTGGGTTGGGAAAATCCCCTAGAAGAGGCCATGGCAACTCACTCCAGTATTTTGGTCTGGAAAATCCAATGGACAGAGGAGCTTCACGGTCTACAGTCCGTGGGGTCACAAAGAGTCGGACACGACTGGAGGGACAGAGCACACAGGCAGGCATGCACACAGCACATAAAATTGACCATTTTAACCATTTTAAGTGTACAGTTCAGTGGCATTTTGTACATTTGCATTGCTACACTTCCATCTCTAGAACTTTCTCATCATCACAAACTGCAACCGTGTCCCCATAAATAATGACTCCTCCTGCCTCCAGCCCCCAGCCCCTGGCACTCTCCTCTCTGTCTTTATGAATTTGACTGCTTTAGGTGCCTTATATAAGTGGGATCATGTAGTGTTTATCCTTTTATGTCTGGGTTATTTCACTCAGCATAAAGTCCTCAAGGTTGTCATATGTATCAAGATTCCCTTCCTTTCAAAAAAATTTTTTAAATTTATATTTATTTGGCTGCACCAGATCTTGTTATGGTATGTGGGATCTTTAGTTCCCTGACCAGGTATCGAACCCAGGCTCCCTGTGTTTAAGAGCTTGAAATCTTAGCCACTGGACCACCAAAGAAGCCCCTTCCTTCCTTTTTAAGATTGAATACTATTCCACTTAGGAACTTCCCTGTAGTTCATACAGGCAGGCAGGTAGAAAGTCTGCTTGCAATGCAGGAGAACCAGGTTTGATCCCTGGGTTGGAAAGATCCTCTGGAGAAGGGCATGGCAACCCACTCCAGTGTTCTTGCCTGGAGAATCCCATGGACAGAGGAGCCTGGTGGGTTCTCCACTGTATGGAGAGACCACATTTTTGGTTTTCTATGCATCTCTTGATGGACATTTAGGTTGTTTCCACCTTTTGGCGTCTGTGATTAATGCTGCTATGAACATGGTGTACAAATATCTGTTGCTAGATCAAATGGTAATTTTATGTTTAATTTTTTGAGGAACCATCATGCTGGTTTCCACCATTTCACACTCTACCAGCAATGCACAGGGGCCTGTTTTAATTGAAGGATAATTGGTTTACAGAATTTTGTTGTTTTCTGTCAAAGCTCAACATGAATCAGCCATAGGTATACATATACCTCCTCCCTTTTGAACATCCCTCCCATCTCCCTCCCCATCCCACTCCTCTAGGTTGATACAGAGCCCCTGTTTGAGTTTCCTGAGACATACAGCAAATTCCTGTTGGCTATCTATTTTACATATGGTAATGGAAGTGTCCATGTTACTCTCTCCATACTTCTCACCCTCTCTTCTGCTCTCCCATGTGCATAAGGCTATTCCCTAAGTCTGTTTCTCTATTACTGCCCTGCAAATAAATTCTTGATTTCTCTATAACCCTCACTAACCACCTCAGGACACAACTTACTCTTTATGGGTGGAAGTGTACGTCTGATTGTTGGGAAATTCTTTTTGTCCCAAGTTCAAATCCTCTAGCACCCTTTTTGCTGGCCTGGTGACTCAGTGGTAAAGAATTCGCCGGCCAATGCAGAAAACGAGGGTTCAGTCCCTGGGTCAGGAAGATCCCTTGGAGGAGGACATGGCAACCCACTTCAGTATTCTTGTCTGAGAAATCCTATGGAGAGAGGAGCCTGGCTGGCTACAGTCCATAAGGTGGTATGGAGTTGAACAGGACTTAGAGAATAAACAACAACAGTAAGAACCCTTTACACCTGTCCTGGGCTGGCCTTGGTTCCCAGCCAGTCTAACTCTGCTCTTTCCTCCCCTGGGTGTCCCTTCGGCAACCTGGGGCAGCCCCTGCCCAGCGGTCAGTACACTGACCCACCCCGTGCCTGCTGGCTCCCAGCCCATCCTGCCGGATGCTGACACGAGGTTCCCATGCTGACTGCTCCTGGGCCCCTCCTGCCCCTGAGTGGGCACAGACGCCGACAGGACCGGGGGACGCCACTCCCTTTCTCAAGGAGGGTGAGTTATTGGAGGGAACGCTGGCTCCCTGAGGCGTTAAATCATCCCTTGACTCAGACAACAGCCCTTTGCCCCCCTGGAGAGCATCACTCATCCCGGCACCCGCGGGACCAGGCTCTGTGTCAGAGGAAAGTGCCGCTCCCTTTCCCCTCGCCCAGAAGCTCATCCATCATCCCTATTAGAATTTCGGCTCCTCAGAGTAGACACAGAACAGCTGGTCGAGCCGGGGCTCCCCGGGGCTCCGGGAGTTTGCTCTGGGAAGCTGGAGGGGATGCCTCAGAGGACAGGGGACCCCAGATGCCAGGACTCATCCCTCCAGGCCAGCAACTCTGCCACTGCTGGACCCCATGAGACAGGAGGACTTCAGGCTTAGTGTCCCCAAGGACTTGAACAGACGTGGGGAGGGGACCTGGGGAGCCCGAGAGTGGGCTGTGGCCGCCATGGCCTGTGTGTGATGTGGCCACCCTGCCCCTGGGCCTGCATTGGTCATGCCTAGGTTCAATAGCTCTTCGATAAATGTTGCAAAACTCTGCCCTGGCAGGAACTGTAGACTTACTTTTCACTTACTTTTCACCAGCTCTTTGATGGAGGTGTTAGTTGCCCATTTCGCAGATGAGAAAGCCAAGGATTGTGAGGTTATAGGACTTGCTCAAGGCCTCAGAGTCCATGAGATCCAGACAGAGGGTTTGAATCCAGATCTGGATGATCCAGCCCTGGCTTCTCTTTCTTGTCACAAATAACCCCGCCAGTATTTTTGTGTTCCTCAGAAGTAGTGCAGTGGTCTAATTCTGGGGGCAGAAAAGTCTCCCCAGGCTGTGCTGACATTGAGTTCATCTTCAGCCATTGTCCAGGCTGTGCTGTCCAAATATGTTACATTTTATTAATGTGTGAAGCTATTCTCAAGCTTCTAAGTTCTTCTTCTTCTGACTTTAGAAAATCCTTCTCCAGTCTCCTGGCTGGCTGTTTCTACCATGTCTTAGATCCTGCCTGGGGACTTCCCTGGTGGTACCGTGGTGAAGAGTCCGCCTTGCAATGCAGGGGACGCTGGTTTGATCTCTGGTCAGGGGAACTAAGATCCCACGTGCCACAGATGAGCTAAATTTGTGCGCCACAACTACTGAAGCCCAAGTGCCACAACTGCTGGAGCCTGCGCAGCACCAACAGAGACCCTGTATGCTGCAAGTAAGACTCAGTGAGGTCAAATGGATAAATGTTGAAAAAGATCCTGCCTGGACTCAAGCTTCAAACTTGAATGGGATGTGGCAGGGAATTACAAACTCTGGGAAGACAGACAATGGCACTTCTGAGGGGTGTGCCCTAGACCTCCCAGGTGACCTTAAGGAGGACAAGGAGTGGTCTCAATTCTAATAACAGCGATCACTCACCGAACCTCCACTGCGTGCTGGGTGCTTTGTGTAGCATGACCAGTCCTTACAATCATTTTGAAAGATATTCTTGTTCCCACTTTACAGCTGACAAAGTAGAGGCTCAGAGAAACTAACTTGTTGAGCTGTTAAATGCCTCTGAAGTGCACACTTGTTCTGTCACACCACAGGTGTTCTTGCATGGCCTGGGGATGCCTACACGGATGAAGGTTGCCCCTGGCCAAAGGCCCTGGCCAAAAGACCCTGATGATGGGGAAGATAGAAGGCTGGAGGAGAAGGGGATGACAGAGGATGAGATGGTTGGATGGCATCACCGACTCAATGAACATGAGTTTGAGTAAACTCCGGGAGTTGGTGATGGACAGGGAGGCCTGGCGTGCTGCAGTCCATGGGGTTGCAGAATCAGACACGACTGAGTGACTGAAATGAACTGAAAGGCATAGCGAGGCTGAATTGCTGCACCATCTGGAGCAGGCAAGTCAGACCAGGGGTGGGATCTGCACTGGGGCTGGAAGATCTTGAACACGGCTACGGCTCCTCCTTGACCACTAATCTCTCGTGCTTCCTGTGGCTTTGACAACCGTCAGTTATGTCAACACAACACCTTACACATGCTGAAAAAGTCACTACTTTGAGAAAATGTGCTCAGAGTGTAGAAGCCCTTTTGTTCTTCACAACTAGAGGGTCAGAGCCACTGTGATTATAGGGGGTCCCTTAAATCTCAGAGTTTCGTTGGAGAGGTGGATCCAACTGTTCACCTTTGGGACTTGGAGCGGGAAAGACCCTCCTCAGTCCCCTCAGCAGAGCTTTCCTTGGAGCTATCCAAGGTCCTGCAAGTGCTTTGCCTGGTGCTGCCTGTAGTCAGTTGACCTCCGATCTTTCTGTCTGGGTCCTTGGCCTCTGGCCTTCCCTGACTTTGGAACCTACCAAACTTTCCAGTACCTCGCCCTTTCACTCATTGTCAAGGCCCTGCTGATCTGAGCTCACTGGACCTGGTCCACCACGGCGTTGAGGCCCAGCCTCGAAGCCCGTCCAGGTCTCCCTCTTCAGTGCCACCGTCTTTGCTGATGAGTGGCTGAGTCCACTGTCCAGCACTGTGTGTCACTCTGTCCCTTACCTCCTCCTGGGGGCACTTGCTTTCCTGTGTGGTTGCTCCTTGGAATCTGGTCGATTTTCAAGACATACTCAATTTATTGATTTTGTCCTTTCTACTTCCCCGGCCACATAAGCAGACATTTATGAAAAGTTTCCTGGCTTTAAAGCAGTGGGGATATTCTTATTTAATAAAGCCCATGGCTTGAGGAGGCCTGTGTCTCAGTCCTGTAATGTGGTTATGTCTACTCTATGTATCTCGATACAAGATATTGATTCTTCAAAGAGAATTGACTAGAAAATGAGCATCCGTTGAAAAGCTACTTTGCTTTCTTTTGAGCATCGGAGCTCTGGTGTTCCAGTCTCAGCATTGCTCCTGAGCAGCAGTGTGACCTTGGGCAAGTCACTTAAGCCATTCATCCCTTCATACCTCCTGTTATTCACTCACTCCCTTGTACAATAGTTACTCATCATGCATCATGCACTTGGCGAGGTGCTGCGGATGCTGCAAGGAGAAAGATACAGTTTCTATCTTCAGGGAGCTCGCAGTGTAATCCAGGAGACCAGTATGCACTTGGCTAAAACATAAATAGTGTCAGAAATTATCACAACAGTAGAAGCAAAGTGCAGAGGGTACATGGAGGCCAGATCCACCCTTGCGGTCCCATCTGCTTGGAAGGCCCTCACCCAGATGCTCGTGTGACTTACATCCTCACTTCTGCAGTTCTTTGGTCAATGTCCTATCTTCGGAGAGGCCGTCTCTGACTACCCTATTTGAAGCAGGAACTCTGCCCCTGGCCTGGCACTTCCTTGTGTCTCTCTTCTGCTTTTTTTCCCCATAGCACTTATCATCCCTGGCCAGGAAGAATCCATCCATGTGTGAAGTGCGGGGTTGCACTCATGATCCCAGCAGTGAGTTGAATGGTGGCCCTAAAGCATACGTATATATCTTAGCCCCAGAAGCTGTGGAGATGGCCTTATTTGGAAAAAGAGTCTTTGCAGGTGTAATTAAGGATCTTGAGAGGAGGTCATTCTGGATTTACCTGGGTGGACTCTAAATTTAATGACAAGTGTCCTTATAAGAGACAGAAGAGAAGACTCAGACAGAGGACCAGGCCAGTTGAAAACAGGGGCAGAGACTGGAGTGACGTGGACACCAGCCAAGGAAGCTAAAGAGGTTGGGAAGGATGCTCTCCTGGAAGCTTCGGAGGGAGCATGGCCCTGCTGACAGCTTGACTTCAGACTTCTGGCCTCCACGACAGTGGGAGGGTAAGTTTCTGCTGCTTTAAGCCACCAGGTTTGTGATCATTTGTTATGGCAGCCACAGAACACAATACCATCTCTATATTGTTCCTATGGTCGTCTTCATGGCAAATAGTCTAAAACCTAAAGAAGTGTCAGGACTGAGAACATCATTCAACAATGCCAATGTTTTCAAAGATTCACCAGCTATCTTTGTGGAAATAGACACAACTTGGGAAGGGGTGCATAAGTCACCTCTTATGCACCATGCCAGGGAAACGTGCAGAGCAAGAGGCTTTCTCTTGCTGTCCCCAGGGTGACAAGAGAGACGCATGGTTATCTGGCCCCAGTGGGGATATGGTCATCCACCAGCTTTGCCTACAAAATAAAAGAGGGGTCACGTTTTAATTATAGCATGGTTTGTAACAGAAAACAATGAGAAGGGGTCCAAACTTCTGTCAGTAAATCATTATACGAACCATCCTACATACTTACTGTAGAAAATGAAAGTGTTAGTCGCTCAGTCGTGTCTGACTCTTTGCGACCCTAAGGACTGTTGCCCATGTCCTCTGTCCATGGGATTCTCCAGGCCAGAATACTGGAGTGGGTTGCCATTCCCTTCTCCAGGGGATCTTCCCAACCCAGGGATTGAACCCAGGTCTCCTGCATTGTAGGTGGATTCTTTACTGTCTTGAGCCATAGGGGAATTCCTTACTGCAGAAACACCATGTAAAGTCTGTGTTCTACCTCTAGTCTATGAGGATGGTATGTGGGCCCATCTAGTGTATTAGCATAGTGTATTAGAACATATGCTATACCTGTTTATTGTTTTTTAACATCTGAAAGTGACTTTTATTGGTTACTAAATTACTGATCAAATGACAGTGTACATTTGATGAATTGGACCCATAGATGGCAGAATGGAACCATTCAGTTCACATTCTTTAAGGAAAAGACTTAGAGGAATTGTCTCTTTCAGCTACTCAAGAACATTCCCCGTTTCCAAATGTACCCATTGCTGTTTAGTTGCTAAACAAAGAATCCATGGGATTCTCCAGGTAGGAATACTGGAGTGGGTTGCCATTTCCTCCTCCAGGGGATCTTCCCGACCCAGGGATTGAAGCCATGTCTCCCAAACTGGCAGGCAGATTCTTTACCACTGAGCCACCTGGGAAGCGCTAGAGACCTGGGAACCCACTGAAAAGGCCTCTGAGGACACAAGCTCGGCTGCTGGCCTTGGGGAGGGCCCTGGACTGAGCAGTGTTTCCAGGGGATGTTCATTTCATCTGCTTGTTTCATCCTTTTACAATGACCCGAACCATTTTTAAAAGTTCTGTTATTTAAATAAAAAGAATGAGAAGAAAGGTGCTCGGCTGAGGGTGTGACTTGGGGTCACTCGGCCTCCTGGCTGGAGGGGTGGGCAGCGGGTGGAAGTGGGGCCTGTGGCTCTCCGCCTCTCCAGGCTCACAAATGCAGCTTTGACTGCTGCTGCTGCTTTCCGGTCCCTCATCCTGACGGGGCCTGATGTGAGGTCTGTGGACAGACACAGGCCTAGAACCTAGTGTTCCAGACAGACAGTGCTGTGCACGCAGACTCGTGGGACGTGTCCATTCATGAGGAACAGCCGGTAACAGACCACCCAGCCTGGCCCAGCCCCGCTCTGAGGCCACCCAGCTTCAGAGTGGAAGCGTCCCCAACCAACTGTGGAGTGGTGGGTGTAGACCCAGTGGCCATGGCAGTGTCTTGAAAGAGAAGGATGCCTCTAGGCACGTGCCACCCTGTTCCCCTCCCCGACCCCCCACCCCCAGGGTCAGAAAAGGAGGCAGCCTTCCACCTCTCAGAGAGGCAGGGGTTAATTCCAAAAGCACAGGACACCTGGGACCAGAAAAGTTCTCCAGGGAAGAGAGAAAGAACCCAGACTGTCATATGGAGGAGAATCCTAAAATGGTATGTAAATTAGATAGAGTAAACTGAGAGGATAACCAGCACAGACTTTTTAGGGCTCCTTCAGAGAACACATGAGTCTCACTTGTAAGCAACGCTGTTAAGCCAAATGATACAAAGCTGAAAAAAAATTACATTTGCCTCCCTTCCTACTTCTGTGCATTAGTACTTTTCCTGACAAATGCTGCATCTTCAGAATTAAAAAAGCAATCAGGTCAGAACTGTCACAGTCAAGAGGAGTCTAAGGAAACCTGATGAATAAATGTAACATGGCATCTTCAATGGGATCCTGGCACAGAAAAGGGACACTAGGTGAAAACTAAGAAAATATGAATGACTGTGGGCTTCAGTGAATAATCAGTTCAGTTCAGTTCCGTCGCTTAGTCGTGTCCGACTCTTTGTGACCCCATGAATCACAGCACGCTAGGCGTCCCTGTCCATCACCAACTCCCGGAGTTCACTCAAACTCATGTCCATCGAGTCGGTGATGCCATCCAGCCATCTCATTCTCTGTCGTCCCCGTCTCCTCCTACCCCCAATCCCTCCTAGCATCAGACTCTTTTCCAGTGAGTCAACTCGTAAGGCACAAATATTAGTTCTTTAATTGTACCACGTGTATCATATTATGTAAGAGGTTAACAAAAGGGGAGACTAGGAGGAAGCATGTGGGAACTCTCTGCACTGTCTGAACAACCTTTTTGCACATTATTTAGATTCTAAATTTAAATTCTAATTTTAGATATCCTAAAATTTTCGTTTTTGTTGTTGTTAAATCAGGCCTGGCCTGGTTTAATTGGTGTTCACGACAGATGAAGTTTGCAAGTGATAGGGTGAGTGTGATTCAGAGTTTGGGGGAGTTATGTAGATTTGTTGAAACTCATCAAGCCATACATTTAGAATTCATCAGTTTTACTGTATTTTATTTACACTTTAATAAACTGATTTTTTAAAGGGGAAAAAGCCATGAAGTTTAGGGGGCTTACAATGAGTTTATTTGAAGTGAGATTTGTGAGTGATCTGCCTTAGAATTTCTTCCCCACTGTCCCAGTTGACCCTTAGTTCAACTGTATGAGATACTGTTATTCCCATTTCACAGATGGACAAACCAAGCTCAGAGAGGTTACATGGCTTTCCGACCTCACCCTCCCCACTCCAGCTCGTGCCTTACTTACTCCTGTAATCTGGATAATTTCCCAAACTTGCCTTGTCTCTTCGTGTGTCAGTGTCTGCCAAGCACTCACTCCCTCTTCTTTTCTGCCCACCAAATTGTGCAGTCTCTCCCATCCTCTAAGAATGTGCTCAGACTTCTCCTCCTTTGAGAAGCCTTCCTGGATGTTCCCATGTAATGGTCACTCCACACTCAGTGCTCTCTCTGACCTCCCCTGAAACGAACTGTCCTCAGCTGCTCTGACCTCTCCTTGGACCGGGAGCAACTTGATGGCTGCGACGGTGCCTTTTTCTCTTTGAATCTGCCGTCTGCCCGGGGCCTGGGCAGCCCCGGCTGGGGAATCACTTGCATTAAACTGAAGCTGATACAAAACACTGTTAGGCTACCATAGCAGCAGCAATGTTTCCTCTCACTTCTTGAGACAGGGAGTCCAAGGGCAAGCTGTGGGCAGGGTCGGTCCCTCCTAAGGCCTCTCTCCTTGGCGTGCAGATAGCCGTCCTCTCTTTGTGTCTGTACACGGTTTTCCCTCTGTGTGTTCAGGTTCTAATCTCCTCTCCTTATAAGGACACTGGTCATAGTGGATTAGGGCCCACCCTAATGACCTCACTTAATCACGTTGTTAAAGACCCCATCTCCAAATCCAGTCATATCCTGGGGTTCTGGAGTCAGTATTTCACCCTAGGAACTTGGCGGGGACACAACTCCATCTGTAAGGAAACCAGGGCAGGCTGTGGGGTTGGAGGTTGGTGGGGAAGCCACCACTAGGGTTCACCATTTCAAAGATGCAGTTAAGGGACTTCCCTGGTGATCGTATGGTTAAGAATGGCCTTCCAGTGCAGGGGATGTGGGTTTGATTCCTGGTTGCACTCATCTCACTCGCTAGTAAAGTCATGCTCAAAATTCTCCAAGCCAGGCTTCAGCAATATGTGAACCGTGAACTTCCAGATGTTCAAGCAGGTTTTAGAAAAGGCAGAGGCACCAGAGATCAAATTGCCAACATCCGCTGGATCATGGAGAAAGCAAGAGAGTTCCAGAAAAACATCTATTTCTGCTTCATTGACTATGCCAAAGCCTTTGACTGTGTGGATCACAATAAACTGTGGAACATTCTGAAAGAGATGGGAATACCAGACCACCTGAACTGCCTCTTGAGAAACCTGTATGCAGGTCAGGAAGCAACAGTTAGAACTGGACATGGAACAACAGACTGGTTCCAAATAGGAAAAGGAGTACGTCAAGGTTGTATATTGTCACCCTGCTTATTTAACGTATATGCAGAGTACATCATGAGGAACGCTGGGCTGGAAGAAGCACAAGCTGGAATCAAGATTGCTGGGAGAAATATCAATAACCTCAGATATGCAGATGACACCACCCTTATGGCAGAAAGTGAAGAGGAACTCAAAAGCCTCTTGATGAAAGTAAAAGAGGAGAGTGAAAAGGTTGGCTTGAAGCTAAACATTCAGAAAACTAAGATCATGGCATCTGGTCCCATCACTTCATGGGAAATAGATGGGGAAACAGTGGAAACAGTGTCAGACTTTATTTTTTTGGGCTCCAAAATACTGCAGATGCTGACTGCAGCCATGAAATTAAAAGACGCTTACTTCTTGGAAGGAAAGTTATGACCAACCTAGATAGCATATTCAAAAGCAGAGACATTACTTTGCCAACCAAGGTCCATCTAGTCAAGGCTATGGTTTTTCCCGTGGCCGTGTATGGATGTGAGAGTTGGACTGTGAAGAAAGCTGATCGCGGAAGAATTGATGCTTTTGAACTGTGGTGCTGGAGAAGACTCCTGAGAGTCGCTTGGACTGCAAGGAGATCCAACCAGTCCATTCTAAAGGAGATCAATCCTGGGTGTTCACTGGAAGGACTGATGCTAAAGCTGAAACTCCAATACTTTGGCCACCTCATGCAATGAGTTGACTCACTGGAAAAGACTCTGATGCTGGGAGGGATTGGGGGCAGGAGGAGAAGGGGACGAGAGAGGATGAGATGGCTGGATGGCATCACTGACTCTGTGGACATGAGTCTGAGTGAACTCCGGGAGTTGGTGATGGACAGGGAGGCCTGGCGTGCTGTGATTCATGGGGTCGTGGAGAGTCGGACACGACTGAGCGACTGAACTGAACTAACTGACTAAGGAACTAAGAGCCTGCATGCCTTGGGGCAACTAAGACAAGATGCAACTAAATAAATATTTTTTTGAATTAAAAAAATTTGTTTTGACCATGCCTCTTGACATGTGGGATCTTAGTTATGGGACCAGGGATTGAACCCGTGCTTCCTCCATTGGGAAGCCCAGAGTCTTAACCACTGGACTGCCAGGGAAGGCCCCCCAAAATTAAAAAAAAAAAAGATGCAACTGACGTGTGGGCAAAGGCCTGAACATTTCTAGGCTAGAGTTACAAGGGCATTGCTTCTATTCCAGGGCAAAGGATGCAGGAAAGACTTGTCTTTGGAAAAGGATATGCGGTCTTGAGATGAAGGAGCTGTGAAGATGCTTAAGTTAATGTACCCCCACTAATGACTGCTTCAACAGGAAGAGGACCCCGCAAGCCTTTGGTCTGTGCTGTTTTCTGGCCTTGACCCTGCTATCGCTGTGCTCACAGTCCCCCTCTCTCTCCTCTTTCACTAACTGTTGCTTTTGCCTGTCCAGCCCACACAGCACGTAACATCTTCAAGGCCTTGCACTCAGGGCAGGGGGAGGGCTGGAATGGAATTTCAGACTAAACTTGCACTGGCCAACTACCTTCTCAAGGGCATGGTGACGTCTCAGGCAGCAGCTGCAGCTGCCGAGGACAGCCAGGAAGCCCCGGTGGCTTCTTTTGCAAAGAAGGGGGAGGTCTTGACAGACTGCCCACTCCAGGGAGGGTTCTGTGAGCCCCGTCCCAAGGGCCCGGTCATCTAAGACCCTAGGAATGCACAAAGGCAGAGGAAGCTGGCAACATTTCAGAACTGCTGGTCTCTGCCTTCAACACTGCTACTTTGGGAATCAGGGTTTGTTTTGTCAGCATCAGTCCTTCCAGTGAATGTTCAGGGGGTTGATTTCCTTTAGGATTGACTGTCTTGATCTCTTTGCTGTCCAAGGGACTCTCAAGAGTCTTCTCCATCACCATAGTTTGAAAGCATCAAACTATGCTTTTATCATCATTCTTTGATGATCAGCCTTCTTTATGGTCCAGCTCTCATATCTGTGGTGGCTCTTTATTATTTGGCATGGTACTTGCTGGTCCGAAGAGTGGCCTCACACAGAGCTCCGCAGTTGATCCACACACATCCAACCATCCACATCCCCATCTTGCAAGAGAGAAAATGAGACTCTGCAAAGTGGCATGACTCATCCAGGGTTGCCCAACTGGTATGGGGTGGCATTCACATGTGGGAATAAGTCCCCTGGCTTCTGGGGCTGGGCTCTGTGCCTGTGTGAGCTCATTTGAGCTCCTCACCAACCTCCACTGGAGGGGCTGGGGCTTCTCATTTCCCAGGTGGAGATGAGTCCCTGAGGTTACATGAGTCCTGTAGGTCATGGAGCCAATACCAACTCTGATGACTTCTGACCTCAGGTGCTTTCTTCTCCACCACACCACCGTACCTGGACAGGTGGGGCCCAGAAGGTTTGGGGCTGAGTCCTGTCTTCCATGCAGTCTGGCTGCTTGGGACAAATGGTGGCTGGAAGCATGGGGGTGAGAGTGGAAGCATACCCACTGGCTAGGGGACTGGGTCGTGCACCCCCTGAGTCAGGTGCCACACCTCCTCGGTAAGCCAGGGACCATGCTGGCAGCAGTTCTGGCCTGCAAACATAGAGCATCTTGCCTTCCACCAGCACCTCTGGGGGGAAGGCTTGGTGTCATGGAAAAAGAGTGTGGACTCAGGAGACAGACCACCCGAGTTCAAATGCTGATGCTGCCATAGCCTTGCATGCATTAATTAATTTTCCTGCGCCTGTTTTCCCACCTGCATGATGATGGCTTCCTTGGTGGCTCAGATGGCAAAGAATTCGCCTGCCAATGCAGGAGACCTGAGTTCGATCCCTGGATAGGGAAGATCCCCTAGAGAAGGAAATGGTAACCCACTCCAGTATTCTTGCCTGGGAAATCGCATGAACAGAGGAGCCTGAAAACCCCACGGGCAGAGCAGCCTGGCAGGCTACAGTCCATGGGGTTGCAAAAGTGTTGGACATGACTTAGCAACTACACAACAGCAAAATAACGAAGGCAGTGATGCCTACTTTGTAAGACTGCTTTGGAGATGAAAGTGAGGCCGTGTGTGTCCGTCGTCCAGCACTGTCCCTGAAGCGTGGTAGACGCTTAGGAAGGGCAGCTGATGTGATGATGACTACCGCGCGGGGCCAAGCACGCAGTGTACAGTCCTGGGAACTGTGTAGGTGCTTGGGGCCCAGAACAAACTCGATGCTATGTGTGTGTCTGCACACCTGGCTTCCCTGCTTGCAGCCCGTGGGGCCAGTGCTGGGCAAGCATGAGGGTCACCAGCTGTGAAACCTTGGCGAGTTACTTCAGCTGAGTCTCCTCTGCCTGTCTGCGAGATAGGAGTAATCATAGAAGCACTTTCCTGGAAGGGTTGTGAGACTCAAAGGAGGCCATGCATGCAGAGACTCAACACAAAACAGGCTTTATATAGACATGTATTTGAATATATATATATACAGATATATGGGCTTCCCTGGTGGCTCAGTGGTAAAGAATATGCCTGTGATGCAGGAGACTTGGGTTCGAGCCCTGGTCAGGAAGAGCCCCTGGAGGAGGGCATAGCACCCACTCCAGCACTCTTGCCTAGCGAATCCCAGAGACAGAGCAGCCTGGCAGGCTGCAGTCCATAGGGTCGCACAGGTCAGACACGACTGAAGCAAATAAGCGGCAGCACACAGCCGTGCGACAGAGCGCTGACACCCTCATTGTCTCACGCGTCAGCTCAGCCGTCGCCGCCTGGATGTCCATGTTGAAGGGACTAGGGGCCTTGTCTCAGTCGAGGAGGAGGAAAGGGCCATTCCTGGTCAGTGACGTGAGCTGAAAGTCGATGAGGAGCGTAAGTCCACGTTTGCTCTCTTGGCGTGGGTAATCTCCAAGGCCCTGTTGGTGCAGAGCGTGACTCTTTCCTACCTGCAGTGTTAGTTGTCTTCTCCATCCATGAGGGACTTGGGCTGGCTGATCTCTGAATTCCTTTTTAGCACCATTACTCTGGGACCCCAGTGACCCGGAGCATCATCCAAAGTGCTCCTCTCCAGAGAGCTGGCTGTAGTGGGGAACAGGAAAGAAGTCAGCTCCTGCTGGTCCCTGACTCTGGGGGTGCGGTGGTGGGGAGGGTTTCAGAGGCAGCTCCACAGCTCAGCGGGCGCCGCCTGGTCAATAACCGGGCTTCCCCCAGCCCGCAGGTGCAGGCTTCCTCCCTGGTTCCAGCCCGGTGGGGACAGGCTGGTCCAGGCTCTCTGCTGTGCTCTCTGGCTCGAAGCAGTGTGTCTGGGGAACTTTGTCCATACCAGGTGGCTGTTGAGTCTGCTGGTGTGGCCATGAAACATGGCACGCAGAGCTGCTTAGACCTAAGGAGCGGATGGACCTTGACCGCCAAAGGGGCCTGTGAACAGACCTTCATCATCCTCCCAGAGGAAAGAGACACCGAAAATGAAGCTGGAGAAGAGAATGATCATCTGCCGAGCTTCCCACTCTGTTGGCACCACGCAGCTTCTCAGGATACAAAACGACAAGGGGCCCGTTATATAGGAAATAAGACAAAATAAGACAAATTGCTTATTTTTTAGAATTTTTTAAAAAATGTCTTTCTTCTAACTTGACTATAAGCTGCAAGACTGTGAGGATATCCTTCATGCTGTTAACCAAAGTATCCCAGCATCTGGCAGTGTGCTTCACCTGTGGCTGCTGCTGCTGCTGCTAAGTCACTTCAATCGTGTCCGACTCTGTGTGACCCCATAGACGGAAGCCCACCAGGCTCCCCCGTCCCTGGGATTCTCCAGGCAAGAACCCTGGAGTGGGTTGCCATTTCCTTCTCCATCTGTGGCAGCTCTCAGTAAATACCCATTAACTTAGTGGAACAATTACAGTATTGCTGAGTAAGAATGGAAGTGTGATCAAGGTGCTGGGAGAAAGTAGAGAAGGTAAAAGCCAGAGAGGTGACAATTAGACCGGGTTTTGAAGAATGAATAGGAGTTCATCAGGGAGAGACAGTATCAAAGATTTTATTTTTTTCTTCAGTTAGATTTCAGGATAAACTTTCTGTTGGTGATACTTATGAGACCCTTAAATAAGCTATGATAGGAGGTGAAGGTGTGAGCCATAGAGAAAGAATAAATTTCTTGAGGTTTCCACAATGAGGAAGAGAATTGATGGATATTAATGGCTAGCCTTGTATGTACCCAATGCTGTGCCAGGTACTTACTGCATGATATCTTATTCCTTCTACCCCTCCTATGAGATAGGCGTTTGATAGGTGGAGGTGCAGGCTTAGAGGCTTCTGTAACTCGCTATGGGTCTGGGAGCTTGGAGGTTGGACTAGACCTAGTGTTTTCCACACCCAAAGCTCCTGTTCTTTCATGGGGAGGCTGTCCTTCCTTCAAGGCAGGGGACCTGGTCACCTTAACCATAAAGTAAATGAATTAAACGCCCCTCTAGAAATAGAGCCTTCTGTTAAAGCTCCAGGTTCCAAGGCCAGAGTTTGAAAATAAGCTCCAAGACTTTCTCTTCCAAAAGAGAGAGAGAGAGAGAAAAAAAAAAAAAATCATCTGCGCCTGTAGCTTTTCTGCTTTACTTTCTCCCAGTTCACTCCTGTGCCCTCACTGTCCATCCTCTGGCTTGAGGACACTCAGAAGCTCCAGGAGGAGGCCTGAGCTGTTTCATCCATCAAGACCTTGAAAGGACCAGGGCAGGTTTGGGAGGCAGGATGGGGTGGGGGAGCCTGGTTGTTCCAGAAGGGAATCACAGCCCGGAGGTCCCTAGCTCCATTCCCTGGAGGGGAGGAGGTGGTGGGGGTGGGAAGGGTTGGAGGGGCAGAGGAAAAGAGAAGATAAGCCAGTGGTCATTTGTCTTTTTAATTGGCTCAAATGCTCAGAGGACAGAGGCGTGATTATCCTGGCTCTGGGCCTGGACAGGGTCCAAGCTCCAGGCCGTGGAGCAGGGGCTGTGCAGTATGGGGCTGCAGAGGGAGCCTGTGCTCTGCCCTTCACCCGGGAGGGGCCCCTGGGGAGGGAGGGGGGCTCTGGAGATGGGCCGGGAGGCAGCAAAACGTGGTCAGAGGCGGCTTTTGCTTCTCCGGCATTTAAGAAATTTTAAAACAGTAATTCAGTGACTGAAATAGACATATTTTAAAGAATCCGTGGCATCCAAAGGCCCCTCCTAATTCATTCCTGTGCTTGTGGATGGAGCCTGTCAACCAGCTAGACCTAGAGGTGTCTGTAGGGAGGGAGAGTGTGGGAGGTGTTTGTGTGGAACTTGAACTTCCCTTTAATAAGGACAGAACAGACAGTGCTCAAGCACCGGGGATAGTAAGGTATGCCCTCCTATTTGCTAGCCCATTTACAGTCAGCAATGAATGAATGTTAGTTGCTCAGTTGTGTCCGACTCTTTGTGACTGCACAGACTGTAGTCCAGCAGGCTCCTCTGTCCATGAGATTGCCCAGGCAAGAATACTGGAGTGGGTTGCCATTTCCTTATCCAGGGGATCTTCTTGACCCAGGGATTGAACTCAGGTCTCCTGCATTGCAGGCAGATTTTTTACCGGCTGAGCCTTCAGGGAAGTCCATAATCAGCAATGCCCTGTTGCATTTATTACCCCGTTTGGGTCTCTGAAACAAATCTGGTGGAAAAGGTAGGACACGTACAAAAGCAGTACACCTTCCCACGTCACAGGTCGCAGACGAGGAAGCTTCAGCTCTGAGAGGTTTGGTGATGTTGCAAGTCCCAGCTCTGTAGCTGGGACTCAAATCTGGGTCTTCGAATTCTGAATCTGTGGGCTGGCCCCCAGAGCTGTCCACCCCACAGAGGATCCACGCAGGTGGATGCCTCGCGTGGCCTGGTGGTTCCCAGTGATGGATGTGGGCACAGCTGCCAGGAACAGACAGCTCAGTTCAGCCTGAGCACATCTCAGCCTGGTGAGCTTTCTTGGTGGGAGGAGGATGCTCCCAGGGCAGGGAGGGAAGAGGTTCCCGGCAGCATGATTGGTCCGGAGAGGAAATGGTGAGGGCAGGGAGGGAAGGTGAAAGATGGGGTGGTCTCAGTTAGTACCAGAGTATCCAGCTAACCAGGGCTTCCCTGGTGACTCAGACAGTAAAGAATCTGCCTGCAATGCGGGAGACGCAGGTTTGATCCCTGGATCGGGAAGATCTCCTGGAGAAGGAAATGGCTCTACCCACTCTGGCATTCTTGCCTGGAGAATCCCATGGACAGAAGAGCCTGGCGGGCTACAATTCATGGGGTCGCAAAGAGTCGGACATGGCTGAGGGACTGAGCACACAGAACAAGAGCAGGTTCAGCCTGTCCTGAGTCTGTATTTGTGGTAAGGGTCCTTGGGATGCTGAAGGTTGCCTACAATCCCTAGGCCTCCAAGATCTTTTCTCAAGAGTTTCTATTGCATCCTTGACTAAAATGGAAAACGCATCGCCTCAGTATGGTGAGGCTTGAACTGCCCAGACTGAACTGCCAGTCTCTGAACCAAAGGCAAAGGAGGGTGCTTTGACTTTGCTTCTGTGACACTCCCGGCCCTTGGGAGGAGGTAGCTCAGCCTCAGACTTCTTCAGCTGGTGAGCGGGCAGCTCCTGGCCCCTGGGAGCCCCATGCCTCTCCCTCTAGCCCTGCGGCCCCTGTCCTGTCCTGACCTGAGCTCTCCCTCTTCTGGAGTCCTTGGAGTCCCTCTTCCAAGCTCAGCTTGGATAGCGTCTCCTGGGTCACGGCTCTTCCTGACTTCTGTTGCCTTACCCATCAGCTGGATTCTGCACTCCCCCCGCCAATACCCCAGGCTGCAGGAAGGGGAGGCAGATGCCAGCGCAGGGGAACATGGCCCAGTGGAGAGTCCTGGTGGAACAGAGAGGAAGCAAACGCTGCCTGCGTCCAGGCTCTGCAAGATTGAAGGAGGGGACAGGGGCAGGTGGAAAGACACTGCCCCAGCGTCCCTCCCCGCCGCAAAGTCTGCTTGCTGCCCTCTCCCTACCCTGAGGCAGCTCCCGGAGGGACTGGCAAGCTGGGCAGGTGCAGGGGACCAGGGGGGCCTCCTGCGGGCCTTGTTCTGCCGCCCTGGGTGCTGTGGGAGGGACTCTGCATTTCCTCCCCCAACCCCAGCGCCACTCTGCCGCCATTCTACTTTCTGTCTCTGAATTTGACTCCTTAGGTATCTCCTGTAAGTGGGATCATACAGTGTTCATCCTTCAGTGACTGGCTTCTTACACTTGGGACAGTGTCCTCAAGGTTCCTGCACTGTGGCCTGTGTCAGAGTTCCTTTCCCTGTTAAGGCCGAACAATCTCCCATTGTATGGACACGCCACATTTTGTTTACCTGTCACAGTCGGTGGACACTTCGGTTGTTTCCACCTTTACAAATCTCTCCACCTGTTGCGACTCAGCTCAGGCGTTACCTTCTCTGCAAACCTAAACTGCACACGGTTGCTGAACGTGTCCAGGGCTGGAGAGTTGTCTGGGGACGTGCATGGTGGAGGCAGCCGCTCCCCCACACCAGCATTCCCAGGTGCCTTGAGCAGGAGGGAGAGCAAAGTCTGCTTGTTGCCTACGCCTGTGCCGATTGGAGGCCTGGCAGTGTGTTCCTGACACTGAAAGTCACTTGTTGGAGATGACAAAAAACATCAGATTCATAGGGTGGCCTTTTCTCCCAAGAAGGAGGTGTCTCTCAAGTCCTGGTCCGATAACTGTGCTGGTTGGAAACTCCTGGAGGATGAGGCAGGGCCTCTTGCCCCGAGGTGGGCCCCAGCTCAGCCCTCAGACCCGAAGGGACTTAGGGTGGCTGAGCTTGAGCTCTGAGAGCTGCTGGGGCTCTAGGTGGGAGGTGTGTGAAACTGCTTTACGCTTTAGAGGGAGTCCGTAGTCTACTACCGCAGACCCTCTTCATCTGTTCCTGAGCCAGTCAGCCAGGATGAGGGGCCTGGGAATGACACGTCAGTGCAGGAGAGAAAATGAAAGAAGTGCCAAGGGAGGGAGGAGAGTCAAGAGCAGAGGCTGAAAGCCTCTGGGAGTGTGAGGTGCTCTCCGGCATTTTAGAGAAGGGCTGCTTGAAGAATCTTTTGCTTGTCCTTTAGCAAAACACTAAATTTACTAAAATTTTTAAAAATTGCTTTGGATTTAGGATTTCCTTGGTGGTGCAGGAATTAAGACTCTGCCCTTTCACTGCAGGGAGAATGAGTGAGAACCCTGGTTGGGGAACTAAGATCCCACAGGTCTTGCTGCACGGCCAAAAAAAAATCACTTTTGATTTATATGGCACATCACAGACTCTTCCAGTGCTGAGACTCTGAAAGTTCCTTCTCACATTTGAAGGAAAGGAGAGTGACCACGCGGGAGGGGCGCGGCGCGGGGGAGGGGCGCACAGGAAGTGGTGCACTGCAGCGATTTGCCAGCAGGTGGCGATAATGTGTCTCAGGGAAAGACCTTTGTTTCATTGGCCAAAGGTCCTGGATGAGTTAGTGGGTGGCCTAGGGCTAGGTGAGGGTTGTGACTTAGAACCTAATTTTCTTTGCCTTTGGTCAGATGTGAAGTATGATCTGCCAGTGGGTTAGACACTACCCACCCAAGATCTATGGAGGTAAGTTACACTCATTCTACTCTGCCCCAGAGACAAGGAGTAAGAGCCAGGGTGAGCTTTACAATAATAAAAGATGTCAAAATTTTATGGTAGTGAGGTCCTCATCACCAGAGGTATTCAAGCTCAGGCAGATGATTCTTCCTTAGCAATATTGTCAAAGATCCTCAAACCTTAGATGGGTTAGGGTTAGGCAGCCTTTCCACCCCAGAGAGACTTTCCTGTTATTTTCCTAAGAGGAAAATGATGAATAAGTTCTTGGCTCATGGAAGGAAGCAGTGTGCCTTATCTACCAGTGACTCGCCTGTCCCTAGGACATATAGGCTCATGTAATAAACATGTCAGTAGATACAGCAGCCTTATTAGCTAATTAGGGATCAGTGCTGTTGTTAACTCACTGGAGCAACTTACAGGACCCCTGCAGTGGCTGATGGTTAACAAAAACCCTTCTAACTTCCATGATGGCATCTGCCACCCTACCTACCCCCCACCCCCAATCTCTCAGCTGGCTGCCATGTCTGTGCTGCCATTTTGAAACTTCAGGTTAGCTTTCAAGGAGCCCCACCCTTAGCTCCTTAAGGACCTTAGCATTCATCGGACACAAGATGGTGAGGACAATGTGCATACATGCTAAGTCGCATCAGTCGTATCCGACTCGTTGTGACCCACGGTTGTGACCGCCAGTCTCCTCTGTCCATGGGATTCTCCAGGCAACAATACTAGAGTGGATTGCCATGCCCTCCTCCGGGGATCTTCTGACCCAGGGATCGAACTCACGTCTCCTGCATTGGCGGGCAGGTTCTTTACCTCTGGCACCACCTGGGAAGCCCCTAATGAGGGCAATAATCACTTCCATTTCTTCTCTGTCTCTCTCAGGAGATGGAGCCAGGCAGGAGTGACACTGCTGCTCCATAACCATCTGGAGAGCTCCAAGTGTCCTAAAAATACCAGTCCTCACCCCCGTGTCCGATCCCAGCCCCCACATCCAGAAATCCCTGACAGTAACCGTATGCCACCAACGAGTCAGTCCAGGCCGCCTTGGCAAATGTCAGCCACAGTTGCTTGTAATCTTCAGGGAGGAAGGGCGGTGCCAGAAGCGACCGGTTTCTTTATCCACATCACCCAGATATAAACAACATAGGGGAACCGTGACAGGGAGTGCCTCCTAGACCCGTCCCCCTGATCCATTTCTCCTGAGCTGAGTTACCCTCAGGCTCAAGGCCCTAATGGTTCCCGGGATTTCGGCTTATGACTCTTATCTGCTGGAGGCAAAAGCACCTCAGTGAAAGACATTTTTGGTGCCCTGTTCTGGATGGCTCAGTAATCCTCTCATTTATGTACGCAGACAAGGAGATCAAAGCCCCCCGGGATGCATAAAACATGTCAGGGCTGGGAGTCATACATCCATTAAAGCTGACAAATGCTTTGTCCAGCCGACGGGTGGCCAGATAGCCACTCTAGGGGACAAGAGAGCTGCAATGAGCCAAGCAGAGGAGGGCAGACGTGCACTGGGCTGAAGGCTGGAGAGGCAGGGCTGAGCACGGAGCCAGAGGGGGGCACGCAGGGCGGTCATGGCACCCAGGCCCCAGCCTCCAGAAGCACCCAGTCTTCCATGAGGACCGTCGATGTTTTCTCAGGACAGTGCAGGAAAGCAGGTTCCAGATGCCCTCCTCATTTGCTGTCACATCCTCCAGTTCTCTGGCTCAGGTAGGCGTGAGCTCTCCAGGGTCCACGGGGGAGAAAGTCCTCTGAGAGTTCCTGCTCGAGTGACATCATCAGTTCCCCTCCGCTTTCAGGGACGTCACTCTGCAGTCAGAGCAAAGTGTCCCGGAGGGGGCCTGATGCTCTCCCGACCTCTCCCCAAATAAGGAGAGGTCTTAGGTCAGAATGTGCTTGGATCTCTGTGTGTGTGTATGAGAGAGACAGCAGGAGGAGAGAGAGAGATAGTGGAGCTGAGACCTGGACCAGGAGCTCTGGCTGCTGCACGAACCCATAGTTCGAGGTGCTGAACTATTCTGGTACCTGCAAATATCATACGTTATTATGCCTTCCAGGGGAGCCTCATAAGAACTGCACAGCCTGGGCTGGCTTCACACAGGAAGTCTCCCTTCAAAGCTGCAGCTGGTGGGAGCTGCCCGGGGAACTGCCAGGGAAGCCTTGTCTGTAGGTTTGAGAGATGCTGTGCTCGGGGTGCGAAGCCAGCACGGTTGCTAGGGGATGAACTGCTTCTCACAGCTGCTCTGGCTTTGCTCCTCTGGGTGTCTTTGTCCAGTGCTAGGCTCACAGAAGCAAATTGAGAACCAGAAGTGCAGTTGGTGAGTGTTCTCCTTCCTCATGCCAGGATCTGCTGTTCCCATTACACCTCCACCTGTCCTCGCAGACCTTGTCTCAACCTCAGAGCTACGGAAGTGATCCTCCCGGCAGCCCCTACTTACCAATGGGCTCTTTTGGAAATAGTAACACAGTTTCCTATGGAGACAATGCAATAGTTCCAATCCTCCAGACAAGACAACAGATTTGATAAAGCAATCATTTTCCTCTCCTAAATGCTAGTTCTTGAGGAGACATAGATTTGTTTTTTAATGTTGGTAATTCTTATCAGTCTTTTATTTATTTATTTTCTCAATTATTTGGCCTCAAGGCATGTGGGATCTTAGGTCCCCGAACAGGGTTCGACCTCTTGCTCCCTGTACTCGCAGCACGGAGTCCTAACCGCTGGACCCCCAGAGAAGTCTCGGGAGACATAGATTTTTAATCAGAAGAAGGTAGAGAAATAGATGGTGATTTATCTGCCTGAGGGGACCCCTGAGTACCTGTGAGTGGTTTTGTAGAGATTGATGACATTACTCTTCTTTTCTTTAAATAGAAGATTACAAGTCTTTTAAAAGATATTTATTTATTCCGCTTCCTCAGGTCTTGGTTGCGGCATGCAGGATCTTTGCTGCGGTGCATATTATTCTACTTTAAAAATTGTACTTAGCCTCAAATCTAATATGTGTCCCTTCCATTCATACAGACCCTTTGTTATCCTTCATTAATTGTGATGGGGGTCAGTTAAAGCAATTTCTTCAAACGAAATTCAAGAAAAAGCAAGATGGGAAAGGAGAGAAGTTCCCCTGAGAAAACCGGGTATGAGCTAAGGCAGAGATGCAGGAGCTAAGAGGGACGTGTGTATATGTGAGCAAGTGTCTGATATGAAGGAAGCTAAATTCTGGACGGAGATTCAGCACTGTCCTACAGAGGTGAGGTTGGAGGGTATGTAATTCCTTCACAGAGAAATGGGAGTCGGCCCTCCTGTAGATGGCGCTTGGTTTTTATTTCAAGCCACTAGAGGGCAGCACTAGCCCAGAACAGTTTGGTTGCTTTGGGCGAAGAGTCTGGAGGGTGAGACCCACTCAGGCAGCACTCCCCCCAGGACCTGCCTGGTTCTCAGCTTTCCTGAAGCTCCCCCAACTTACAGCTCAGGCTGCTCAGTTCCCACCCTCATTCCAAGTTCTGAGACGAATCTTGACAAATATGGTTTTCATCACTAAAGCTTTTGACTTTTGTCGTTGGCCCCAAGTTTTCACTTGTACCCCAATTCTCACCATCCCCTTGTACCTCCTAACTGCTGCTTACTTTACAAAACACCTTCCCTGGATCTCTGGATCTCAGTCTTCTCTCTTCCTTGCATCCCCCTGCCTCACACCCCGGGGACAGAGTTTCCTGACTATGCAGAGACTGGCATCCACTGCTGACATCTCTGATAAAGATGCTGCCTTTGCCCATAGTGGTAGGTCCTGTCTGAAGTCTGTCCCGGCCCATGTGCTGGGGTTGTCTCCTCAGCTCCTGCCCCTCCTGAACTTCCCCCAGACTTCTGCAGTTAAGCCTCTTGCCCAGCAGTATCAGGAGGAAAGACAGCCACATGTATAGACCCTCCGTGATGCTGCATGGCTTAGGATGAAGCCCACAAGCCTTAAGATGAGAGATGCCTGGCTCTTTTCCAATCTTCTTCTCCAGCTCCCCCTCCCCGTCCCTTTAGGCATACCCTTTGCTCTAGTCATCCCCTTGCTTGCCTGTGTGCTCAGTCTGACTCTTTGCGACCCCGGGGACTGTAGCCCGCCAGCCTCCTCTGACCACAGGATTCTTCAGGCAATAATACTGGAGTGGGTTGCCATTTCCTTCTCCAGGAGATCTTCCTGACCCGGGGTTGAACCTGTGTCTCCTGCATTGGCAGACTGATCCTTTACTGCCGAGCCACTGAGGAAGCCCCAGTCATTCCTACGTGGGTTCTTTTTGCTGCTGTTTTGAAGTCCCTCATAAGCTTTTCCTTCTTTCTAGATCAGCCTTCTCCTACATGAGCCTGGCTAACTCCTCTGCTTGATTTAAGACTCAGCTCAAGCTGTGTGTCCAAGGGGAAGCCCTCCCCGATGCCTGACTTGGGGTAGGAGTCCTCTCCTGGGCATCTCCACATCCTGTTCTGCCCACTGTTGCAACTCTGATTCAGTGTTTTGCTGAATTACACAGCCCCTAAAAGCCACCTGATGCTGGGGTTCCCCACAGCGTGTGTATCTGGTGGACAGGGACTCTGACTCATGCCTTCTGTGTTCCTGGTGCCTGGACAACACAGCCTGTCTGTGCATGGACACTGACTGTTCAACGAATCGTGAGTCAAGGGCATCTGAATGATATACTTAAGCATTTTCCTAAGTACGTTCCAAGAAATTCCATTTCCACTGAATGGTAGACATTAGTAGACTAAGGTTTTCATAGAAAATGAATTTGGAGAAATGCTAGATTAAGCAGAGTAAAATAGATGCCTTTTTTGAAGTATTTTCCACAGTTTCAAGTATGCAGTATGTATTACTGTCTTAAGGAGCCTCTGATTTTGTAGGGCTGCCTGGCACATCCTTTGGGAAACTCTGTTATAATGCCTATATCCACTCTCTCATGGAGCACAGGGAGAGAGAGTAGTGTGATTGCTTCTGTGGGAATAAGGCCACCGTAGCCATGGTGACACACATCTCTGTGTGTTTAACTATGCATCCACCACATTTGTTGTTGTTTAGTCACGATGTTGTGTCCAACACTTTTGCAACCCCGTGGACTGTAGCCCACCAGCCTCCTCTGTCTATGGGATTTCCCAGGCAACAATACTAGAGTGGGTTGCCATTTCTTTCTCCAGGGGATTTTCCCAGCCTAGGGATCAAAGTCATGTCCCCTGAATTGGCAGGTGGATTCTTTACCACTGAGCCACCAGGGAAGCCCATCCATTATGTTTACTGTCTTGTTACACTAGAAATACTAGTGTTTCATAGTCCTTAAGATCTATGGAAAACTCACTGAACTTCGCCATTTCATCCCAGGGATCTTGGGAAGTAAGGCCATTTCATTATTTCTTAATATTTTCAACCCACAGGTTCCTTTAGTCAGGGACCCTCTTCCTTCTCCTTACCAGATGGAATTCATTTGCCTAATTTGTGAGTTTTGACAGTGTTTGTGCCCTTTGGCTGCACAGTCACTTCCCCGGGTTTCTGTGGGGCCCGGCAATCGCGAGGCCACTGTTGGCCTCTTAGAAACCCACTCGTCAGAGAGAGGTTCGAAGATGGCGGCCCCTCGGCCAAGCCTGCGCTTGGCTTCACAGGCTCTGAGAATTCCGAGACTTGGTAAAGGGACTCCCCTGGGGCATAGCTCCAGCTCCAGCTCCAGGAAAGGCCTCATTAATCCTCATACCGTTTTGTCTGGGCTGATGGCATTTCAGTGGGGGCCGAGTCTTATTCTTACCCGCGTGCACGCTCCTTCAGTCCTGCGAGGCACCCTCCCACCTGTCTTCAGGGCCCCCTCACACTTCTCAGGGGAAAAGAATGGGATGGGTGGGTGTGGGAGGTTTAATTCAGGGCAGAAAAGAGAGGAGAATGTCCCATCAATCACAGAGCATTAAATACATGACCAGGCGGGGTTAGCAGGACACCTTCCACAGCGGCCTTTAAGAACTTAGACATCGGGGCTTCCCGGGCGGTTCCAGTGGTTAAGACGTCACCTCCCAATGCAGGGCTTGCAGGTTCAATCCCTGCTGGTGGAGCTGAGATACCACCTGCCTTGAGGCCAAAAAAACTAAAACTCAGTGAAGACTTAAAAATGGCCCACCACAACAGCAGCCAAAGAACTCAGACGTCGGTTGCCTGGATGCTGCTCCCTGGGGGAAGAGCCTGAAGGGAATGCCTCTCAGAGGTGCCTACCACAGAAGGCAGCAGAACCAAGTCAGCTGGCCACTGCTCTCTGATGAGGATGGAGAAGGGGAGATGGTGGGTGGAGTGGGAGGTAAGAAGGGCAAGAAGGATTTCCACTGTGGCCTTCTCAGTTCATGCCTTTGTCAGCTATTTGCTGCTGGCCTGCCATGTGCCAAGCATTGCTCCAGGCCCAAAGGACACAGCAGTGAGCAATGGGGCTGACACGCCCCAAGTATCTGCAGAATTGTCCCAAACTCTGAAACAAAGACTTGTTCAACAAATAATTTTTAGGTCTACTCTGTGCCAAGTCAGCTGCCAACTTTAGGTTTCTTTTCATTTTCCTATTGTGGCAAAATATCCATAACATTAAATGTGCCATCTTAACCACTGTTGACTATACAGACTTTGACTGTACAGACCTTTGTTAGCAAAATCTCTGCTCTTCTAGACAGAATATAAAAAAGCAGAAACATTACTTTGCCAACAAACTTCCATACAGTTAAAGCTATGGTTTTTCCAGTCATCATGTATGGATGTGAGAGTTGGACCATCAAGAAGGCTGAGTGTTGAAGAGCCAATGGTTTTGAACTGTGGTGCTGGAAAAGACTCTTGAGAGTCCCTTAAACAGCAAGGAGATCAAACCGGCCAATCCTAAAAGAAATCAACCCTGAATATTCATTGAAAGGGCTGATGCTGAAGCTGAAGCTCCAATACTTTGGCCACTTGATGTGAAGAGCTGACTCATTAGAACAGACCCTGAAGCTGGGAAAGATTGAAGGCAGGAGGCAAAGGGGATAACAGAGGATGAGATGGTTGGATGGCATCGCCGACTCAATGAACGTGAGTTTGAAAAAATTCCAGGAGATGGTGAAGGACAGGGAAACCTGGCGTGCTGCAGTCCACGGGGCTGAAAAAGTTGGACACAACTGAGCAACTGAACAGCAACAAACCACTGTTGAGCGTGCGGTTCCACCAGTGGCATCACGTTCATTCACAGTGGTGTGCAGCCACCACCACCACCATCCATCTCCAGAACTTGTCATCTTCCTAAATTCAGAGCCTGCACCCATGAAACACTGACTCCAGTGCCTGGAAACCATCACGCTACTTCCTGTCTCTGTGAACTTGACTTCTCTGGTGGAATCATAAGTGTCTCTCCTGATGCTATTGGCCGATTTCACTGAGCAGAATGGCCTCATTTCATCCATGGGTCAGAATTTCCTTCTTTTTAATGCTGAAAAATATCCTATTGTAAACACCGCATTTTGTTTATCTGTTCATCTGTTGATGAACATCTGGGTGATTTCCACCTTTTGGCTCTTGTGAATAAGGCTGCTATGAACTTGGATGGGTGCTTACCTGGTGGTGCTAGTGGTAAAGCATCCGCCTGCCAATGCAAGAGACTTGGGTTCAATCCCTGGGTTGGGAAGATCCCCTGGAGAAGGAAATAGCAACCCACTCCAGTATTCTTGTCTGGGAAATCCCATGGACAGAGGAGCCCAGTGGGCTGCAGTCCTTGGGGTGGCAAGAGTGTCAAATACGATGTAGTAACAAAACAAAACAATGAGAACTTGGACAGCCAACTTTCATTTTACTTCAGTGGTGAAGGCAAGCATTATCTCTGGGAGGAGAAAGGGGAAGTGGGGACATCCCTTAACTGCACCACTTGAGTTTGGATGTCATGAATCTAAGGTGCTCAACTACAGAAGTGTTTTGTGGCTGTAACTTCATTCCAACAGGTCCAAGAGGCAGGAAATAGAAGGTAAGTGTCCAAGGCAGATCTGAACTCATCTGGGGTGGATCTTGCAAGTTCAAGGGGAAGAATCAAGATGACCTTGGAGCTCTCCGCCTCTTCTCAAGGAGGATTCCTCTTGATTTCTCACAGAATCAAGAACATGAGCTAGTGGGCAGGTGTCAGACTTCCTAAATGAGTGGACAGACATTTGATGAATCGGAAATGTGGGGGTCTTGATGGCTCCAGAATTCTTACACCCTGCAGTCCCCACCCATCCTCTAGCCGGCCTAAGGCAGGTACTGGAAATTCAGTCCTGATTTTTAGCTGGAAATTTTCCAGTCCCTTTGCTTTCCCCTCCTGGCGTGTCTTGCCACCTCTTATTTGCAACTTACTTAAAAAACCACACACACAGTGAAAGTGAGTTGACTGGAGAATATGCAGAGGAAATGGAATTTGGAAGCATGAACTATGGAGGCCCATGGGCAAATCTAGAGAACAAGGAAGGGAAGCTTAATTTTACAGGGTAAAGGGGAGAGTAAGGAGGGGCTGCAGTAACCACAGAATCTGTTGGAAGAAGCTGATCTGAAGTAGTTTGGGGCTTACTTGAAGGCATGTGTGGAGAAAAAGAATGAAAAGTAAATGTAGGTCTTAAAACAGATGCTTATGAACAGTCCTGACCAAGAGAGGAGATCAAAATCAGAGTGATCCAAATGTTTTCAGATTAGAGAACGAATTTATTGTTGCTAGGGGGGAAGGATCGGGGAGAGGGGGAAGGGACAGTTAGGGAGTTTGAGATTGACATGTACACACTGCTGTAGTTTAAATGGATAACCAACAAGGACCTACCGTACAGGGAACTCTGCTCAGTGTTATGTGACAGCCTGGATGGGAGGGGAGCTTGAGGGAGAATGGATACATGTATATGTGTGGCTGAGTCTCTTCACTGTCCGTCTGAAACGGTCACAACATTGTTAATAGGCTGTACTCCAGTATAAAATAAAAACTTTTAAAAAATAAAGTTTTAAGTATCTGAAGATGCCAATGTATTGATCACTCACTCGGCGATTACTTCCTGACGCTCCAACCCTCTCAGACAGGTGGAGGCTGGGCGAGGGGGCCGGGATCCTGAGTCTGGTACAGGGGAGGTTTGAGGTGGGGGCAGTGGGGAGAATGAGGCTGTGTGAGGGACACTGGAAGCCAGATGGGGTGATGGGGAGGGAGGAGGAGCCAGAGGGACCAGAGCAAACAGAACTACAATTATTTAAGATGCTGAGCACTAATGGTATGCCGAGCCCTGTTCCAGGCCAGGGACATAGCAGGAAACAAACTGACTGCTCTCAGGGAGCCTACACTCATTCTTGTGGTTTGCAGATTTTCCAGACACCTCCTGGCAATTTCTACCAGTCAAGATGGGTTCCCTCAGGTCTAATGGGTCAGAATCCTCCTCCCTCTCTTTCTTTTATGTATTAATTAATCAATCAGCTGATTAATTATGGGATTGATAACTGGTTAGGGGAGGGCAATGCTGTAGACATGGATTCCCCACTTGGTGTCATGGATTTCGAGTGGGAATTGGAGGGAGAGGCCAGAAATGGAAGAGGCACAGCCCTTAGGGGCAGGACGCTCACCCGAGGGCTGCCAGCTGACCTTCTGTGTCACCATTGTGACTCAGATCTGGGCCACCTGGGGCCTGGCTGGCACCTGAGTCAGAAACTGGCAGGACTGTTCCGGGGGAAATCAAGGCAGCCCTACCCTGGAGAACTATTCAGCGTTGGTGGTGAAAGGCTTCCATGTAGGAAACAAGACAGTATTTTCAGGGACCAAATGGACCAGCTCCAGCTTTTAGAGTTACAAGAGGTTGGAAGGTGTGCTTGGAGTAGGGATTTAATCCACAAGATTAATGGGGAGGATGTTTAGGAAGAATAGTAATAACAAGAGCAAGAATTTTGGTGTCAGAAGGACCCAAGTTGTGATCCAGTCTCAACTGGTGATTTGTCCTCAGTTTTCTCATCCATAAAATGGGCACAAGAATAAGACCCACTTCATAAGGACAAACTTAAGGAATAGAATCAAATTCCGAAGGTGTAATAAGTACTTGGACATAGGAAGCACTTAATGGAGAATAGCCCCCATTGGTTTTGAAGTTCTGACTATAATTTAGTCATATTACCCTCATAGGCAGAGGCCTTGACTGACTGTATATCCCTTGAGCTTGCATCATGCATGGCACATGCTGCCCATGGGAAGACTGAAAAGGTAAGTTGGGACCTCTATACTCTGGGGATGAATGTGGAGGGTGTGACCCACAGTGAGCAGTTCCCACACAACAGCTCCTAGTATTGAATTAGGACTTGCAATGCTGGAGCCAGGCTTCAGCCCGGGGTTGCTAGGTCTAGACCCCAGACTGGCTGCCTCTCTAGACCAGGGAAGGGAGGAGGCGTGGGGGTCAGGTGAGGTGAGTCTGGTCCCCAGCTAACTTGGGGAAACACTTAGCTACTTGAGCTTCTGAAAGCAGTGGAAATAATTAGAAATTTTCTGGTACCTCACTTGTTTTATTTATTTATTTTTTAAAAGATCTTTTTAACTGTCTTTATTGAATTTGTTACATTGTTTCAGTTTTATGTTTTGGTTTTTTGGCCCTGAGGCATATGGGATCTTAGTTATCTGATCAAAGCTTGAACCTGCACTGCCTGCTTTGGAAGGCAAAGTCTTAACCACTGGACTGCCAGGGAAGTCCCTTGTATCTTACCTTATGAATGTGGGGTCAGTGGAGCAGATGTCCTTATTACCTGCACATGCTGAGGTTCAGGAGGTTGAGAGACCGCTGTAAGCGTGCACACTTGGTGAATGGAGGTCCTGACTGACCCTGCTGACCACAAGTCCTGCAGCCTTTTTAAGGGAATTGTGACTGGGCTTGCCCAGATCAGCAGAGGCCTTTTGGCTTCAGAGTTCTGTAATTCTATCTCCATGTTCCTTCACTGACAGGTGTCATAGACCAGCCTGCCTCTATCCCAGGGATCTTAGCATCTTAGGAAAGGGCTTTTGGAGAGGGGAGAACTCAAAGTGGGAAGGTGCTAACTGGTCCTGAGTGCTTTTCTGCATCTAGGCCCTGTGCTGGGCACTGCACAGCCCAGTGTTCACAAATATTCCATGCCAAGCAAGAGGAGGCGTTATCCTCCATTTGCAGAAGAGACCGGAGTTCACAGTGGTCCCATGATTACAAAGACCTATATGGGGATTATTAGGAGTAAGTGAGCCAGAGGGGCAGTGTTTCAGGAAAGGGGGCCTCAGAGACGGCTTATCCCTACTCTACCATCTGCACGAGGTACCCGCAGTACTGGGTCCCTAGATCAGGTCCTCCCAGGCTCAGATGCTGCCTTCCAGGCTTGTGGAAGGAGTCCCGTCCCCCAGGCCTGTGGCTCCCCCAGCAGAGAGAAGGACGCTTCCCAACTCATCCAGGTTTGCTCCAGACGCTGTTGTGTCCATCTCAGTGTTTACACCAACTTCTCAGAGATTCTTGAGCCTCCAGTTCAGCCCCCAATCAGCAGGGAGCGTGGAGAGATCCGGAGCCCTGAGCAGCTGCTGGCCACAGGCTGACCCCTGTGACCCCAGAGTTATCGCAGGGATTCAGTGCTGCGGTGGGCCCAGGACCACCAACGATGCAGCCAGGACAAGGGCGGGGGTGGAGTGAAGAAGAAAGCTAGAGGAGGCTGCCACAGGCCTCTGGACCAGTCCTGGCTCCTCACGGGGTGTGTAATGAGTGCCCGCTGCCTGCAGGGACAATAACGCAAGTGCTGCTAGCATCTCCCGGCATGTTACAGACACTACCACGCTCGCCCTCCCCCAGCCCTGGAGGCAGCTACAGGCACTGTCCAGATTCTGTGGCTGGGGAAATCGAGGTATGCAGCAGAGAGGGATATATGCTATACCTGGAGCACTCCCCACCTGGGAAGTGACAGCACCGGGATGTTAGTCCAGGTGAGTCAGCTCCAGAGCCCTGCCTCACTCCACAGTCCTAGATTGAAACCTACTGGAATTCCCACCAAGCCTTTACATGAGCCTGGGAGCAGGAATCCTTGTGGGGCTTCAGGAACTCAGAGAGAAGATGGAAGAGAGGGTTGAGGGTTTCTGCGTCAGTGGGTAGACTGCCCACCACCAGTCCCACCCCGACCCCACTCCCAGGGAACGAGGACATCAACCCACAGCACATTAGTGTTAGGACTCACCAGCCACAGGGGGAAGGGACTTGTCCAAGACCACGTGTCTGTCACCTCTCGTGAGTGTAGGAAGTATCAGGTCACAGCCATCGTCCCAGCAAGGCCAATTACACTTGCAGTTAAACTCAAGGGACAAATCATAGACTCCTGAGCCAGACAAAGGTCATTTCCTCTAGCCCCCTGTCTCCAGATTTTTTTTAAGATTTTTTTCCTCAAATACTCTTAGGATAAACCACACAAAATTGTTAATATTCAATTATTTTGACCAAGAAAAATGGCAGTTTCCTATCATCCAGTCTAATATTGAGAAGATCACACTGACACAAGAAAATTTGCTGGGAAAACCCGGCTTGGAATTCGGTATCTTTCCGGCGCAAGTCCTTTCTCATCCAGCAGACTGCTCTCAGCACAGTTTATCCAGAGCCAGTTGTCTTGCAAGCGGTCTGCTGCTGCTGCTAAGTCACTTCAGTCGTGTCTGACTCTGTGCGACCCCATAGACGGCAGCCCACCAGGCTCCCCCGTCCCTGGGATTCTCCAGGCAAGAACACTGGAGTGGGTTGCCATTTCCTTCTCCAAGCAGCTGGGTCTGCCGTCCTGCAAACGTCACCAGCTGAGGGGCAGTGGAAGGGGACTGGGCTGGAAGTCTAAACTACGCAAATCTGAGCAAGTCACCCGCTTCCTTGGGCCTCGGTTTCCTCACCTGTGTCTTACGGTGTTTTCACCATTAGACAGAATGATACGTGCCGAGTACCTAGCTCCAGGCACCCCGTCAGTGCTCATGCTATGTGTGCTGGGTGAATCTGAGTCAGCAAGGTCAATGTTCAGCTCAGAAAGAGTCCCTGCAGAGATGAAGCCCCATGTGGCCACCGACCACCCCCACCCCAACTCCACTGCAGGTGCCTCCAGCCATTGGCAGCTGCCACCCGTGTCCCCACCAGGCTCTCTGCATCCACCTCCACCGTCTGCTCTGCCTCTCCTAGCAGTCCACCTGGGTGCTGTTTTGCCTGAAGTCTCAGGGGTTCAGAGAGGCCTGCCAGGCGGGGATCTGATCCCATGAACTGCACCTTCCACCTCACGCAGTCCCCCAAAAGGCCAGGAGACACAGGTCTCAATCAGCGGGGCAAGTGTAATGGCATCCACATGAGTCACCCCCAGGGGAGAGGGTCCCTCTCCCACTGACAAAGCTAAGGGGAGCCACTGCTAGGGTTCCAGGCACCTGGGGGAGACCCAGGGCTGGAGCTGATGAGATCTACTGGGAACCCCTGCTTTCCCGACTGATGTCCGTTCAGTGGCCTGCATTCAGATCCTGGTTCTGCCTTGTATTTGTTGGAGACCTTGGTCACTTGATATCTCGAGAGCTTCCTCCCTGTTAGGTAGACAGATTAGGAAGTAAAGCAGACCCACCACCCAGCACAGCAGCAGGCCCATGGTCCGCGTGCAATCCATTCTGGTGACATTACTGTTACTATAGAAAGAGATTAGGGCTTCCCTGGTGGCCCAGTGGTTAAGACTTTGTCTTTCAGTGCAGGGGGTAGGGGTTCGATCCCTGATTGGGCAGCTAAGATCCCACATGCCTTGAGACCAAAAACCCAAAACAGAAACGATATTTTTACAAATTCAATAAAGACTTTAAAAAAAATGGTTCACATAAAAAAAAAGGAAAAAAGAAAAAAAGAGAGAGAGGGCTCCTGAGGCTTGCAGACTGTCATGGGGATGTCCGAGCCGTGGAGGAAGGAGACGCTGGTGGTGGGAAGTTGGGCTCCCAACCCCCACCCCATTAGGATGTCGGCCTGCGCGAGGGGAGGGGCTTGGTCACGATCCACCAGCCCCGACTGGTCCCTGGACCTCCCGCTGGCCTCCCTCCCTGCAGGGATGATAAGCCTGCTGACGGCACATTAAAGGTGTGGTACAGGGCTGGCCTCCCCGCGAGGCAGCCGCTGATAACCTGGTGGGGGGGCGCTATCTGGAGAGGAAATGGACTGAAATGGGGGCGGCAAATGAGGCCCCGCATCGGGAGGCTGATTGGAGCCCCAGGGCGGGACCCAACCCCGGGGTCACGTCATCCCTTCTCTGCCACCAGGCACAATTGCATCGTGCAATCCATCACTGCCGCTGCCTGGCTTTTTTCCTTCAAGTGCATTACTGCATTCTCATTCTCAGAGATTCCAGACACGGACGAGTCAACTGTGAGCCCCTCCCGTATCTGCCTTTGTCCCCAGAGTCCCCACCCCCAGCCCAGGTCGGGCTGGGCTTTCTCTGGTCCCTTTGCTGCATATTTACATACATGTAAGAGTGAGTGTGATAAATACCAAAATTGTGTGCAAATTCATGTCAAAGGTGTTTTTCTGCACCTTCCCCATCCTGAACACTTGACATGTCTTGGGCATGTTTTCACATCATAAGGAAGTGCCCCATTCATTTTAATGACAGAATTCTAGTCCACAAAATACATGTTCCTTAATTTACTTATATCTTCCTCTTTGCTGTACTTTCAAGTTGCTTTCTTTTCTTTTTTTTTGATTTTTAAAATATTTATTTGGTTGCCTTGAGTCTTAGTTGCAGCATGTGGGTTTCTCTAATTGTGGCCCGCTGGCTATTGTCCTGAGGCCTGTGGGATCTTGGTCCCCTAACCAGGGACTGAATCTGCATCCCCTGCATTGGAAGCTCAGAGTCTTAACCACTGGACAACTAGGGAAATCCCTCGAGTTGTTTTCGATGTTTGCTGTTGCAATGACAGAATGTGGCCATGAATGGTAACTTTCACATATCTTTGAGAAGGAGGGTGTGTCTTAGTGTACCATCGTTTTCTAGAAGTGCAATTACTCCACTGCTGAGTATAAGCATCCTAGATTTTGCATGGTGCTGCCGAAAATGCTCCCCAGAACATTTTTTATCAAGTAACACTCTTGTCAACACTAGATGAGGGTCTTGTCAACACTACATCATCTTCAGAAATGAGCAATATTGTCGTTTTTGCCATTCTGATGGCAAAAATATTGCATACCTATTTAATTTTCACTTTTCCACTTATTGCTGTGACCAGGCAACCTTGCCTATGTTATTAGCTGTCTGTAGTCGTCTTTCTGTCCAGTACTCATGTCTACTATTTGTCCACTCGTCTTTTGGTTGTTTGGAAACAGGAAAGTGTTAGTCGTTCAGTCGTATCCAACTCTTTACGACCCTGTGGACTGTAGCCCACCAGGCTCCTCCATCCATGGAATTTTTCAGGCAAGAATACTGGAGTAACTAGCCATTTCCTTCTCCAGGGGATCTTCCCAACCCAGAGATCGAACCCAGACCTGCACTGAACGCGGATTCTTTACCATCCAAGCCACCAGGGAAGCCCTAGAAATAGGAAGGACTCAAGTCATCTTTCCTTTGTTATACAGCTACTGCAAAAATCTCCCCTTGTCTGACACTCCTAACTCATTCATGTCCCTCCTGAGGCTTTCATGGCCTTTGCAGGATTTTTAAAAAAATATTTATTTTCATTTATTTTTGCTGCCCTGGGTCTTCATTGCTTCACATGGGCTTTTTCTAGTTTTGGCGGGCGGGGGCTGCTCTTGTTGAGGGCTCAGTAATCGTGGCACATGGGCTTGGTTGCTCCTCAGCATACCGAATCTCCCCAGACCAGGGGCGAAACCCCCGTTCCCTGCATTGGCAGGCGGATGCTTATCCACTGTGCTACTAGGGAAGTCCCCTTTGCAGGATTAGCAGCAACCCACCCCATGCTTTGCTTCTGGAAGTTTAGCCCACCTTTCTTTCGTAGATACCTGGTACTAGTATTAACAGTTACTCTTCCAGTGAATGCCTACCATGCACCAGGCTTCCTGTGAGGGACAGGAGAGGCATTGACTGTCTCATCTGCTCCAGGCGAGGAACCGGTTAGTGGGTGCACCTGATGACGGAGGACTCAGGCTCAAGGAGTCAGTTGACTTGCAAAGGCCTCCTGGCTGAGCAGGACTCCGGCCCCAGAGCCACGGCCGCTTTTCTTCCCAGCCCCAGCCCCCTTCCCATGTGGCTCAAACCATCCTTGCCTGAGCCCTAGTTGGGTGCATCATTTTGACTTTAACATATTACCATCTCTAGGATGTGGGCAAAGAGCAAAAGAGCAACTTGTCCCCATTCACTCATGTTTTTGACAAATATCCACTGAGGACTTTCTATGCTTCCAGCTCTGTGCCAAGGGCTGGGGACCCAGTGGGAAAAAGACACAGCCCAGCTCAACAGAAGGGACCTCCTGGCCAAAGCTTTCTGCATTTTGCTTTATCATTTGCTCACTCACTTAATAAGTATCCATGAGTCATCTGGGATTCGAGAGGCACTGCGTATTTTTCTTAATCTCGTGTGTGGTGCATGCCGATGTAGTAGGTCAACTGTTCAAATCTAGGGGCTAAAAATGAGTAAGAAAGGAACAACACAATCAAGAAATCATGCCAACGGCAAGAAGCTCGCACAATCCTGAACTTAAGTCTCTTCCCCAGGTGCCCTGCTTCCCAAGTGGCACTAGTGATAAAGAACCTGGCTGCCAGTGTAGGAGACTTAAGAGACACAGGTTCAGTCCCTGGATCAGGAAGATTCCCTGGAGGAGGTCACAACAACCTACTCCAGTATTCTGGCCTGGAGAATCCCATGGACAGAGGGGCCTGGTAGGCTATGGCCCACAGGGTCGCACACAGTTGGACACTAATGAAGCAACTTAGCACATACCAGTGCCCTGGCCTGGTTAGTTACCCACGCGTGCAGGCCAGCCCGTGTGTGCATACGTACAGCATCGTATGCACATGCCTCACCCCTCTTGTCCAGTTTCCAGAACAGAGGCCACAGATTCCACTTCTCTCTGGAGAGCGGAGGGCACCCAGCCCAGTTCATCCATGAAAGGCCAAGTCCTGGTGGCTCATGGAAAAGGCCATTCAGTCCAGAGCGATGAGCAAGAGGTTAATTTTAACCAAGAGCCCGCAGAGTGACCTTGGCCTAGAAGGAAATGCTCCAGCAGAGGCACCCCCAGAGGGGACCCTCCTCCTTCCACCATCAGGCCGAGATTAGGGACTCCCCTGCCCTCCTGCCCTCCTTCCTCACAGCAGTGCTGTCAGCTCATGGGCAGTTGTCCCCTTCACCTCATCAGTCCTCAGTAATCTGCCTTCAGATCCCTTGGGACTGGCTCCCATCAGCCCTGTCAGCCTCTGCTACCCACGGGAACCTGGTGGCCCAGGGGCCAAACTGATTTGAAACAGCAGCGGAGGGGCTGGGGGTGAGCAGGCTGGGCTCCCACACTGACTCCCACATGACCCCAGGGAGATGCTGTCTGGCCTGGGCCCCAGGCAGGGGAGGGAGCAATTGTGTGCTGCATACATGCACAACCCATACCCGAAGCTTCATGCACATTATCTCAGCTTACCCTTGGCTTCCCTGTGAGCTGGTATGTTTGTGTCCATTTTAAAGACAGTGCAACTGAGGCCAAGAGAGGTTAAGTAACTGGCCAGGGATTTGGCAGCCAGTAAGACGCAGATCCAAGAGGTGGAGTGAATACTTCCTGGTTCCTCCAAAGCCTGTCCTTCCACAGCACAATGGACAAGTGGCCCGGGAACGAGGCCACAGGGGTCTGGGCCCAGCCTGTGGATGGGTCTGGGGCAGTGCCAGCTCCGCCTCCAGCAAAGCCTAACCTCCTCGTTCTCCCAGGAACTGCCCACTGGAGTGGGCTCCACACTGAGGCTCACCTGGGCTTGCGTCCCCGATGCCTGAGCTTGGCAGGTGACCTCACCTCTCACGGACGAGGTTTTCTCATCTACAAAGGGGTCTAGAAACAGAATGGGCTCTGAGGCTGTCGTGTGGCATATGCTGATGCAGGAGCATGGCACTGGGCAGGTAACAAAGGTGCACAGCACTGCTCCAGCACCCTCGCCTGGGATAACAGCACTGGATGTGAGACGCACACTCCCACGAGGGAGGTGTAGTTAAGAGCCCTTTGGGAATGGATTCTTGTCTCCCTCATCGTTGGAGCCCGTCACGGCCAAGGAGGAACTGAAAAGTCAGAAAGTCTCTGCGGGGGCCAGCCAGCCCTTTCCACACTCCCACCATTCTGCCCAGAAAGTTTGTTTCCCCAGTATCTGCTGGACATTCCCCGATGGCTATTTTTATGTTCTTGGCTGCTGTCAGGTGGAGTCTTTACCCCATGAATTATCAATAGAATCCCCATCTCACGGGCAAGGACTCTGGCCACCTCACCTCTCTGGGGACCACGGTTAGTGTCTCAAGGATGAGACTCCATCCAGCCCGCGGCCCCACCAGCACCAGATGTTTCTCCTCCTTGCTTTTCCACCAGGCACTCACAAAACCTTCCTGTCATCCTCTCGGAGCAGTTTGCTTAACCTTATTAAGAAGATAGCCCCACACGGCCACTTAGCCTGCCCTGCATGAGTTGGGTCCACCCCAGTCCTTGCTTTTCACCTCAGTGCTATTTGCTGGATCCCTCAAGTGCTGGGCATAAAGCCAGGGTCAGCGTGCCAGCCTGTCCACCCCAGTGATGTGATGGTGAGCGGCACCGTCAGCCTTGCCACCTCCACCTGTTCAGGACTAGGCGGCCACACATCTGAGAGGCTTCGTACAGCCAGGGACTTGTAAAGCCAGGGACTTACAAGAGCACTTGTAAACTGTCAAGTGCTGTGCCCTGGGGGCCCCATTCTCATTAGTAACTTTTTAAAAAATATTGGATTACTCTCCTTTTGGCTGTGCCCCAGAGCATGTGGGATCTTTGTTCCTGGACCAGGGATTGAACCCTCGCCCCTGCAGTAGAAGGGTGGAGTCTTAACCACTGGACCACCAGGGAGGTGCTGTGAATAATGTTTTAAAGGCTCTGGACTCTGTTCCATCAAATGAATAGCTCTTTTGCCTTGGTTAAGAAATGAGGTTTTTCTGGGGAGCTAATTAATCTGATTTGGAGAATTCTCAAATACAAGAAGGGCTTCCCAGGTGGCTCAGTGGTAAAGAACAGACCTGCCAATGCAGAAGCCTCCAGAGACATGGGTTAGCTCCCTGGGTTGGGAATATTCCCTGGAGGAGAAAAGGGCAACCCACTTCAGTATTCTTGTCTGGAAAATCCCAGGGACAGAAGAGCCTGGTGGCCTACAGTCCATGGGGTTGCAAAGAGTTGGATATGACTGAGCAACTGCATACACACACAAATACAAAGATATCTGTTTTCAAAAAAAAAAAAAAAGCCTGCAATAAGCTAAAATCTGCCCTCCAGGAAAGCGGGTGAGTGGGGTGGGCAGAGGCGGGACCGGGCCTGAGGGCTGGGCCCTGGTCTGTGGACCTGGTGTGACTCTGAGTCCTTATCTAGGCCTCAGTTTCCACTCGTGAGAGGGCGAGAATGGAGTGAGGGTTGGACTAAATGACTGATTTTCAAAACAATTTAAAAATCACACTCTGTTCAAATAACCCTTGTGAGGCCTCTGAGCATGTGAGCCAGAAGCAAGAGGGGCTGCTGTGCTTGAGGTGCGGGGGCTTTTTCCCAACCGCTCAGCCTGCTGCGAGCCTCCTTCTTCTGAGAGCCCAGCATGGAGGCCCAAGGCTTCGAGGGGGCACGGTCTGAGACATCTGGACAGAATCTTCCTGGAAGAATGGTTAAGAGTGGTGAGGCCTCACTCCGCTATTTCCTAGCTGTGTGGCCTTGGGTTGCTTCCTTACACTCTGTATGCCCGTTTCCTCATCTCTAAAACGAGGATCATAGGATCTACCTCTCTGTTTATACCCAATAAATATTGACTGGTTATGAAGCTCTGTTCAGTTCAGACTGTCACAGGATCAGAGGAGTTGAAACATGGCAAATTGTTGGCCAGAGGTTTGGGGGAGGGTGCGGGAGAGAACAGGTTGAGCCCAGGGAACGACAATGAAGCTATTCTGTAACACTGTATGAAGGCATGGGAGTATACATAGGCCCACACCCACAGAACACAAGGCAAAGAGTGGATCCTAAGGTAAACCGTGTGCTAAGTTGCTTCAGATGTGTCCGACTCTGCGACCTCATGGACTGTAGCCCACCAGGCTCCGCTGCCCAAGAATACTGGAGTGGGCTGCCATGCCCTCCACCAGGGTATCTTCCCAACCCAGGGGTCAAACTCATGTCTCATACATCTCCTGCATTGGCAGATGGGTTCTTTACCACTGCGCCCCCTGAGAAGCCACACAGGTAAACTATGGATTTCAGTTAATAATAATGTGTCAGTATTGGCTCATCAGTCCTTACAAACATATAGCTACGATTGCAAGATGTTAACAATAGGGAAAGCTGGGGGTGGGACGGAGTGAGGGGTTAAATAGGGACTCTATACTTTTCATTTATTTTTCTGTAAACCTAACAGCTCAAAGAAGTAAAATCTAGCATAAACAAAACAAAAACATGACAAATGGGGAGTTTCAATGAACAGTGCGGAGCCTGGAACGTTCCTTGGTGTTACCATTCCCAAGTCATCTGTTCAGGCTCCCGGTCCAGGGACCCAGAGCCCAGGGCTTATTCACCTCCCTTGCATGCGCCATTGCTGAGCAAAGCCCCCTTCTCCCCATCACCCAACTCAGACCTGGAGGCTGAATCCTCACCTCCAGGCTGAGGTGAGAGCGCCCCCTGCTGGCGCCACTCTAGCTGCCCTGAAAGCAGTGATGGCGCCCTTGTCTTGGGGCGGGGGTCCTGGATTTCCTCTTGAAACCAGTGCCATCTGCGAGTCCCTAGAGGCACCACTCATACAACCACGAATGGCATGCATGCGATGTGCAGGCTTGTCGCCAAGAACGACCCGGGACACGTCAGGTCTCGCGACTTTATTTCCGAAAAGCTCCAAAGTGCTGTGCAGTCTGGTCAGGTGAGAGCCGCGGGACTCAGGTCGCCGGTGGCCGGCTCCTTGCTTCTGGTGCCGGGCACTACTCTGAACATTTCACCGGGTCATCCTCGTGAGGAACACGCGAGGTAGGTTCTATTGTGGTTCACCCTTTTTCTGCCAGTGCGAAGGTGAAGGCACTACGAGGCTAAGTAAGTCGCCCAGGGGCGCACAGCCGGAGAGGTGTGGGGCTGCGACTGGATCCTGCTCCAAAGTCCAGGCCGTGACCCAGCTGCCTCTAGTATTCTCATCTGAGAAATGGGCGTGCGGACCTCTCCCCGCCTTCCAGGTGCATCTGGGGCTGAGGCCAGACAGTCTGGCACGCGGGCCTAGGGCTGCAGCTCGTACTGGCCCTCGGTGGCCGTTTGGAAGTCCTCGAGCACCGACTGCAGGAACTCGAAGGTGGGCCGCTCCTCCGGCCGGCCGCGCCAGCACTCGGCGATGACGCCGTTGTACAGCTCAGGTGGGCACGAGTCTGGGCGGGGCATGCGGTAGCCGCGCTCCACGTTGCGGATGACCTCGGGGTTGCTCATCCCTGGAGGTGGAAGGGACGTGGCTGAGGACCGGCGGGGACCCGTGAGGCATCCGCCGCTGTCTCTGCCCTCTCAGCCCGGTTGGTGCCACCTTTATGCATCCCTCTATTTATTTTTCATTGCTTTGACAACAGTGCAGATGATCTCAGTGCGGGACAGTTCCTCCTGGGTGGGGTGCTACCTGCTTACCTGGGACTGTCAGGCACACAGGTGAGCATAACTCACCAAGCAGGTGCTTGGTGAACAGGCCCCAGCCCCTCCCACAGGCTGCTAAGGGCCCAAGCCCTTCAGATCCGCCTGGGGGTTGACTCTCAGGATGGAGGTTTGGGGGCTGTACCCACGGTATAAGGCCAAGGGAGGGACCATAAGTGAGGGCACTTGAATTCAGACCCCGACCGTAACTGATTTCCGGATTTGTGGGCTCACTGACCTCTGCTGGCTGCAGGGGACACAGTCCTGTTTCCGAGAGCAATGCCGAGGGGAGGAAGGGAAGCCCCGCCCCCAGAGTGGCACCCTGGGTTTCAGTTTCAACCATGGGGCTCCATTCTGACACGCGGGTGGGCAGCCCCAAGCCCTGAGGATGGGACATCTGCCATCACAGCTGTCTCAGGATGGCCCTGAGCTGGGAGGGTCGCTGAAGGACGCAGCTGCCTACCTGGGTAGGGCACACGCCCGTAAGTGACAATTTCCATCAGGAGGATCCCAAATGACCACACATCTGCTTTGATGGTGAACACCCCAAAATGGATGGCCTCTGGGGCGGTCCACTTGATGGGGAACTTGGCCCCTGCGAGAAAAGCCACGAGCAACTTCATGAGGCCATGACTGACTTCCTCTACACCCCCAACTCCTTGCTGTTTCTCCCCCAGCCCCTGCCCTGCCTGGTGATGCCTGGGTCACTATATCAGACAGAAATGCTTCCAGGGAGTCATTCAGACCCACAGGACACATGACCAGGAGTGTGAAGACCCTGGGGGTCCACAGCACCGAAGGACAAATACCACCCCCATCGCCCGCTTTGTGTCTTTGCCTAGATTGGCTTCACTGGGCAACCAGCATGTATTTCCACCTGGGACTAAAGAGGTTGTTTCCCCCTCCCATTAGCCTTGTTTACTAACAGGAACCCATGACTGGGGCAAGTCATTTAACTTGTCCTTGCCTTAGTTGGGCTCCCCTGGTGGCCCAGACAGGAAAGAATCTGCCTCCAATGCAGGAGACCTAGGTTCAATCCCTGGGTCAGGAAGATCCCCTGGAGGAGGAAATGGCAACCCACTCCAGTATTCTTGCCTGGAGAATCCCATGGACAGAGGAGCCTGGCGAGCTACAAGTCCATAGGGTCAAAAAGAGTTAGATACAACTGAAGTGACTGAGCAGGCAGGCATTTAGAGCAGTGAACTAAAGTGTGCTCTGTGAACCCCTGGTTCTGTGAGAGGTTCACAGAACCTACGTGGAAAAAGTTTCTGGGGTTCCAATGACTTTGGGAGACAACATGAAGCATATGTGCACTGTTCCTTAGCTGCACGCCTTCTCAGTGCCTTTATTATGCTGCTATGGGCTGGGAATCTCCAAGAGAGGACTCACAGAATGGGTGGCACCTCTAAACCTACTCTCTCACATAGTCATTCCTCCTGAGGCACCTGTGCTCCGCGGAGCACATCAGGGAAATGCTGAACTAGTTGGGAGCAAGGTCAGACTCGCACAACAAGAAGTCCGAGGGGGATTGGGGAGTTGGGGTGCTGCTCACCCTCCTGGGCGGTGTATTCATTGTCGATGATCCGGGCCAAGCCAAAGTCACCAATTTTGCAGCACAAAGCCTCAGACACCAGGATGTTGGCTGCTCTCAGGTCCCGGTGGATTGAATTCATCTGCTCGATATACGCCATTCCTTCTGCAATCTGAGAGAGGGGGCCCCACAGTGAAGGCCAGCCCCCCTCAGGGAGAGGAAGGACTTTAGGCCACCCTCTGCATCAGAGCCAGACATCAGAGACAGGTGGGGTGAAGGCTCCAAGGTGCGACAGGACGGGGGGGCTGCCATGCAGCTGCAAAATGGGGCAGGTGGGCTGTGGGTGGAGGGGAGCTTTGCCCTTCATGCTGCAGAGTGAGATCAGGAGCACGCAGAAGGCAGAGTGTGCATGCATGTGTGTATGCTGATACACAGAGCAAGGCGTTAGCGTGATCAGAATGTGTTTCAGAAGCTGTTCACCTGGAAGGTTCTGATTTTCTGCTTTCTTAACTTTCAGATTCTTGGCCACATCTACTTATAAACTTATTTATTTGTAGTGTACATCATGAGAAACACTGGGTAGGACGAAGCACGAGCTGGAATCAAGATTGCCGGGAGAAATATCAATAACCTCAGATATGCAGATAACACCACCCTTATGGCAGAAAGCAAAGAACTAAAGAGCCTCTTGATCAAAGTGAAAGAGGAGAGTGGCTTAAAGCTGGCTTTAAGTTGGCTTAAAGCTGGCTTTAAGTTGGCTTAAAGCTCAACATTCAGAAAACTAAGGTCATGGCATCTGGTCCCATCACTTCATGGCAAATAGATGGGAAAACAGACTTTATTTTTTTGGGCTCCCAAATCACTGCAGATGGTGACAGCAGCCATGAAATTGAAAGATGCTTGCTCCTTGGAAGAAAAGCTATGACCAACCTAGACAGCATATTAAAAAGCAGAGACATTACTTTGCCAACAAAGGTCCGTCTAGTCAAAGCTATGGTTTTTCCAGTAGTCATGTATGGATGTGAGAGTTGGACTATAAAGAAAGCTGAGAGCTGAAGAATGGATGCTTTCGAACTGGGTGTTGGAGAAGATTCTTGAGAGTCCCTTGGACTGCAAGGAAATCCAACCAGTCCATCCTAAAGGAAATCAGTCCTGAATGTTCACTGGAAGGACTGATGCTGAAGCTGAAACTCCAATACTTTGGCCACCTGATGGGAAGAACTAACTCATTGGGAAAGACCCTGATGCTGGGGAAGATTGAAGGCAGGAGGAGAAGGGGCCAACAGAGGTTGAGATGGTTGGATGGTATCACCAACTTGATGGACATGAGTCTCAGTAAACTCTGGGAGTTGGTGACGGACAGGGAGGCCTGGCGTGCTGCAGTCCGTGGGGTCACAAAGAGTTGGACACGACTGAGCGACTGAACTGAAGTGAACTCATAAACTCAGGTGACTTTTCATATCCTTTGCCTCTCGGGGACCCAAGATGGACCAAAGGATTGACAGAGACCATTGACCTCGAGTGAGGAAAGGAAAAGAAAGGGGGAAAAGGGGGTGGGCAGGCTTGTCACTGAGCTGTGGTTTGAGACCAGTTACCAGGCTTAGTTTTCCGAGACCACCTCACCATCCTGTTCAGCCCAGCCTGCGCGCACCTCAGTGGAAAAAAGACGGGTGACCTCAGTTCCCGCCCTGATACTGATAGCAGATAACGACTTGGAGCGGGGTAGGGGTGGTGGGGATAGGGGAGGGTGCCTCCCTCCAACAGGATGTGTGTGTGTGTTTCTGCGTCTCATGGGCTGACCACAGACCGGAGCTTTTCTTCTGAGAGTTCCAGTTTTAACAGACACACACCCAGGGCTGCCAGATGTGCTTTGCTGCCAGTTAGAATCCTCAGCTAGAATCCCCCGGGAGGAAAGTGTCCCTCCTCTTCATTTGCTCTTCACTCATGATGCCTGAGTCTACAGAAGGCATTGATGGGCACCATCTGAGGATGGAGGAGGCTGCCACAAAGTGTTGACCCGCCATATGACGTGGAATTCGTGGGGACTCTCTGGGTTCCCCACACCATCCTTTCTTCCTCTGGTCCTCACCAATGGAACCTTCATGGCTGCCTAGGAGAAAGACTACATTTCCCAAGCTCCCTTGCAGCTAGGTGCAGGAAGGTGACAGGTGGCCAGGGGGCTGGGAGAGCAAGTGTAGTGAGTGACTTCCAGCACTTGGCTCTAAAGGGAGGGGGTGCAGCTTGCCCCCTCCCTCCCACTTCTTCCTCCTGGCTGAGGAGGACAAGATGCTAAAGCACGAGCAGGCTCCCTGGGTCGGAAGATGATCCGTTCAGACCCAGAGGGTGGAAGAAACCTGGGTCCCTGTGACTCTGAGGGCAGCTCCACTGCCCGCCCCAGACCGCCCGCCTCTGGTGCTTACACATTGAAGCTGCGCCGGCTTGGGCTTTCTGTCTCTCACAGCCCAGCCTAAATCTAATGGACACGGCCTCCAAAGAGTTGATCTCGCTGAGCCACAAGGGCAGAGGACAGGGCGCAGGGGCCTGGGTCACTGCACTTGGCGCTCACGAACCTGGGCCGACATGTCGATCAGCCTTGAGAGGGACAGTCGGCTACCTTCATCCGTCTTCAGGAAATCCAGCAGGCAGCCTGAGGAAAGAGAAGTTGCAGCTGAACTTCCGCAGGGTGACCCGACCCTGGCCGGGCCGGCCTCTCAGGGTGTGGGCTCCTGCCCACCTGGGCGGGGGGTGGGTGGCACTCTCTCAGGTCTCTTGTGCCCCCATGGCTGCAGGTGCCTCTGCTCTACAGAAACACTCATCTCAGCCCTCACAGCTCCCAAGAGGGGCTGATCTGCTGCCAGCTGCTCGAAGGACATGAGTTCTCAGTCAGGTTCAAGGTCACACAGTCAAGGAACCGGGTCAGAAACTGCTCATTCCCTGCCAACATTACAAAGCATCTTCCGCCCACTTCACACTTTGTTGGCAGACATTCTGCCTCCGAGGATGCAAGAAAGAACCAGAATTACGAAGACTCATCTCCTGGAGCTGCTACAGGGGACAGACGCTGCTCCTATTTGGTATCTAAGAGCGGGGGGTCGCTTGCCTGAGGGGTGGCTAAGAGGTGAGCAAGGGAGCCGGATGCGTCCAGCTCAATGTGGGACCCCTTCATGGCACTCTTTAAGGAACAGGCAGCATCAACACAGCATTTTAGGATCCGAAAGGAATCGGGGTGCGGTCAGGGTCATAGGGGTGAGAAGGACTCCTCAGGCCCCAGTAGAGAATGGCCACCCTCTGGACCTCAGTGGTCGTCTCACCCAACCTCTCATCATCGTGTTGAAAATGTTCATAGGGTTGTAAAAGGTCTCCTGGACTAGAACTGTCTCTGGATGCCCAGCCTACTATTCTTTTGACTTTGCTGACCTCTGTCTGCCCCAGGGGGTGCCAAGCAGCCCCGGGCACAGGAGGCTCCCTGCAAAGATGCTGGTTCAGGGTCTCCTGAGCTACAGAAACGTCTCTAAAAGGACCGCTTAGCTGTCTTGGCCTCATCATCCTTCACTCTGCCCCCACCCATGCATATGGAACACCCTAGATCTGTAGGATGTTGGCTGATTGATCCAGCTCATGCCTCAGTAGTCCCCTGCAGAGGTCCCCTGGCCAGGCAAACTCACAGCGGCAGATCAGCCTTATCCTTCTCGGTGCCACCAAGTCTGGACTCCCACCTCAAGCCTTCCTGCCTCTGTCTGAGGGACGCAGCCCCAGGGGAGCCCCACCTCTGGCCATGAACTCGGTCACGATGTAGATGGGCTCCTTGGTGACCACAGCGTAGAGACGGACCAGCCTCTCATGCCGGAGAGTTTTCATCAGGTTGGCCTCGCCCAGGAAGGCCTCCGGAGACATGGTTCCCTCCTTCAAGGTCTTGATGGCCACCTTGATGTTGTTTTTATAATAACCTGAGCCCGGGGGACGGAAGAAGATGAAGAGGATGTTCAGAGGACTTGGAGATAGGGGGAGGCGATCCCTTAACCAAAATCTACGCAAGCTTCCAGGAGTCATCCCTGTTCTATATAGATGGGGCACTGAGGCCAGAGCCCCGCCCCCTGGAAGTGGTCCTGGGCTGGAATTATAGCTCCTGATGGTGACGGATGTGCCCGCTTACCTAGAAGGATTCGAGCCTGTCCCGGCCTCCTCTGCTAGACAGGAACCTTGGGCAGTTAAGGACATTACCCAGCTTGGGAGGGGGCCATTTCACCTCCTGCTCCCTAGCAGGTCTGGGGTGTGTCCCTTTCATCCTCCTATCCCTGCATAATGAGTCTCTTTGACCATTTGATGGCTTCAGTATGGCAGTAAGCACCACAGCCCACGGCAGAATCAGCGAGGAGGTGGAGGCGGCCGGGGCCTCCATGCCCCCTCTCTGCCCTGCGATGTTCATCTCCAGATCCTACAGCTCCTGCACACTCCCCACCCCCCAGGTCCATTAGGTCCCTGTCCACACTGAAGTGAAAAGATAAGTCAGGGCTCAGACTTGCAAAGACCCCGGGGGAGCTCCTGCCAGGGGTGCCCCAGGCATCAGTCCTGGATGCCGGAGGAATCAGGGAAGCAGCAGGCAGGATCCCACCTTGAAATCTTGCCCCAGAGTCACCGACCTTTCCAGGGATAAAACAAAGCATCTTTTGTATTCTGATCACACTCCGGTAAGCAGAGGAGCGCCATTCACTGTAACTGAAGGTGAGGTCACAGGGGCCGGGAAGTTAAGGGACGGGCTAGTCTCACAGCTGCATGTGGTGACTTTGTTATCAGGGTCCTGGAGCCCCTGGTTCACCTCTCACCCTGGTTAACATGCTGTTTCCATCCAGTGAGACAAAGCTAGGAGGAGCTAGCCAGGCTCCTCTTCCAGGTCACACAGGAGTCAATGGCAAAGGCAGCTCTGGGCAGTGAAGAAAGTGGGAACGGGCTGGGGTGGAGGGCAGGGGGAGAGCTGGATTCTACTCCTGCTTCATCACCATGTCAGAACAGCTGAGGGCAGATGACTTCAGTGTTCTGTGCTTCCATTACCTCGTCTGTAAAATGGGTGTACAGTCCCAGTCCCTTCCCCTTCACAAGCCTCTGGGGGAAGCACGATGCCCTGTGCAGGTCCCAAGCCTTCTGTGCTCCAGGATGCAGGGCAGTGGGTGAGCAACTCCCGGAGTACCACATACTCACCCATCCAGACTTCACCAAACTGCCCGGACCCCAGCTTCCTGACCAGTTTGAGAGACTGCCGGGGGATTTCCCATTCATCCTGGGCCCAGGGGTTCTGGGGGGCCAGGCTCACACAGGGGTGGGTCAGCCTCTGGCACAACCCGTCCCCTTTCTCTGCATTAGAAAAGAAGAGATGAGCTGGAGGTCACAAGCATAGATCTGTGGAGACCATACAGATCACGAGAACTGTATCATTCCCAGCTGTGTCCCCGCTCCTTCTTGACTGCCCCACATCCACCCCAAGTTCAATGTGCACAAGTGCATACACACACACACACACTCAGCGCTCTGCATTCGTTTTACATAAAATAAGCTTAGCATGCCATCACTGTCCTGCTGTCTCTAAGACTGAAAATACTTGCTATTCTCCATGTGGTCACAGCCAACATAGAGGATCAGGGAGACAGACAGGGAATCATTATGCTGACAGTCATCAACACTGGGATAATCCTCCACCCCTCTGCCAAAACAGCACCAATGGTTCATGCTATCTTGAGAACTCAGTGATGGAGAGACATGAGGGCTCCTCTGGCACAGCCCAGCCCTCTATCAGATGCCCCCTCTTACTAGAATAGTGCTGCACCAGAGCCTGCAGACTGGGGAAGGTGTTCCGGGGGGAGATGTAATAGCCGCCTTCATCCAGGGAGCGGATCTTATAGTGTTTGATCACCTCCCCCTGCGTGGTCACATCCTTCACAGACAGAGAAAAGGCACCTAGAGGGTTAACAAAGACACATGCATGAGAAGTAAGACACAAAGGGGAAAATCAGGATGGGGATTTGGGCTTCATTTCAAGGCCTTGGAAAAGCGCTGTGAGTCGCTCAGTCGTGTCCGACTCTTTTGAGACCCCATGGATTGCAGCCCTCCAGGCCCGTCTGTCCATGAAATTCTTCAGGCAAGAATACTGGAGTAGGTAGCCATTCCCTTCTCCAGGGGATCTTCCTGACCCAGAGATCAAACCCACGTCTCCCACACTGCAGGCAAGTTCCCCTAATTCTGCTTTCCATTTTGACCATCATCGCTTACTTGTTTCTCCATCACACCCTCCGCCCTCCTGGAAGCCTCTCCCCTCAGCTCACTCTAACTATCCTTAGCATTCCTCCCCAAGCCTCCTAAAACTGCTCCAGAGCTCTGGGACAGGCAGAGTGCTCTCTGAGCCATCAGGCTGTTCTTCTGCTTGGGCACCTGGGACTTGAGGACCCTTTGCCCTGGACTATTGAGAAATACAGAGTTTCTGGAGGGACTAGGAGACTCATTCATTCCTTCATTCTGATGAAAGACTGACTCTGCCCCACATGCAATAGCAAATTACACTCCTGTCCATGGAGAAGAGCATAATAAGACACAACCCAGGGCTTCTGTTCAAATCCATACACACATATACGTATTCTGGGTTGCAGATGCCGAGGGTTAAGAGCAATTTAGGAGGCAACAGTTTCCAGCTGAGAAATTTTCCATGAACTTGATATTTTTATAAGGCGCCTCTGTTCAGCTTTCTGGGTGCCACTTACTTCCACTTTTATTAGCTAAACGAGAAACCTGAGGCCCAGAAGGGGGATGTCGCTTGCCCGAGGGCCCTTGGCTGATAAGTGGTTGGCTTGGGGGCTTCCGTGACCGTACTAAAGGCGCGGGCAGTACCACCCTCCACCACCAGGTGTCAGGCTCGGACACCTCTTGTGCTGGGCGTGGGCGCTTGATTTTTGCCCTGCGCTGTTTGTTTTCAGGCGTCTTTCCTCCCTCATCAGCCTATCACCCCATCGCAAATCCCTTCTCCCCTACCTTGGCCATTGCGCCTCTCCCATCGCCCACCTGCAAAAGGAAGTGGAGAGGCCGCGCGTCCTGTGGCGTGCCCTGCCGCTGACACAGCCCGCCCCAGCCCAACCTGCATGCTGCAAAGTGTCTTCCCAACTTCGCCCCTGTGGTGAGTACAGCAAGCTCGGGCATCGCAGGAACCAGAGAGTGGCGCTAGTGAGTACATTCATCCACGCACCACCCTAGTGAGGAGAAGAGATATCTTCTCCATTCCCTCTGCTGTTCCCTGCTTGCGATGCCTCCAGATCAGCCAAGGAGACCCGAGTCTCTTCCTCCAGTGCCACAGGAGGAGCTCTTATTTAGGGCCTCTCTGCTGTGTGGGCTCCTCTCAGGGCCCGTCCCTAATATCTTTTTACAATCTGGCATTCCTTCTTCTTAAAGCGGGTCTCAATCCTTCCTGTTCACAACATCTGGATCCCCTGTCCTGCCTCCACCTGCGGCTGGAATGCGCTGGGATGCGGGGCTGGGCTCCCAGAAACTGAGATTTTCGTAAAGGCCACCTGTCCTTGAACTGGGAAACTAGTCAGTTCTAACATACATACCAATAAAATTAGTCTCGAGAAGCTAAGGGATGTCCTGGAGACCTCTTAGGTTAGAACTCGCTGCCCGCCTTCTGGGAGCAGCGTTCCTTCCCACCTGAAGAGGCTTTGTATTTCCGCCGAGCGTGTGTGCCTGTGTATAGAGGTGCCTATACTTGGGAGGGGTCTTCTAGCCCCTGCTCCAACTGGCCAATCCCAGCCTGGACCAGCTATGGGGTGGGGGGCAAGGACAGGAGGAGACACCCCACCTTTAGAGATCCTTTCCTCCTTCACTCTGAGGTTGGGGTGGCTTTCCCTCTAGAGGCCCCTTAGCAACAGGCAGCCATTAAACCATCATTTCCTGGTGAAATGACGTGATGTCTGGCATTTGCTTCAAAGTAATGGGGCTGGGGATGTACATGAAATCAGATTAGCTGGGTTGATTATTGTTTAAGCTGGGTGTTGAGTACAGGGGTTCCATTTACTATTTGCTTTACTTGTGTATGTGTTTGAAATATTCTGCAGCAAACAAAACATCTAGTCATCTTCACCCTGTTTGGGAAGTTCTCCTCCATCTGCCCAGTGTTAGGTCTGTTTGACACATTTTAGAGTTTGTGAAAGTTTTCAGAGCCTCTCAGATGCTTGTTCACTGTTGGTCTAAAATGAGTCACTTCTTCCCTCAGTTTCCCCATCTTTCAAATGGGGATGTTGGCCCAGTATCTCAAAGATGGAAGGCTAGAGGCAAACCTACCAGGAAGCATATGCCTCAAGGTTCATAGCAGTACCTTTATAACAGCCCTCAACTGGAAACAACCCCAATTCCACCAGTATGGAGAAAGAGCTTATGGAATATTCACATCCTGGATTCTGTATAGCTGTCAAAGTGAACAGATTATTACTGTTGCCTCGACCATGCAAATGCATCTGTGATGGACGGAATTGTGTCCCCCTCCCTGCTAACTCTTGTGTTCAAGTCCTATACCCCAGTGATGTGACTATCTTTGGAAATAGGGTCTTTAAAGGGGCGGTTACATTATTGAGGTGGGTCCTGATCCACGCAACTGGTGTCCTTATAAGAGGGGATGAGGATGCAGACATATGCAGAGGGACGCCCGCATGAGGACAGGGGGAAGACGGGCACCTACAGGCCAGGGAGAGAGGCCCCAGGGGAAACCAACCCTGCTGACAGCTTGACCTTAGATTTCTGGCCTGGAACTGTGGGAAAGCACTGGTCTGCTATTTAAGCCTCTCAGTTCCTGGTACTTTACTACAGAAGCCCTAGCAAACAAATACAGAATTTTACAGTGTTGAATGAAAGGAATAAGACACAAAAACTGACATGGCTTGATCCCATTTGTATAATAAAGGTGAAAAACAGACAAAACGTGGGTGGTAAAACTATAACGAAAGGCAAGGAAGGGCTTCCATCAAAGTCAGGACAGTGGTGGCTTCTCTGGGGGTGGGAAGGTGAATCAGGAAGGGGCACCAGTCGAGCAGTGAGAGGGGCTCTGGGCATCTGGAATATTCTCGCTCTTGTGGTTACACAGATGTTTACTTATTATGACTCTATGTTTATAATTCTGCTCTTGTTCATAATTTATGCAATTTTTAGATGTGTTTTATACTTGATAGCCAAAAGCACTTTAAGAAGGAAAGACAGAAAACTAATGACAGAGAAAGAGAAAACCCAGTGGCCTGAGAGCAGTGGCAGAAACATCCCGCTCGGTCAGTGGGTTTAAATCTAGGCGCCCCCCCCCCCAGTTCTCATGATCACTACCCCCTTCTTTTGAATCACAGGCTGTGCCCCAAATTTTCGATGCCTCCCAGGCTTTTGCAAGTGTCTGAGTCACAGCCTCTGACTGAGATGATCTCTAAAGATTCTTTCAGCTCCCAAATCCTTTGATTCCAGAGGGGTCACCCCCTGCTGCCAGCCGCAGCGCTCCTGCTGACCCAGGCGGTGTGAGACCAGCCAGCAGTGGCTGGAGCAGCTCTCTAACTCCCTCTCCGATCCCCCACCCGTGGTAGGTGCATTTCTAGCCAGGTCTTGGGAGACCTGTCTGTGTGCACAGCCTTAAGGTCAAATACTGGATACTCATGGGCTGTCCTGGCTGGCCTGATGTGGCAGGGACACCCAGGTGGAAGCTATCAGCTTCTCCTGGCTGGCACCTCCCCTAATCCCCCAGTCAACTCCCAGAAGGAAGGCCATAGGTGGGGGTCCCCAGCTGCATGGCGAGGGCAGCAGGGTCCCAGGCTTACCTTTGCTGGTTTCACTCTCTCTAATAAGAAAGGCGCCAGCCTTATTGACTGGAGCCAGAAGCTGCCTCTCGGCATCTCTCCGGCAAATTGATCTAAAGAACCATCTGGAAAGGAAAAGGCAGGCAGAGCTGAGAGTGGCCATGCTCCTGGGGATCTTGTCACCCAAGTCCCTTCTCCCTTGAGATACAATGTGTTCCTGCTGCCAACTTGACCCTGAGCTGAACCCCCGTATCTTGATACATGAAATCCCCTCAGTCCCTTTCCCTCCTGTCAGCAATGGACTTGGTGTTTCCTTGACAAGAAATGAGAATGGTATTTGGTGCCCTTTGTTAATTTCGCTCTCGTAAACGCACCTGATACCTCTCCTTACAGACCACCCTCCTTGGGGTCAGGTCTCCAGTGCTCCTTGAGCGTGGCTGGTTGAGGTGGACCTGGCCTAGCCTCCCTCTGGTCCAAGGAAAGGCACAGGACTGGGCGTGCTGGGCAAGGAGCCCTCCTGAGGGTGAGCATCCCTGGACAGGGACACCAGGTGAGGCTGCTAACCTGTTCCAGCTCATGAATTTGACAGACTCTGAGCTCCTTCAGGGGAGGGGCTGTGTCATAGTCAGTTTGGCATCCTCCCCAGTCCTGGGCAGAGCCGGGCTCTGGCTCTGGTTGTTCGGGGCTCTAATGCCTGAGGCCGTGGCTGGTGCCGTGTGCTTGTGAGTGATGAGGATACTGTGCCCAGGCTCTCCTGTAAGGCCCCCATCCTGTGAGTCCCCCGAGGTGTGAGCCCTGAGTCCTGCCCCCTTGGCTGGTTAAGGGCGTCCTTATCAGGTTAGCTAGGAAATGGGCAGCTCTCATTTTACAGATGGGAGGAGGCTCCCTAGTGTCCTTGGTGTCACACAGATGTTTCAACGTTGTCTGGGATTTTAGACAAGCCTTTCCCAGCGACTCCAAGTCCCCACCCCTGTCCTGTGCCCTCCGTGCTGGGTTCACAGCCTGCTCTGCTTTTTAGCCGCTTTCTGGCTCCATCCTGCATGGAACAGAAGCAGCCAGCACACCTGTGGGGCTGTCTGTCCACCTACTTTTCCACTTCCAGGGTCTCTACCCGGGCCACGAAGTTGCTGGGCACGTAGCCTTCTCTCCCTGTGATGAGAGACTTGGCCAGCCACCAGTCTCCAGTTCTAGGAAGGAAGGAAAAATAGCACGGCAGTGACTCTCACGGGCCTCTCCCTGGGTAGCCCACAGCCCACAGCAGCATCTCAGGCAGAAAATTCGAGAGGCAGACAGTCGGGTAGAGAGAAGGGACTGGGGCCAGGGGCTTAGTCCCTGAGGTATCCAGGTCATTCCAACTTGCAAGCTTCCTTCCAGGGAAGAAGGGGACAATGAGGCCTCCAGGGGAGGTTTATCGACACAGCCTGATTCACCCAAGAGGGGCCCAGTCTTCTAGTGAGCAGCCTCCTCTCGATTAATGGGCACTTTTAGAGTTTAGGGAGTAAGTTTGCACTGGATGGGAAAGACAGAAACAAGAAGGGCTGCTAAGAAAGGATGAACCAAGAGCCGTTCTGCTCTTGGCTGGAGGCCCTCGTAGAACTTCAAGAAAATAGCAACTCCCAGCTCCACAGGACAAGCGAGACGTTTGAAGCAGAGTATAGACTTTGGAGGAGTTTCTGAGAAGAAACCTTGGATAAACCTGGACACAACTGACTCCAACCCAGAGCTGTGATGGAGCGGTCAGGCAAGTGGTGTGGGTGTCAGGAGGGCTGCACAGAGGAGGTGACATTAGAGGTGGGTTTTGAAGGAAGAATATGAGTTTGACAGCAGAGCAGGAGGTAGTGAATAGGAACCACCTCACCAGAAAGACTTTAAAAAAGTATATGGAGGAAAGGTGATTGGGCCAAGTTTAAGAAAGTGCTGGGTGACTGGGCTGGGGTGGGGGGCAGGGCACTGGAGAAGATATTCAGGAGGCAGCTGTGGGGTGTCGGGGTGGGGAAAGGGGAGGGGATCCTGCAGTGACAGGGACGGTGTCCTGGACACTTACTCCTTCAGGATCTGCAGCTTCTCCCCCTTCAGCATCTGCAGGTCCCGGTCGTTCATGGCCTTATAGTCATACAGGGCCACCACGAAGTGATTCTCTAAAGGGAACAGGTTAGACATGGCCACGGGAGCCATGGTAGGGGCTGGGAGAGTCCCGAGGATCTAGGGAGCTTTGTGGACCTGAGGGCTGCAGACCCAAGTCTGGGACCAGCGTTGGCAGATCTCTCAGCACCTTGCAGGCCGTGAGCCTCCCTCCCCGCCCCGCTCCTGCCCTCCCCGCCTCTGTTCCAAGGGGAGCAGTGGTCTCAGAACACGGCAGCTGTAACCTTGACCTGTGACTGAGCCCAGGGTCACAGTGCTCAGCCTGACAGTACCCAGACGAGCTGGGTCCCAGAACAGAGGTGGGGAGGGGGCTCTGGAGCTTGGCTTAGCATTTTTCCGGTGACCACTACTTTTCTGCACAGCTCTGGGGAGCCAGGACCCCTTCAGGAAAAGGTCACAGCAGGATAAGAAAAACCAGGCACCAGGCGAGGCCCCTAACTGGGCTCCAGCTCTTTTGAGCAGAGACTCTGAGCTCCTTCAGGGGAGGGCCATGTTGTAGTTAGTTTGGCGTCCTCCGCAGTCCTGGGCAGAGCTGGGCTCTGGGTGGATTGCTTGGTGCAGTGGTGTGACTGCTGAAGCCTGAGGACCCCAGGCGCTGGGTGCAGGTGGGAGATGAGGATGCTGGGTGGGGCACTCCTGGAGGCCCCACCCTGTGAGCCCCCTGCCCGAGTCTGAGCTTCTGACGCAGGACGGCCGAGGTCATTCATTATGTGGTCTCCACAGTCCCTCCCATCAGAGTGAGGTGGAGGCTGGGGGTGGTTAGAAGGTTGGCGGGGGGCCTTTAAAAGTAGGTTGGGAAACAAGATGGTGCTTCCATGTGTGGAACAGAGTAGGGGCTGGGATGCAGAACATCAGCCTTCCCCCTTGGAAGCTGGCTGCTAGAATCTTTGAAAGCCTGGGTTTGATGATGCTGTCTGTATTCGCGGTAACTCTTTTGGTGTTTGTTTATAGTTTGTAAAGTCTTTTACAAAGACTGAGGCTCAGATACTGAAGGAGCTGGTGCTTAGACTCCTGGAGAGATCCCCTTTGACAGGTGAAACCTGGGGCACCTCGCTCAGCCTCCCTCCAGACTTCTCCCCTCAAACCCTCGAGGGCAGCTTCTCCAGGCAGCCCCTGTCCCAGCTGCACGAAGCCGGGCCAGAGGACGCGGCCGGGGGCGCTCAGCTGCAGCCCCTCTTACCTTGATCTGGGTGCGTGCTGTCGGGAGGTGGGGGAGCCAGGTGGTTAAACACAACCTAGAACGGAAATGCAGGCGCTGTATCTCAGCTCACACCCTGAGGTCTGGGCGGGCCCCGTGGGGTGAGGCTGCCAGCGGGAGGGTCTGGGGGAGCCGAGCTGCACAGTTAAACTCTGCATGAGCTGCTGAAACTCCCCAGGTGCCAGCACCAACCCCCATTACTCCCTCACCATCTGACAGACCACACACGGAGTTGGAGGAGGGGTACATGGGGATACCCCAACTTCATAAGAAGCAGCTGTGGAACTGGGGGTGGGGAACTGGATCACCAGCCAGGTTATAAGCCTGGCTCTGCTGCTAAAGATGAAGTTTCAAAAGAGTATTTGTTCTCACGGAAAATTATTTTAAAAGCATATTTCGCTGCTGCTGCTGCTGCTAAGTCGCTTCGGTCGTATCCGACTCTGTGCGACCCCGTAGACGGCAACCCACCAGGCTCCGCCATCCCTGGGATTCTCCAGGCAAGAACACTGGAGTGGGTTGCCATTTCCTTCTCCAATGTGTGAAAGTGAAAAGTAAAAGTGAAGTCGCTCAGTCTTGTCCGACTAGTAGCGACCCCATGGACTGTAGCCCACCAGGCTTCTCTGTTCATGGGATTTTCTAGGCAAGAGTACTGGAGTGGCTTGCCATTGCCTTCTCTGCTAAAACTCAACAAATGTATTCCCAGATATGTACCCTGTAGAGAAAGTTTTATACAGGAATGCTCATAGCCCCCCCAAAAAAATTAAATAAAAATTGTTATACAGAGTGAAGTAAGCCAGAAAGAAAAACACCAATACAGTATACTGACACATATATATGGAATTTAGAAAGATGGTAACGATAACCCTGTATACAAGACAGCAAAAGAGACCCAGATGTATAGAACAGTCTTTGGGACTCTGGGAGAGGGTGAGGGTGGGATGATTTGGAAGAATGGCATTTAAACATGTATATTATCATATGTGAAACGAATCAGCAGTCCAGGTTCGATGCATGTTACAGGATGCTCGGGGCTGGTGCACGGGGATGACCCAGAGGGATGGGATGGGGAGGAGGGAGGTGAGAGGGGGGTTCAGGATGGGGAACACATGTACACCCAGGGCGGATTCATGTCAATGTATGGCAAAACCAATACAATATTGTAAAGTAACTGGCCTCCAATAAAATTTTTAAAAAATTTGTTGAAGTGTGGAAATCACTCTTTGACCAAAGACAGACAGATAGACAAACTGGTTGGAAAGTCATGCAATGAAATTCTGGACAACGCTAGGAGTTTGTAGCTATAGTCCCACACATTCACGTGGATAAAACCCACATATGTAACAGAGATCAGAAACCTAGGTCTCCAGGCTTCCCTAGCGGCTCAGTGGTAAAGAACTGGTCTGCCAGTGCAGGAGACATGGCTTCGATCCCTGATCTGTGAAGATCCCACGTGCCGAGGAGCAACTAAGCCTGTGTGCCACAACTCCTGAGCCCACATGCCCTAGGACCTGTGCTCTGACATAAGAGAGGTCGGCACCGTGAGAAGCTCAGGTGCGACAACTAGGGAAGGGCCTGAGCAGCAGCGAAGACGCAGCACAGCCAAAAATAAACCAATAAATAAGCATAAAAAAAGACCCCACATCTCAGACAAACATGTGCCATCCGATTCAAGGGGCAAAATCAAACTGAATAGTGTACAGAAATGCATACATATGTGATCACACCGAAAAAGTGAAGCTCAGAAGCCATAAACACTCAGGGCAGTGAGACCTGAGGTGACAAGGATGGACAGGGGGCAGCAGACAGTCTCAGCTGGTCACTTTCTGCTTCTGAGGATGCAGGGGTGCTGTGCTGGGTGTTCATTTTGTTATTATTTTCAACTTGGTGTATGTGTTACAAATATTCCTTTTGTTTTCTATATTTACTGAACACAATTTTGAAGCATTTTGCCAGACGGCATGTATCGCATGGTTCCATTGAAAATATAAACACATAAATAACACACAGGAAAGGGGTCTGGAGGCAGGAGCTCTGAAGTGAAAAATCCCGGTATCTTTGGGACAAATGAGTATTTATAATTTTTCTCCATAATTAATATATATTAAGTGACTTTTTTAAAAAATTAAAAACTTTCCAAACTCTAATACTTATTAGCAAGTAATAAACTCAATTTAAGTCAGAGTTTGCCCAGTGAATCATTCATTCATTCAACAAACATTTCATTATTTGCCAAGCCCTGCACTAAATTGGGACATAGATGGAGAAGATTTCTCTAGAAAATGGGATTAGCAATCCCATCTCCCCCAACTGCTTCAGGTCACTGTCAGAATAAAGCAGTGACCAGATAGATATGCTGATGGGGGTAGAGAGATCTGGAGTGGGGGATCCAGGCCTGACTCCCAGCTGCCCCAAATGAAAAGGGGGTAGGTGGCCAGACGGGAGGAGACATGAATAGTCATCTAAAAGTGCATCTTTGGGGATGGTACCGTCAAATGGTGCTTTGTGAGCAGACCAAAAGGAGACAATGATCTCCAGGAGCTTCTGAGCAGGGATGGGGGCAGCAGATGTTGCTAAATGCTCCAGACTCCCCCAATTTCCTTTTTTCAAGTTGACATTTTTTTTATTTCCTTTTCTCTTCAGGCTGCCCTTGCCCATTGAAAACTGGCTAAGAATTAACAGGCGGACCTACCAGGCCTGGTCCTGCGCTAAAGGCAATATGTTATTGCCTTCTATACCTGTATATACACTGCATACAGTCGCAGCCCCATCAGAAAGGCATTCTGACTGTACCCATTTTACAGATGCAGACACTGAGGCATAGGGGAGGTAAGTAACCTGCTTCGAAGCACACAGCTAATACATTTTGACTCAACAACCTGGCTGCTTAATTTTGAGCCAGGGTGGCCATGGGAGGGGGCCTGTTTGTCAGAGCCCTGAGTTACCTAGAGATGGTGCTGGCCCTGGCTGGAGGCAAGCAGCAGCCCTGGAGCTGCACAGGCAGGCTCTGCTCTCTCGCCGCCCCCCTCTCCAGCGGGGCCCCTGGGTCACTCACCAGGGGCGGCAGTGGCGGGGGCTCTCTGCTCTGGGGTCTGGTCTGCACAGGGCTCCGTCCACTCCTACCCTTCTCCTTGACCTGCCTTTTGCTGCTCACCACTCCCATCCTGTCAGAGAGTACACAGCAGATCAGCGATGTCAGTTTTCAGAACCTCTGTGCACAGGAAAACCCCCAAATCCCTTCCGGTGGCCGGTTACAAAGGTAGAGAGGCAGCAGTGGGGAGCGTGAAGGTCAAAGTCAGAACATGGGCTCAGAAGGGGTTGGGGCGGGCTAAGCTTTTCTGCAACTTTTTCCAAGAGCCGGAAGAGGTGGCCCAGAGAGGAGAGATGCCTGGGTTTAGGACTCAGAGATGGTCTGGTCTGAGGAAAATGCCAGAAACCTGCTGGGGTGGGTCCCAGGTCCTGGGGACAGGAGCCTTGCTACCTAGAAAGAGGTGACCAGTGCATCTGGTGGTCTGGGTTTCAGTCTTTACCTGGGAAGATCACATCTCCTCTCTTGGACCATTAGAACATTCTGAGGTTCTTTCCAGCTCAGGTTTTCAGATAAGATGCTGTAATTTACAGCATGAGAGCACAGCCCCTAAGGTCAACTTCTCAGTAATGTCGGGGAACGTTCTCTAGAGGCGAACGAAAGATGATCAAGATTTTTCTTGAACAAAGAGGCCTCAGTGACAGATGTGGGGAAGGCCCCAGCATCCCCGCCACGTCACCACCACCCTCACTCCAGGGGTGGCTGTTCGGGGAGAGCTTACTCTTGACCAAGAACTTCACCTATGTCATATCATCCCTCAGTTCTCCAAAATGAGTGCAAGTGGGAGGTCTGAGCTGGTAAATAGCTGGTTCCTGGTCAGACAGTTAACCAACACAGAGCCAGTTTTGAGGCCTGGGCTAACCCTAGACCACCACGCTCCAGCTCACAGCCGGCCCACCCCAACAGGCAGGGGCTCATGGAGGAAAGGGCTCCTGTCTGAAGGGTGCGTGGATGACGGTGTTCCTGACTGCCCTTGGATATATCCATCGTGTTCTAGGGTGCACCCCTTCTCCCACTTCTCAGTGTCTTGCAGTTAATGATGATTCAGAGGTAATTAGCAGCATTTCCTTCCCTCTCTTAGTGATACATAAACGCTAGCCCTCCAAGCAGCGGTGTCTTAGACGCAAAGAAACACTATAAAGCGTTTCTTTCAGAGTTAAAAGCACACACCTCGTATTATTTCTCTTCAGAATCATCTTGAAAAAAGAAAAGACTATAATAATTGTGAATAATGGATAGAGAACCATAGTAACAAATAACCCACATGTATTTTTTAGTATATTTCTCATACAGAACATTTGTAAACTATATTAGTAATATACTAATGACTAATTATTATTAGTAATAATAATGTAAACTAATTACTGATTCGTTTTAGTTACTAATAATGTAAACAGTTCTGCTACTTCGCATTTCTAAGAATAACACTTTTTTTCTCGTGTCTGTGTGTGCGCATCCTCAGTTGCTTCGGTCGTGTCTGACTCTCTGTGACCCTGTGGACTATAGCCCGCCAGGCTCCTCTGTCCATGGGATTCTCCAGGCAGGAGTACTGGAGTGGATTGCCATGCCCTCCTTCAGGGGATCTTCCTGACCCAGGGATTGAACCTGGGTCTCCTGTATTACAGGCGGATTATATACCACTGAGCCACCAGCAAAGCCCCTTTTTTTGTATTTACTTGTATTCAAGTAGTCTCTCTTGTTAGTTTAGATCACCTTTAACATCAAATGAAATATAGTGCCAAAGTGACAGGTCAACATTTCAGTTTTCAGAGATCCACATTTTGGATGAGGGATAGTGGGTCTGTACTTGTAAGGGCTGCTGAATTTTACCAGGTGCCTATTTAATATCTATTAATATAGTAATTTTTCTTCTTTAATTTGTTGATGTAATGAATTATGTTGATAATTTTTTTCTGTTGAAACATCCTTGCATTCTGGAATAAAAGCTATTAGGTTACAGTACATTAGTCTTTTTGATTCATGGTTAGATCCTATTTGTTAATATTTTATTTTGAATAAAAGTCTATATTCCCAAGTGTGATTAGTCTATGAGTAGTTAACATTAAGAAGATGCTGGCTTCCTCACATACCAGGGAGCTCTTCATCTTTTTTCCTATAATCTTGAGTAAGTTAACAACATTGGGGCTATCTGTTCTTTAAAGGCTAAATGGAACTCAGCTGGGAAGTCCTCTGTTCCTGGGATTTTAAATAATAGATCTTTAAATAAATTTCCAATTTCTTCTACAGAAATTTGTCTCTTGATATTTTTCCTCCTTCTTACACCATTTTGATAATTTATATGATTTATAAGAGATCTTTGATTTCCTTTACTTTTCAAATTCATTGCAATGAAGGTTTACATCATACTGTTTTGTGATTATTTTCATTTCTTCTTTTTCTTGATTGTGGCTTATTTCTTGTTCCCAACAGACATTAAAACTACTTTCAATAATCAGCATGAGTTTTTAATTGGATAAAATTATCTGAAAGTTTCTAAGACCAAATAAAGTTTTATACCAGCTTTAAAATTACGAGAAAGGAGAGTATAATCAAACTAGCATGAAAGTGGAATAGGAATAGATGTCTCACCAGTGAAACAGAACAATAAGCATGCAGACAGATTCCAGTATATATGACAATGGTGGCATTTTAATTCAGCGGAGAGCTGAGGGTTTATTTTAATAAAAGGTATTGAGAAGATCTCTATCTACTTAGAAGAAAGTGCAACTGGACCCCAATCTCACACCATGTTAAAAATAAGTTCCAGGTATACTGAAAAAATATATTTAAATTTTTTTTAATTAAAAATTTGGAAGAAAAGTTAGAAATCTAATACGTATGACCCAGGCTTCCCTGGTGGTTCAGTGGTAAAGAATTCACCTGCTGATGCAGGAGCCACAGGAGATGCAGGTTTGATCCCTGGGTCAGATCCCCTGAAGAAGGAAATGGCAACCCAGTCCAGTATTCATTCTTGCCTGGGAACTCCAGTGGACAGAAGAGCCTGGAAGGCTACAGTCTATGAGGCTGCAAAAGAACTAGATGCAACTCAGTGACTGAACAACAAAAACAGCAACAATAATAACATATTACTCAGAGCTGGAGACAACAATGATCCAAGATAGAGTAGCTGGAAACCAAGAGAGAGTAAAAAGGCATATTCATAACAAAAAGCAAATTCTTAAATGTTAAGGGTACTCCACGGTAAAGGAAACCATCGTGAAGTCAGCAGATGAGCAATAGATTAGGGAAAAGATTTGCAAACTGTATGGCAGACAAATGTCTATTTATAACATACACAGAGCTCATGAAAATTGATAAGAAGTATGGGATTAGCATATAATCTACTCAATAGAAAAATCAGTAAAAATATAAATAGGCAATCCATCCAACACAAGTGTGAATCACTAAATAGGCATGTGAAAATGCTAAAATTACTTCCCAATTGGAAAATGCAAATCAGAGTATCAAGGAAACACTATATTGTATCAATAAGATTGGGAAACAAATACAAGGAATGGTAATACCAATTGTTGATGATAAAGGCAAACTTGTATTTCTTACATTTCGGTACAAAAGTATTTACTATTGTTATTTCATCTGTTCTTTCTCACTCCATTTCTAGGTTGAAAGCTTTATGAAGACTAGGATTTTTGTATTATACATTGTTAAATCTAAATTACCAAAACAGTGGCTGGCATGGAATAAGTGCTTAATAAAACATTTTTTGAACAAATAAGATATTAAATATTACCAAACTTTTAGAAAGAAATCTTTCAAGTTCTAGTAAAATGAAAAAATATATATACCTTTCAGTTTACAATCCCTCTTCCAAGAATCTCACAGTGTATATAGGAATGTATAAGATACACATGCTTTATTGCAGCAATAGTTGGAGCAACAAAAACCAGAACATAAAAAACTTTGTAACGGCTCACTGACTGTAAAGCTGGACTTTAAAAGTCTCTAAAATATGATACATCTATTAAAAAGAATATGCTAGATCTTTCCCAGCAAGGCTAGGAGGAATTTCTACAACATATTGTTAGATGAGAAAGGCAGAATGCAACGAAGCGGGTGAGGTTTGCCCATATTCGGAAAAACAAAAGAATGAGACAAGAAACCCCTGTATAGGGTTAGGGTTAGGTTTGGGGGGATAAACACCAAGATGTCTACTTTGGTTATTGGCGGGGAGGTAGAGACAGAAAAGGAGGTAGAACACCCCCACCTCCAACCTCCAACAGAAAGAAAAAGCAAATTTTAAAAAATGTGTGTGTGGGCGTGTGTAGGAGTGTTGATGCAAAGTAGGGCTCCAAAAAGATATTTCCTAAAATGTTAATATTGTTTATCTCAAATAATAGGGCCTCATGTGACTTTTTAACTGCTTTCTTATGATTTTATATATTCCTTGAATTCTTTAACAGCAAGCATAACTTATTGGTACAAGTAGAAAAATGAAAAGAGATGTGAATGACTTGCTCAACACCAGATAGGGTATAGAACCCGGACCAGGGTCAGCCCCAGCACTGGGGAACAACTCCCTGGGTCTCAGGCTTTTCCTCCTTCTTCCAGCCTCCTGGCTCAACGAAGGGTCAGCGAGCAGCAGCTTCTAGAATTTCCCCTACATGGACATCTGGTTCTGTGCCTGCCCAAATGACCAACCCTGTCTGGTCAACCCTATTGCCACCAGTTTGAAACTTTCTGTGCAAATCTTTCTGTCCACTTAAACAACAGAACTGAACATCCACATAACTTGACAGGAAGTATCAGTACAATTCCTCCGATTAAATCACGACTACTTACACTTTCTTGTCCTTCAGCTCCTTAGCAATGTGTATGCAGATGGTTTTCCATGGGTTTTCTAAACACGTAGGTTCTCTAGGGTCCCTCCACCCCAGGGGCTCTGACTGGAGCCCGAGTTAATCAGGAGGGCATGTGATGAGCAGCGTCCTGTCCCGTGCTCGGGCTGTCACCCTGCTGTGATATTTTAGCAGTTTCAGGCTGGGTGGAGCCAGGAAACGCAGGGTCCGTGCAGAAGCCCTGGGCAACATGTGCAGGTCCCAGGAGCTTCAGGGGGCTTTGCTGCACTTGGAGGATACTGGCCTCCTTCCAGTGGTGAAGGACGGATGGGAGAAGGGTATGTGTGTGTGAGAGAGCGCACACATGTGCACCTGTGTGCGTGCACATGACAGCAACCGTGTGTATGCTATGAGTGTATGTGTAGTGCAGAGAGGGTGGGGAAGGCTGGGGAGGCGGCCCATGCTTGTTTATTTGGACTAGGTTAGGCCCCCATGCAGACCTTGACAGGAGCAGGGAGATCAATGTGGGCCCCAGGGGAGACGCTTGCAGCCTGAAGCACAGCCTCAACCTTAGAACCTTTTATTTACAGTTGCCAGCATTTCACAGGTTGAAAGGACTTGATAGATGTGATTTACTGGATATTCATGTAGCATCCATAGGGTTTCTCAGGTGCCGCTAGTGGTAAAGAACCCGCCTGCCAATGCAGGAGACGTAGAGATGCGGGTTCAGTCCCTGGGTTGGGAAGATCCCCTGGAGAAGGGCGTGGCAACCCACTCTAGTATTCTTGCCTGGAGAATCCCGCGGATAGAGGAGCCTGGCGGGCTACAGTCCACAGGGTGGCATAGAGTTGGACACAACTGAAGTGACTTAGCACAGCGCATAGGGTGGCTACAGTTACTCTCATTTCACAGCTGAGATGGCGTGGCCAGGTGACGTGCTAAGATCACACTGAAGGTGACAGAGTCAGGCGCCCGAGGGGGTTCTCAGCCTATCCTGCCCCCGACCTCGCTGCCCAAAGAGGGTGCATGGGTGCCTTGCCTGGGCTCTATCACCAGGGCTCACAGCTCGAGTTCTGACACCTCATCGTCATCTCTGTGGGGACTGCACCTGCCTCTGACGCCCTCCAGCCCAGAGGAAAAGCCTTCCGAGAGCTGATGGAGAGGGGAGGTGCGGAATTCCAGGGAGAGCCTGGCGCAGCAGTCTCCCTCCTCCCTGGTCCAGGGGAAGTGGGTGGTCCAAGCAAGAGACCAATTGGCTGTGTGAACTTGGGCAAATCATCTCATCTAGACTCAGTCTCCTCATCTATAAAATGGGGAAGTATGAAACTATTCCTCATTTTCATATATAAAGACTTTTTGAACAAACACACTCAAAGATGAATGCCAAAAAAGCCAAACAATAGGCTTTCCTGTTTGGGGCCGAGGAGGCAGTGGTTTCTGCAGAATTAAGCCAGGCTGCAATGCCCTTTTCTGCTCGCATTGCCCTGTCTGTGCGCTCCCTTCATCCTCGTCCTGGCATGGTGGAACACCATTTTTCATTTTTTAGCATGTTTTTAAATAAATACTGATAACCTGTCAATTATGTCTTGCCTATTTGGAAAAACTTGGTCTGTTTTTAGCCTTTCACAGATGTCTTTTAATTAGGCACTCACCCACAATTACAGGTGTAATTCCAATGACTATTTGTCCTTTTGTGTAAAGTTAGGGGAAAAGGCACCAAAACATGGAAACAGTTGTGCAAACACTATTACTCAGGTGAAAGTGCTGATCCGGACAAGACGGAATTGTTGGCATGCAGGTGGCAGTTCATTCATCAGCTGACGTGCTCAAGTCCAAATGAATATATGGAAAATGTTTGGGGAATGTTGACGCACAATGTGCAGCTACCTAGGTTTTATGAAGGTCAAGGACCCAGGGCCTGCGTGTAAGTCATAAGGTTGTTATGCAGACCAAACCAGATGAAAGAACCAGAGCACACAGGGCATAAATAGAGCCTAACTGGAAGATGAACTGGGCAACAGAGGAGGGCTTCACGGTGCTCTGAGCTGGCCTGGGATCCCCTGAAGTCCCTAACCTTTCCTCCTGGGTTGAGGGCCCCGGCGGTCAGAGGGGACAGAGGCCAGCGTGAATGGCAGGTCACCACATGGCCCCCGAAGTGCTGATGGCTCTGAGTCCCTCCAACTGCACTGGCTGCTCCAGAAGCAGGTTATTTGAGAGGCAGGAGGGGGATGTAGTGGGAAAATATCTTCTATTACATGAAGTCAATCCTGGAATGCACATGGTGGCAAGATAGAAGAATCAGTTTGACGCTGGTTTACTTTTTTAATTTTTAAAAATTGAGGTACACTTAAAGTACAACGTGTGGCTCTGGTTTACTCTTTTAAAGAGCAGGTACAGGGACTTCCCTGGCAGCCCAGTGGGTAAAACTCTGCCTCCAAAGCAGGGGACCCGGGTTCAACCCCTAGTTGGGGAACTAAGATCCCGCATGCCTTGCAACAAAAAGATTTGTTAAATAGCAGGTACTCTCAGGTGTTAAGTGGCCTTCCTGTGCCAGATACTGAGCCAGCCACCCCACGAACACTGTCATGTTTGAGAGAGACCACAGAGCACGGAAGACAAGAATGCAGAGGTCTGAACTCCAGTCTTGCTCTGCTCAGCCTCTGTATCCTTGGGGAAGTTGCTTAACATTGCTGTAAGGATTATATGAGTTATCTCATGCTACTGGCACATCTTAGAACAGTGCATGGCCCATAAAGTAAGTGTTTAATAAATACTTCACTATTACTCCACATATACAAATAACTACCAATCACAGTTTCTTTAGTAACTGTGAAACGGGCAGCACCACCTTCTTTCTACAGATAAGACGGACTTGAGACTTGAAGCCTAGTTGAGCTAGTGAGCTGTGGGGACAGCCTTCCACCTACCTCTGACTGGTTCCTAAGTCTGGTATGTGGAAATTTTGTTGTGTTCTTGGCCAAAATCTCAACTCTGTGACTTCCCCTGACAGACGTGAGGGGGCCACTTCAAGGTGGAACAGGTGAGCCTCTGAGCAGAGCCACGGCTCGTTTTGGACACTGGCTGCCCAAAACGATGAGACACCAGCCTCCCATTGGTGAGTTCCTTGCATCCTTATGGAGTGTTTGCCAACTTGACATCAGCACCGAAATGGTCAACACCGAAATCAGATTGATTATATCCTTTGCAGCCAAAGATGGAGAAGCTCTATACAGTTAGCAAAAACAAGACCAGGAGCTGACTGTGGCTCAGATCATGAACTCCTTATTGCCAAATTCAGACTTAAATTGAAGAAAGTAGGGAAAACCACTAGACCATTCAGATATGGCCTAAATCAAATCCCTTACGATTATACAGTGGAAGTGAGAAATAGATTTAAGGGACTAGATCAGATAGACAGAGTGCCTGATGAACAATGGACGGAGGTTTGTGATATTGTACAGGAGACAGGGATCAAGACCATCCCCATGGAAAAGAAATGCAAAAAAGCAAAATGGCTGTCTGGGGAGGCCTTACAAATAGCTGTGAAATGAAGAGAAGCGAAAAGCAAAGGAGAAAAGGAAAGATATAAGCATCTGAATGCAGAGTTCCAAAGAATAGCAAGGAGAGATAAGAGAGCCTTCCTCACCCATCAATGCAAAGAAATAGAGGAAAACAACAGAATAAGAAAGACACTCTTGAAGAGATCTCTTCAAGAAAATTAGAGATACCAAGGGAACATCTCATGCAAAGATGGGCTCGATAAAGGACAGAAGTGCTTTATGGACCTAACAGAAGCAGAAGATATTAAGAAGAGAATACTGTATTCTGGCAAGAATACACAGAAGAACTGTACAAAAAAGATCTTCACGACCAAGATAATCACGATGGTGTAATCACTCACCTAGAGCCAGACATCTTGGAATGTGAAGTCAAGTGGGCCTTAGAAAGCATCACTACGAACAAAGCTAGTGGAGGTGATGGAATTCCAGTTGAGCTATTTCAAATCCTGAAAGATGATGCTGTGAAAGTGCTGCACTCAATATGCCAGCAAATTTGGAAAACTCAGCAGTGGCCACAGGACTGGAAAAGGTCAGTCTTCATTCCAATCCCAAAGAAAGGCAATGCCAAAGAATGCTCGAACTACAGCACAATTGCACTCATCTCACACGCTAGTAAAGTCATGCTCAAAATTCTCCAAGCCAGGCTTCAGCAATACGTGAACTGTGAACTTCCAGATGTTCAAGCAGGTTTTAGAAGAGGCAGAGGAACCAGAGATCAAATTGCCAACATCCACTGGATCATAGAAAAAGCAAGAGAGTTCCAGAAAAACATCTATTTCTGCTTCATTGACTATGCCAAAGCCTTTGACTGTGTGGATCACAATAAGCTGTGGAACATTCTGAAAGAGATGGGGATACCAGACCACCTGACCTACCTCTTGAGAAACCTATATGCAGGTCAGGAAGCAACAGTTAGAACTGGACATGGAACAACAGACTGGTTCCAAATAGGAAAAGGAGTATGTCAAGGCTATATATTGTCACCTTGCTTAAACTTATATGCAGAGTACATCATGAGGAACGCTGGGCTGGAAGAAGCACAAGCTGGAATCAAGATTGCTGGGAGAAATACCAATAACCTCAGATATGCAGATGATACCACCCTTATGGCAGAAAGTGAAGAGGAACTAAAAAGCCTCTTGATGAAAGTGAAAGAGGAGAGTGAAAAAGTTGGCTTGAAGCTCAACATTCAGAAAACAAAGATCATGGCATCTGGTCCCATCACTTCATGGGAAATGGATGGGGAAACAGTGTCAGACTTTATTTTTGGGGGCTCCAAAATCACTGAAGATGCTGACTGCAGCCATGAAATTAAAAGATGCTTACTCCTTGGAAGGAAAGTTATGACCAACCTAGATAGTATATTAAAAAGCAGAGACATTACTTTGCCAACCAAGGTCCGTCTAGTCAAGGCTATTGTTTTACCAGTGGTCATGTATGGATGTGAGAGTTGGACTGTGAAGAAAGCTGAGTGCCGAAGAATCGATGCTTTTGAACTGTGGTGTTGGAGAAGACTCTTGAGAGTCCCTTGGACTGCAGGGAGATCCAACCAGTCCATTCTAAAGGAGATCAATCCTGGGTGTTCATTGAAAGGACTGATGCTAAAGCTGAAACTCCAATATTTTGGCCACCTCATGCGAAGAGTTGACTCACTGGAAAAGGCTCTGATGCTGGGAGGGATTGGGGGCAGGAGGAGAAGGGGATGACAGAGAATGAGATGGCTGGATGGCATCACCAACTCAATGGACATGAGTCTGAGTGAACTCCGGCAGTTGGTGATGGACAAGGAGGCCTCGAGTGCTGTGATTCATGGGACCGCAAAGAGTCGGACACGACTGAGCGACTGAACTGAACTGAACTGAACTGAAGCATTCCAAGTCCTGCCCCTCTCCATGAATCCTCTGGTGCAATGCCCATTTCCTAGATGAGAAGAATACAGTGATGGACTTATGACTCTGATCTAAAAAGAGGCCAAAGAGCTTAAACTGAACAACTTTTTTCGAGTCTCATGTTCAGGATAACTCAACCTGAATGAAGGTACTTCACCTGTGCATATCATTCCCTCCACTTGTCACAAGTGTTCTAACAGTCTGGCTCTTAGAAACTATATTCTTGTGTTCACTCAGTCACAGTCAACTGCGCACTGTGTCAGGCACAGCGAAGACACAGATATGAAAAAAGGAGGATGTCTGTTCTTGAGGGAAGATAAGACGAGAGACGCACAGTCAAGTCACAGTAAGCGGGGTACGCAGATGACGTGCAGAAGAGAGGACTTGTGAGCGGAGCAAGAAGAAATCACTGCCACCTGTGAGAAAACATTGCTGCTGCTGCTGCTGAGTCGCTTCAGTCGTGTCCAACTCTGTGCGACCCCATAGACGGCAGCCCATCAGGCTCCCCCGTCCCTGCTATTCCCCAGGCAAGAACAGTGGAGAGGGTTGCCATTTCCTTCTCCAATGCATGAAAGTGGAAAGTGAAAGTGAAGTCGCTCAGTCGTGTCTGACTCTTAGCGACCCCATGGACGGCAGCCCACCAGGCTCCTCCGTCCATGGGATTTTCCAAGCGAGAGTGCTGGAGTGGGGTGCCATTGCCTTCTCCTGTGAGAAAACACTAGAAAACATCGAAACTGTTTTGAACAAAAAAATTCAAAATATAAAACATGAGTGTAATGAACACCTCTATACACATCTCCCAGATTCACCAATTATCTTTAGATACTATTATTATTACGTATTGTATTTTTTCCTTTTTTGGCCACACTGCCCAGTATGTGGGATCTTAGTTTCCCAACCAAGAATCAACCACACCCCTTGCCCTGGACGCATGGAGCAATAACCACGGGACCACCAGGGAAGGCCTAGAAATTATTTTCTTGATGGAAATACTTTAAGTATTTTAAGACAAATCATTTTATAAAGGATTTAAACTTTAAATTGAAATGAAACTCATGGCTTGAAATGTGCTGTGTCACCTCCATACTCTGCATGCATCTCTAAAACATGGAGACATATTTCTCACATAATCAAAATGCCGTTATCACACATAACAACAGGAGCAGTAATTCTATGGTTTTATCTAACATCCAATCTATAGTCAGTTTCCCCCAGTTGTCTCAAAAATGGCCTCCTGATGTTGGCTTGTCCTATTCAGGATGCAGACAAGCTTCACACATTATATGGGATGGCTGAGTTTCTTGGGTCTCCTTTACTGGAGTGGCCTCCCACCGCCGCCCACCCTAGCCCCTGCTTGGGTTTTTTCATGCCATTGATCTGTCGGATCCAGATTGGTGGTCCTGTGGAACGTCCTGCTTTCTGGAGTCTGCTTCCTCATAACGGCTCACAACGTGCTCCTCTATCACCCGTGTCTCATTGTTGTTCAGTCACCCAGTCGTGTCCGACTCTGCGACCCCACGGACTGCAGCACACCAGACCCCTCTGTCTCTCATCATCTCCCGAAGTTTGCCCAAGTTCATGTCCATTGAGTCGATGATGCCATCCAGCCATCTCGTTCTCTTCTCCTCCGGCCCTCAATCTCTCACAGCATCAGGAACTTTTCCAATGAGTCAGCTGCTCACACCAGAAGACCAAAATACTGGCATTTCAACTTCAGCATCAGTCCTTCCAATAAGTATTCGGGGTTGACTTCCCGTAAGATTGACTGGTTTAATCTCTCTGCTGTCCAAGGGACTCTCAGGAGTCTCCTCCATCACCACAGTTCAAAAGCATCAATTCTTCGGCTCTCCGCCTTCTTTATGGTCTAGCTCTCACAAGTGTACGTGACCACTGGGAAGACCATAGCCTTGACCATATGGAGCTTTGATGGCAGAGTAATATCTCTGCTTTTCAACACACTGTCTAGGTTTGTCATACCTTTCCTGTCAAGAAACAAACGTCTTCTGATTTCATGACTGCAGTCGCCATCCATAGTGATTTTAGAGCCCAAGAAGAGAAAATCTGTCACTACTTTCACCTCCTCCCCTCTATTTGCTGTGAGTTAATGGGGCTGGATGCCATGATCTTAATTTCTCCATATTTAATTTTAAGCCAGCTCTTTCACTCTCCTCCTTTACTCATCAAGAGGCTCTTTCGTCCCTCGTCGTCTTTTGCCGTTAGAGTGGTATCATCCACATGTCTGAGGCTGTTGGTGTTTCTCGTACACAGAACTAACTCTGCAGGATTCACTACACTCAGGTTCACCTTTTTCTGATAGGGATGCCTAATAGGAATGACATGTGCTTCACGTCATGTGGCGGCTCATCTGTCAGGAGGCTCAAATATCCAGCTGCACCACTTCAGAGATGCTAAGATAGATCTGGGTTCAGGTGATGCCAGCCTGATCCTTTCATTGAAAAGCTCCTTATCAACATTTTCAGCTAATGGTTCCACAAGAGGTCACTGAATACTGATGCTTTAATTCCAGCATTCCTTTCACATTTGTTAGTTGGGAGTTGAGAGAGTAAAGGATGAGAATGAGAACATCAGAAAAAAATGCCATGCATAATTCCACCAGGATTAAGTAGTATCCACATATAGAGAAATAGTGCTTTCCCGAAGACATGGAGACAAAAACCTTGTTCAGAAAACAGGTTTTCTATTGGCTAGATTGTAGAGCATGTGATGGGATCAGTCAAGAAACCACAGTGAATCCCCTGTGCAGTATTTTCAATACTAGTGGAATATCTGCCCAGTGCTATCACAGGACCCACTGTTAGAGCTTAACTCCTGCCGGGGTATGTCAGGGCTGCTGGGCAAGCTGGAGGTGGACTTGGACTTGTGTGTGCCCTTGGCCAAAGTGGCTGCCAACTTAGGCTCAGTGGTGAGTAGACACACATGTGGTTATTTCAATTTTGTAAACTGAAAATGTTTCCACAGTGGAAATTCACTCCCCACAATGATAAATTTGATGGAAACTGTTTTCAGGTGGTGAAACGTTTGAGGGTGCTGAGCAAAACTTCAGGAAGGAAGACAGCATTTCTGTGAAAATGTGTTAAAATACAGATGCAAGCTTACTGTGTCACCTACATTTGATTCTGCTGACACAGCGAAGCTTGAAATTTGTTAGGCAAATTATGTGTAAAAATGGCACCAGGATAATATTTAAATTCTTGTGATAATTACTAGCTTGCGAATAAAATTCTTTTATTTGGAGACACCATATACACGTCTATTTAAAAAACCACAGTAGTGATAAGTAAAACATGCTGCCCATATGTCAAAATGAAAACAACTACTGGTATATTCGGTATTGATGGGACTGTGGACTTTAATCTACTTTTGTTTCTTTTTTTTTGCATTGTTTTTATTACAAAATTAAATCATGAATTCACTACTTCCTAATGGAGTCAGCTATGATTTCTTAGCATAGTAGTTGCTTAACTTGCATTATCACAGATGGGAGTTTGCAGATTCCTGAGTTCCAGCCCCAGCAGTTCTGACATGGAGGTCCAGCCTGGGGCCAAGTGTCTGCATTTTTAATTAGCTCCCAGATAATGCTGATGCAGACAAGTTCACCTACCCCACTTCATGAAGACTCTTTCTTTTATTTGGCTGCACTTCCAGAGTATTACTTGCAAAAGGGATTAAAAGATGGCCTTGCAGACCTTCACAGTGAAGTCGCTCAGTCATGTCCAACTTGTTGCGACCCCAGGGACTGCAGCCTGCCAGGCTCCTCTGTCCATGGGATTTTCCAGGCAAGAATACTGGAGTGGGTTGCCGTTTCCTTCTCCAGGGGATCTTCCCAACCCAGGGATCAAACCCGGGTCTCCCGGTTTGCAGGCAGACCTTCACTTGAGTCCCTCATAACTTGACATACAAAACAGAAAGAGACTCACAGACTTAGAGAATGAACACATGTTTTCTGGAGGAAAGGATGAGAGGGAAGGGATAATTAGAGAGTTTGGATGGACATATACACACTGATGTATTCAAAACGGATAACCTACCAGAACCTGCTGTATAGCACAGGGAGCTCTGCTCAGTGTTATGTGACAGTCTGGATGAGAGAGGGGTTTGGGGTAGAATGGATACATGTGTATGTTTGGCTGAGGCCCTTCACTGTTCACCTGAAGCTATGACATTGTTTGTTAACTTGCTACACCCCAACACAAAAGTTCTAAAAAATAAATAAAATCAGAAAAGAGACTCTCATAAATAATGCTTATAGTTTTCCTGCTGCTGCTGCTGCTGCTAAGTCACTTCAGTCGTGTTCGACTCTGTGTGACCCCATAGACGGAAACTCACCAGGCTCTCCCGTCCCTGGGATTCTCCAGGCAAGAACACTGGAGTGGGTTGCCATTTCCTTCTCCAGTGTGTGAAAGTGAAAAGTGAAAGTGAAGTCGCTCAGTCGTGTCCGACCCTTAGCGACCCTACAGACTGCAGCCTACCAGGCTCCTCCATCTATGGGTTTTCTAGGCGACAGTACTGGAGTGGCTTGCCATTGCCTTCTCCGATAGTTTTCCTGCTACTGATCCTCTTATCTTGAAAAAAAACAATTTTTGTCCTCCATACACATATTCCTTCCATATTGATATATTTCTATATAGTTTTTGGACATGGGGGAAATAACTTTCCTTTCTACAACAACAGCCAGCATGACTCTGATATTTGCCAATTGGCGAAGCATTTTCACATGTAGATCTCAGGAGCCTCAGAACAACCCTGTGAGCAGACTCCTCACCTTCATCCTCCGGAGGCTGAAGACAAGGGGACGAAGCAGAAGAAACTGCACAGGGATTTGAGTCTCGTCTCTGACGTGAAGCCGTGTTTTCTCACACTGAGGCGCACAGCTGTGTTCCCAAACGCACGTCTGTTCACAGCCTGAATTTCTTTCTCATTATCCATCGTTGGTCCTCGAGAGCCTCCTCTCCAATGTTTATTAAGCACAACTCAGAAGTGGAATTGGTAAACAGAAAGGAGACTTGTGCAGAGAAGCACCTCCACAGGTTTCAGGGGGTGGTGGGGACATTTGGACTGAAAAAGCTGGCTCTATTTTATGCTTGCAAACAGGAATTTGGGAAAGGTAAAGACAGCAAAAAAGAAAGGAAAAAAAAAAAGGTGTTCAGTTGAGTCGCTCAGGACCCCATGAATCACAGCACGCCAGGCCTCCCTGTCCAGCACCAACTCCCGGAGTTCAGTCAAACCCATGTCCACAGAGTTGGTGATGCCATCCAGCCATCCCATTCTCTGTCGTCCCCTTCTCCTCCTGCCCCCAACCTTTCCCAGCATCAGAGTCTTTTCCAGTGAGTCAACTCATTGCATGAGGTGGCCAAAGTATTGCAGTTTCAGCTTTAGCATCAGTCCTTCCAGTGAACACCCAGGATTGATCTCCTTTAGAATGGACTGGTTGGATCTCCTTGCAGTACAAGGGACTCTCAAGAGTCTTCTCCAGCACCACAGTTCAAAAGCATCAATTCTTCGGCACTCAGCTTTCTTCACAGTCCAACTCTCACATCCATACATGACCACGGGAAAAACCATAGCCTTGACTAGACGGACCTTGGTTGGCAAAGTAACGTCTCTGCTTTTTAATATACTATCTAGGTTGGTCATAACTTTCCTTCCAAGGAGTAAGCGTCTTTTAACTTCATGGCTGCAATCAGCATCTGCAGTGATTTTGGAGCCCCCCAAAATAAAGTCTGACACTGTTTCCACTGTTTTTCCATCTATTTTCCATGAAGTGATGGGACCAGATGCCATGATCTTTGTTTTCTGAATGTTGAGCTTCAAGCCAACCTTCTCACTCTCCTCTTTCACTTTCATCAAGAGGCTTTTGACTTCCTCTTCACTTTCTGCCATAAGGGTGGTGTCATCTGCATATCGGAGGTTATTGATATTTCTCCCGGCAGTCTTGATTCCAGCTTATGCTTCTTCTAGCCCAGCGTTCCTCATGATGTACTCTGCATAGAAGTTAAATAAGCAGGATGACAATATACAGCCTTGCCGTACTCCTTTTCCTATTTGGAACCAGTCTGTTGTTCCATGTCCACTTCCAACTGTTGCTTCCTGACCTGGATACAGGTTTCTCAAGAGGCAGGTCAGGTGGTCTGGTATTCCCATCTCTTTCAGAATTTTCCACTGTTTATTGTGATCCACACAGTCAAAGGCTTTGGCATAGTCAATGAAGCAGAAATAGCTGTTTTTCTGGAACTCTCTTGCTTTCTCCATGATCCAGCGGATGTTGGCAATTTGATCTCTGGTGCCTCTGCCTTTTCTAAAACCTGCTTGAACATCTGGGAGTTCACAGTTCACATATTGCTGAAGCCTGGCTTGGAGAATTTTGAGCATGACTTTACTAGCGTGTGAGATGAATGCAATTGTGCTGTAGTTTGAGCATTCTTTGGCATTGCCTTTCTTTGGGATTGGAATGAAGACTGACCTTTTCCAGTCCTGTGGCCACTGCTGAGTTTTCCACATTTGCTGGCATATTAAGTGCAACACTTTCACAGCATCATCTTTCAGGCTTTGAAACAGCTTAACTGGATTTCCATCACCTGCACTAGCCTTGTTCATAGTGATGCTTTCTAAGGCCCTCTTGACTTCACATTCCAGGATATCTGGCTCTAGGTGAGTGATCACGCCATCGTGAGTATCTGGATCGTGAAGATCTTTTTTGTACAGTTCTCTGTGTATTCTTGCCACCTCTTCTTAATGTCTTCTGCTTCTGTTAGGTCCATACCATTTCTGTCCTTTATCGAGCCCACATGTGCATGAGATGCTCCCTTGGCATCTCTGATTCTCTTGACGAGCTCTTCAGTCTCCCGCATCCTGCGTTTCCCTCTCCTCTCTGCACTGACGGGTGAGGAAGCTTTCTGACCTCTCCTTGCTGTTCTCTGGAACTCTGCATTCACTTATTGTAATTATCTGTAATAATCGACAGATACGGATTGACAGGCACAGAAATCTAAAGTTAACGTATAAAAGCTCTCTGTCGCAGGGTTTGCCCATCAAATGGGAGAGTGAATACTAACAGAGTGCCTGTGTCCCTTCCTGCTCAAAGCCAGTCACGCTGCCATGGGCTTTACAGATAGTGCGTCTAGTATGGACAGTAGACACACTCCTTCCCATTTTATGGACAAAGAAACAGGCTCACTGACGTCTAAAGACTTGACTAAGACCATACAGGGAGTCACAGACTGATATTTAAAGATCAGTCCTATAGCTTCGAAATCTAGCTGATTCTACTCTGTTCCAAAGTATGTGAAGTAATGAAAATAAGGCACCGAGGTGACACCTGTGAAAAGCATGAAACTGATTAGAAAAGTAAGTAATAAGTGACAAACAAGTAAAAGTAGATTGTGGTGGGATTTCAGAACAAGATGAGGACTTTGGAAATTGTAGACACAGCAATAGAAAAAGAAACTAAAGCGAAGCACTTTAAATAAAAAAAGAAATAAACGTGGGAAAAGAGTAAGCATGGTGACCTGTGAGACAGTACTATGTGGTCAGAAACATGCCATTGGATTATCAGAAAAGGGACAGAAGAGAAAAAAATTGGAAGAAGTGAAAGATGGAAATTCCAAATTTGATGAAAACTAGAAACTCAAGGATTCGAGAAAGTCACTCAACCTCATGGATGAAGAAAACCACATCAAGTTATATCATGATCAAATTGCTGAAAATTGGCGATAAAGAATCCTAAAAACTGCTAAAAAGATACATTATACTTTTAGAAAACATCGTAGGAGAAAATCTTTGTGATTTTGACAGGCAAAAAATCTTTTAGAACATGAAAGCATGAACTATGAAAGGAAAATTTGATATATCAGAGTTTTTCAAAATTAAGAATGTCTGCACTTTAAAAGACGCCATTAAGGAAATGAAGAGGTAAACCACAGACTGGGCAAATTATCTGAAAAACATGCATCTGATGTGAGAATATATAAATAACTCTTTCAACTCAATAAAAGAAAACAAAAATTCAACTTAAATAGTTGAACAAAGAAGATATTATATGATTGGCAAACAAGCACATGAAAAGGCGCTCAACATTATCAATCATTAGAGAAAACGGTGATTAAAATCACCAAGAGATACCCCGACATACCCGCCAGAATGGCTACTGCTAAAAGACCAACCAAAGCAAATGTTGGGCAGGCTTTGGGGAAACTGCAGCTCTCACACAACGTTGAATGCCGAAGGCAAAGTGAAATCGAACAGAAACTCAGGAAACCAGTTTGGGAGCTGATCTGGATCTATGATCCAGAGATTTCATTTCTAGTTATTTATCAAACAGCAGTGGACACATCTAACACAAAGACTTGTGGGCATACACTCCTAGCAGCTTTACTCATTAGCTCCCACTGGAAACAACACAAAGGTCCATTAACTGATAAGTGGATTTCAAAAATGCAGCTGTAATTGATCACTCTAGCTATATTAACATGGTGAACTTCAAGAGCACCATGCTAAGAGAAAGAAACAAAACACAAAGAATATATACTGTCTTGATTTCATGCACAGCCCTCTTATATCCATGGGGATTTGATTCCAGGAGTCCCCCACATTTGCCAAAATACCTCCTTGTTCTCAAGGTCACAGTCTGCCCTTCATATTTACAGTTTTTGAATTTACAGATTGAACCAATCACAAATGAAAATTTCAATAAAGAAGAGAGGGTACAGGTGGGAGGCAGGTAAGGAAGGGCTTCTGCATCTTTCATAGTAGGAATTGATATAATTAGCCCAGAGATATATTTAAAATCAAAGTATTGGTATTCTTTAAAGTTACAAAGGTGACGAAAAGGAGATTTAAAAATAAAAACTGTTGGCATCCCTTATTTCTGGGGTGATAGAGGGAGGAGTGGGACAGATTTTTATTTTTCACTTTAGACCCTTTGGAGCTTTCCACATTTTAAGAAATAATGTTTATGGATAACTTACATAGTGATAAAATCTAACTCGGCAAATGAATGGGTAGACAAATAAATTAGGAAAATAATAAAAGATCTAACTGACCAAAAACGCCTGGAATACATTATTGTTAGGTGAAAAAGTTTATTGCAGAATACTTTGTATAAAATAATTGTGGAAAAGAAAAAAAGGGGAGTATATAAAATATATTTGCAAATGAAAAAAAAATATCTGAAAGCCCTTTGGTATAAATAAAACTGCCAACAGGGCTGTTTCTGGAGAGTGAAATTCACGACCAAAAAAGACTTTACATTTGTACTTTACATACTTCGGTGCGGTTTGCATTAAACATAGAACGATATGCTTAAATATGTAATACCATTAAATGGTGGTGGTGGTGGTGGTTTAGTCGCTAAGTCGTGTCCGACTCTTGCGACCCCATGGACTGAGCCTGCCAGGCTCCTCTGTCCACGGGATTCTTCAGGCAAGAATACTGGAGTGGGTTGCCATTTCTTTCTCCCAATACCATTAAATATTGTTTTTTAAATGTGAATTTGAAAAAAAAAATGAATTGCCAACTACCCTAAAAAATATGGGACACGTGCCGTGCCCCTGAGCAACATTCTAAAGGATGAAAGGGGTGATGGAATTGTATCCTTTATGGGTTCAGGCCACGCTTGGAGGACCTGGCCGCCTCTGATGAATCACATTAATATACTTTCCTCTTTCCGCACGTAATTTGCTTGCAGTTATGGGAAATTCAGAAAGTAGAGAGGAAGATAAGATTTACTTACAACACCATTATTTAGAGATAACCACTGTTAGTTAACAGTCTGGTATGCCATTTTCCATTGGCATTTTTTTAAAAATGCAAAACTGGGATCATTATCTATGTCCGGTTCTGTGACCTGTTTTTAAGACTGTATCATGCTACCTTTTCCTGTCATTTACCCCCTTTGCCTGCTGCATCACACGCAGGGCTGTGGGGCTCCTTATTGGAAGGCAGTGCCATACTTGCTTTACCCATTCCTCTGCTTCCATGCCCAAGCTACTTCCATTTTTTTAGTATCAGAAATAGTGCTGCAAAGATGTCCTTTGCTCATGTACCCTACCCTTGTTCAAGTCCCCTGTTAATCTTTGTTGAGGTTAAAAAATCCTAGAAGTGGGATTACTGGGCTCAAGAGCATAATATGTTTAAGTCTTCTGATATATATTTTGCCAAATTGTCCTTCAGGTATTTTCACACAGCTGGATATATGTGTTTCCCTGTGCTTTCTCTAGGAAAGGTTATTGTTCTTTTTATACTTACTAAGTTAATTTATTGGATTCATGTCAATGTATGGCAAAACCAACCAATATAATATTGTAAAATAATTAGCCTCCAATAAAAAAGAAAAAAAGAAAAAAAAAATAGGCCAGTCAGCCTCAAACAGCTTCAGTTTCTTCTTCCATCAAACATGGTTAACAATACTGTAACCTATTTTACAAGTTTGCTGCAATATATGTAAAGTGGCCTTTAAATTCTAAAAAAATAAAAAGTTATCTGTTACTTTTTAAACTAATTTTTTTGTTTCGTTGCTGTTGTTCAGTCACTCAGTCATGTCTGACTCTTTGCAACTCCCTGGACTAAGTAATATACACATGTTGAAAATCAGAAAATTAAGGTCTATATAAGGAAAAAAATTAAAAAGACTCAAACTCTCACCATGCATGAAAACACACTATGAACACTTTGGTGATGAATTTCCAGAGCTTTCATATTTGCATATACCCTTAAGAAAATGGAACCAGACTGTTTATGGAGTATAATAACGTGGTTATTTCAGTAAACAGTACAGTGTAAACTATATATACATAAGTATAATTTGGGAACCAATTTATTAATTGCATGCCATCTACAGACAACATTAACTTATTTAATCACTATTGCTCAAATAAGTTATTTTCAACCTTTGATGACGCTAAATAAACCTGGAGTAAGCAGCCTTATAGGATAAATGTGAGTTGTTTGCCCAGTATTTTTAAAGCTATATTTCTGTAAGTGGAATTATGAAGTCAAGGAAGATGCATATTTTTAAGGATCTTGAACTTGATACTAAATTAATTTCTGCAAAGAGGATACTAATTTACATTCTCACAGCAATGAAGAAAGCTCATTCCCCTTGATCTTTGTCACAAGCTTTTGTCAAGTTGCAAACCTTTGCCAATCCTCTAAGTGAAAAGCAACATGGCTTTAATTTACTTTCTATGAACCTTTATCATGTATTTATCAGCTGCTTGTGCTTCTCATGTGATGAATAGGCTGTCCACATTCTCTGCGTATTTTTACGTTGAGGTGTTTATCGTTTTTCCTAATTACATATAGAACTCTTTATATCATAGATATATTTAATTTATACATTAATTTGTCAAATATATTCTAAATACTTTTCTCATTTTGTCTTTTGCTTTTTAATTTTGTTTACAGTATTTACTGTGCACAAAAGATTATCATCTTCATCTTGTCAGTTTACTAATCTTTCTTACCAATCTTTGCTTTTGGTGTTCCCCCTTAGAAATATCTTCCCCAACCTAAGATTATAGATATATACACCTACGTATACATTTATTAACTTTCACTATTAGTTTTTTCACAATATTTTATATGCATAAAAAACTCAGAAACAAATGTAACATCACTAACATCAAACACGCATTAATATTTTGCCGCATTTCCTTCAGTTCTCTTTTTCTTCCTCTCTCTATGTCACCAGTGTTACTAAAGCTTGATCATAATTTTCTCCTTTCTTTGTCTCCAAAGTCGTCATTATATTGAAGTGACTGGGTGTTATTACCACATATGATTTTGCACATTTATGCAATACAAATAAACAGCCACGAGCAATATATACTCTGTATGTTTTGCCAAAAATGGCCTCATAATGCAAGTAATGTTATTGAAACTTATTTTTTTTAACCCAAACTAATTCTTGAGGTTTATTTATTTTACTATACAGATCCCTAATTCTTCTATTTTTAAAAAATCTTATTCCATTAAGTGAATAAACCACATATTATTTGTCCCTTTAATCACTTTTTGCTAAGGAGCAATTGAGTTGTCTCCTCTTTTTCGTGATGACAAGCTCCCTGGTAAGAAGCCCCTGTCTCCCTGCACACGTGTGAGACTGTCTCCAAACAGCATGGCTCCAGGGTACTGTGAGGACCCACAGGGCTAGAGGGTGAGACCCTTCAGTTTGGCTGCGGATTCCCAAAACTGTCTCCAAGGCACCAAGTTGTCCTCCTCCCAGCAATACCCAAGAATTCTCATTTCCCCACATGCTTGCCAAAACCGGTGTTATGAGACATTGCTTTTTACTAATCCGATGGGTAATAATTGGAATCTTTTTGTTATTTGTTTTTTCTTGATTACTTTTGAGATGTTTATTGATTTATGTGGGTTTTCCCCTCTGTGGATGGCTCATTCATATCCTTTGACCATTTAGAAAAATTGCAGTTTTCTTTTTTAGAAAATAACTCATTTATTTTCAGTTATTATTGATTTTTTTTCTACCATGGAAACTATTTACAAATCGATGAAACTTTGCTATGGTCTGTAACCAAGATATGTGCAGAAGGATTTGCTATCACATTTGAAGCAATGCACGTGAAGACAACTGCCAAATTCCTTAGACTGGATAAGAGAAATTTAAAAGGCAAGAGAAGTTCGTGTAACAGATTAATGTACTGATCAACACCATCATGAAAGCAACTTGCCATGGTCTAACTCTCAGAGTTGTTTTTTCCCCTCAGTGCTGTGTAAATAAAAGAAAGATATGCCCTAATCAGAAAAATAAAAGGAATGCATTTATAAGAGGTATAAACTTCCAGTTAAAAAATGAATGTCATCGTGATGCAATGTAAAGCTCATTACTATAATCAATAGTATTTGGATTGCCTATTTTTCAGATTTCCCCCTTCTGTTCAGGCCTTCAGAAGGAAAATTATTCTGCTTCAACACCTAGGAACTATTTCAAGACTCCTGATCCAAACTGTCAAAATGCTTTCCTGTGATAACCCAGTTTGCCAGCAGCTGTGTGGGAGCTGGCCCACCTGGGGCAGCGTGGCCCCCTGACGTGCTCCTGCCTCCCTCATTTCCTGGGAAGAGCCTGTTCTCCCTGACAGAGGCCCGTGAGCACAGGTCCTGGCATGCTATGGGGAGCAGAGACCAGGGATGCACTCTGGAGCTTGCGTGCTGGCTGGCAGAGAGGTGAGCCAAAGGGAGACCAGACAGCGTCTAAGCAGAGAAAATGGCTAGTCACTTCTGAGAAAGGTGAGTTTGTGCAGAGAGCAGAGCCCGTGTGATGGATTTGAAACAGAAGCATGAGGTTATTCAGTGGAGGAAAGACCTCCCGGGTCTGAGTGACCAGAGGCAGCTCCCTGACAATGGAAGGGCAGGGGGATGGCAGGATGGAAGATCCTGGGTTGCGGGGATGAGGGCTCAGCCTGGAGCAGAGTCGGTGGGGAGGATGGGGGAGGTGAGGGAACCGGGCTTCCCTTCAAGAGGCCACATGAACCTCTAGATGGCTTCAAGTGGACCCACTCACCTGACCGAAAGACCACGGCAGCCGCAGGGGGCCTCTCTGAAAGATGCTGGATGAGAGATGGGAGAAGGGGGATGCTGAGGGAGATGGGGAGATGCCAAACAGGGTGACGATGACCTCCAGCTGTGGGAGGGGCTGCGCGTGGAAGGGAAAGAGCCGCCCCATGCTCCTCCTACAGATCAGAACCTCTCACCCTCCTCCACCTGGGGATGTCTGTCCTCGGAATTGGAACCCAGTTCCCAGCAGGGATTCAACAGCTTTGTCTTCAAAAATTGAATGTGCCAAGTAAACACACATGAAAGTGGCTGTTTGATGTCCGAAGCCAAGTTCTGCCAGGAGTACCTGCTCTCTACAGCATTGGCTGGAGCCTGGATCTGAAAGATCGTCTGTGCCTTGTTTAGCATAAAGTGATCCTAGTGCCCGTGTGAAGCCAGAGGGCTGCTCAGTGCAGGGTGCTGGGGGGAAGGCTGCCAGCTTCTGGGCAACTGGGAGAACTGGGATTCAACCATCAGCTGGCTGTGGACACTGTGTCTTCCCCCACCTGCTCCCTGCCTCGGGAACCCCCCCTGTCAAGTGAGTTTTGAGCAGCCGGCATGCATCGCTCTCACTGTCATCAACATCGAAGGGTGCTCAGCTTCCTCCTCTCGGAGGTTACCCTCCTGAACCATGGGCTCAGCGCTGGGCTGCTCTAGAAGCAGCTACAGGAGAAAGGTACCTCTTTGGCTTCCCAGAAGTCACTCTCAGCTGAGGGGGAGGGCCCTGGGCTCAGGATCCAGTTGTGGGACCTTGGGGAATTGCACCTAATCATGTAATGGGGCCGAGAACTCTGACCACAGAGCTGGGGCTGCACCAGCAGTCGGCAGGGTCTCACCACGGTGGGCTCAGCAGCAATGCAGCACGGTCTTCAAGAGCTGGGCAGCTTCCTCCTGCCCCACAAGGCACTGCTCATGCCCAGGAAAAGCTCCCTATCAAATTTGACTCAGCAAGTAGGCGGGGCACAGAGGAGCCAGGCCTATGCTGCAATAGCAGGAGGCTCTGGGAAGCCTGGCGGCATCTGAAAGGTTCACGTCTGCTTGGAAGCTAGGAGGTCCGTGATGCTCACGGGGGAAAAGAGCCAGAGGAGGGGTTGGCAGAGCTCAGAGAAGCAGTTGACTACATCACCAATCATACTGCCACTTGGATTTCTAGTAAACAGCTCAGACTTGAAATGGCCAAAAGGACCCCCTTGTTTTTTCCCCCAAACCCGAGGCCTCAAAGCTTTCCCATCTTGCTAAACAGTGACTCCATCTTGGAGTTTCTCATGCTCTTTCTCCTACTTCCCACAAACAAAAAGTTCTGCGGGCTCAACATGCAGCCAGGATTGGACCACTGTTGCATCTCCAGTCAAAGCCAGGACCTTGCAGTGGCCTCCCAGCTGTTCTTCCGTTGCTCTTCCTGCCCTTCCACCAGCCTGATGTCGGAAGATGCAGGTCAGGCCGTGTCACTGCTCCCCCGATTGCCACCTGACACAACATATGTTTCCAAATGTGTTTGGTGTCCGTCGTCCTGCACAAGAAGAGGCCGTTGTTTTGTCCACGGATGGGACTCAGTGCCTCAGGAAAAGCTCACGGACAGCTCCTCTTCCAACGTGGCATCCATTCTACCATCGACAGAGGCGGCTGACCGTATCGTGAGGTTCCATCCCTGCCACAGCCCTCGAGGCTTCAGGGTTATCACATGCTGTGCCAGGCTGAAAACCTCTTCCTCCTGTCGGTCCATTGCCTTGCTCACTTCCGATCCTGGCCCAGGACTACAGCGCCACCTTTCCCGAGGCAGCAGAAGAGGAGGGATTTTAAATCACAAGGGACTCATTTCAGCCGCTCTCTGCCCCGTGTTAGCTGAACGGCCCTCTCCTCCTCTAGGAGCTGCCATGCGGAGCTCACAGTCGCCCGCGTGGGAAGCCCTTTACAGATGCTACAAGCCAGGTGCTAATGGCAGCCGCCCTATGAAACACACACTCCACCCCTCCCCTATCCACAGGCTCCCCTCCAAAACCATCCCAGAGAACGAATGTCTCCCTCTGGGTGAGCCCATGTCCCTCCTGAAGGCCCAGAAGGAAGGAGTGTTTCTTCCTGCCACTTCCCTGGAATTGGACTGATTCCCAGACCCCTGTCCAAGCCCTAGTAAGGCTTCCGGTGAGCCTCTGAGCTTCCTGAGGTTACAGAGGGTTTATCTAAACTCTGCAAGTCTCAGAAATCAAAACCACAGCCATCGTCCTTCCTTCCTTCTTTTCTTCTCCCCTTCCATTCCTCCCTCCCTTGGCAGTTTCGGAATAAATTTAGTATTTGTCATTTCCTTTCTCAGGGCTTCCTAGGTGGCTCAGTGGCAAAGAATTTGCCTGCCAATGCAGGAGCCTCAGGAGGCAGGTTTGATCCCTGGATTGAGAAGATCCTCTGGAGGAGGAAATGGCAACCCACTGCAGTATTCTTGCCTGGGAAATCCCATGGACAGAGGAGCCTGGCGGGCTGCAGTCCATGGGGTCTCAGAGTCAGACACGACCGAGCGACTGAGCACACATGCACTTCTTTTCTCTCCCACATCCACGCAGTTTTCTGAGTTTAGTTCTTGGGGAAATGGGAGAAGATGGAGAAGTATCAATGCAAGACCGCCTAGGGGATCTGTTTGTCAATTAATGAGCATTTTCTGAGTTGAAAAGCTGCCTTGGGAGGTGAGAACCATAGAGCAGAAACCACCCCTCTGCTGTGCCCCGGGGGAGGGATGGCTCAACCACACAGGTCATGAGAAGCCTTACGGGGCTATGTGGTCTGAGGCCGTCCACTGTGGTGTTTACCAGAAGCTTTTTTCTTGGTTAGTATGACCCAGTGAGAACACAGTTACACCTGCAAGACATAACATGCCAAGGTGCACACGAGCACACTCACCCCCACGCCTTGAAGCAAAGGCTCACACAATATCGATTGTCCCTACTCAAGCAACGCCTTTGAGTATTTTCTATCCTATTCTGTTTCTCAAAAAAAAATTTTTTTTAATTAGGTAAATACACATGACATGAAATTTACCATCTTAATTTTTAAATGTACAGTTCAGTAATGGAACAAATATTCACATTGCTGGGCACCCAACCTCCAGAACTTTTTCATCTTGCAAAATCGAAACTTCATCTCCATTAAAGAAAAACTCCCCATTTCCCCCTCTGCCAGTCCCTGACAACCACTTTTCTACTTTCAGTCTCTATAAATTGACTACTCTGGGGACCGCATAGAAGTGACACCATACTGTACGTGTCCTTCTGGGACTGACATTTCATTTAGCATAATGCCCTCACGGTTCATCCATGTCATGGCATGTGTTCGAATTTCCTTTTTGTTTTAAGGCTGGATAATATTCCATGGCATGTACATGCAACAATTTATCCACTCAACCACGCGGGTATTGTGAATAATGCCACATGAAAACAAGTACAGTATGCAAATATCTCTTTGAGACTGCTTTCTCTTCCCCTCTCAACTCCCTCTCTGCATTTATCACGGCCCACAGATCACCTGTCTTCACTTTTGTGCCCTCAGCCTCATTCCTCTGACTTTGCCATCCCCACCCCCCAAACTGCTGATGCTTCCTTTAAGATTTGGGGGTCCCAGTTCTGGAGCCAAACACACGGAGTCAGCAGCAGACTCCTTGGGGCCTAACGTGTGGACGCACCTCAGGACCCAGGCACACTCTGCCTGGGTTCAATCCAGAGCTGGCAGTGGAGATGAATGTTCTAATAAATTGTGATAGAGTATGAAAATATTCTATCAAGGATACAGCAAATTTTGTGAGGACTTTGCTTCAGTCTTTCTTGAATAATTAATTCCTGTTTTTGGATAGGCAGTCATGCTTTGTTGCCCAGAAAACCTTGAAAGTGAATAATTTAGACTCATCTAGAAGTTGAGGCGAAGGCAAAAAAAGCCAAAAATGCTCTTATGAAAGCAAGTTACTGAATGATTTTGTGTTAAATAAGATGAAATATATAACGCACTTATAAGAGTGCTTCAACACATAGTAAGAACTCAATAAATGTGAGTTATTACTGTTAAACCATGGCACGATAATATATTATTATAAAGTGTTAGTTGCTTGGCCTGCAGTCCACCAGGGTCCTCTGTCCATGAGATTCTCCAGGCAAGAATACTGGAGTGGGTAGCCATTCCCTTCTCCAGGGGATCTTCCTGACTCAGGGACTGAACCCGGGTCTTCTGCATTGAAGAGAAAACACAAATAAAAGAAAATGCCTTCTCACCCACTTCCCCTTAATATTCCACTGTCATAAACGGTAAACAGTTTAATTTTCTAGGGCAACGGTAGAAAGATGCCACTTATATCAGAAGCCAGTGTTATTCCATGAACTGATTATTGATCACTGGCCAAAACTAGAGGGCCAATAAGGCACACTGATCTAACGTTTAATGTTGTATTACATATAAGATGCCCAAGATGAAATTATAATTTATTCTTTTCTGCTGCTGCTGCTGCTAAGTCACTTCAGTCGTGTCCGACTCTGTGTGACCCCATAGACGGAAGCCCACCAGGCTCCCCCGTCCCTGGGATTCTCCAGGCAAGAACACTGGAGTGGGTTGCCATTTCCTTCTCCAATGTGTGAAAGTGAAAAGTGAAAGTGAAGTCGCTCAGTCGTGTCCGACCCTTAGCGACCCCACGGACTGCAGCCTACCAGGCTCCTCCATCCATGGGATTTTCTAGGCAAGAGTACTGGAGTGGCTTGCCATTGCCTTCTCCGTTATTCTACTGCATGATTATTTCCCAAATTTCAGGAAGTCTTTCCCCTTTCAAGGCTGCCAGTTTTCAGTAATAATAATAAGTGGTTAACTTAGCAGAGGTTCTCAGAGGAAGCGAGGAGACTGGAGATTAAGAGAGACTGGAGACTTTTTTGCCTCCAGGTGTGAACGCTTGTGGAGAAGGTGATGGCACCCCACTCTAGTACTCTCGCCTGGAAAATCCCAGGGATGGAGGAGCCTGGTGGGCTGCAGTCCATGAGGTCGTTAAGAGTCGGACACGACTAATGGACTTCACTTTCACTTTTCAGTTTCATGCATTGGAGACGGAAATGGCAACCCACTCCAGTGTTCTTGCCTGGAGAATCCCAGGGACGGGGGAGCCTGGTGGGCTGCCTTCTATAGGGTCGCACAGAGTTGGACACGACTGAAGCGACTTAGCAACAGCAGCAGCATGAATGCTTGAGTTTAAGGAGATTCAGGACAGGATTACTAAGAGAGAAAGGAAATCAACACATTTAGGAAGCCAAAGTCACCAACAGGTGCCAAGTATGTTGTTACTAAAAACATCTGGAGAGAAAAGGTCCATTTGTATTCAGTAAATCGTGAGCTCAAGTCTCCCACCCATTGGGTTGGACTGTTGGGTTCAATCTCTTGGACTTCAAAGTTTCCTTGGCTCTTTAAGCCCCAAATGATAACATTTCCATTTGATAAACACAGCTCATCTCCGATGGTCAATGCTTGTAGAAGGAAAGAACAATTAACCACCACAAATATTTCTGTGTCAGTCTGACTCCCTGGAGAAAAATGCAAGGCTTTAAAAAAAAAAATCAAAACATTTAGTGAAGTTTAGTGAAGAATCAAGGATGGCCATAATCATGGCAGAACCTTGAACACATTAGCAATTAGCTTCGGTTAAAGAAGTAGAATGGGAAATAAATGGGGAAACAGTGTCAGACTTTATTTTGGGGGGCTCCAAAATCACTGCAGGTGGTGATTGCAGCCATGAAATTAAAAGAAGCTTACTCCTTGGAAGGAAAGTTATGACCAACCTAGACAGTATATTAAAGAGCAGAGACATTACTCTGCCAACCAAGGTCCGTCTAGTCAAGGCTATGGTTTTTCCCATGGTCATGTATGGATGTGAGAGTTGGACTGTGAAGAAAGCTGAGTGCCGAAGAATTGATGCTTTTGAACTGTGGTGCTGGAGAAGACTCTTGAGAGTCCCTTGTACTGCAAGGAGATCCAACCAGTCCATCCTAAAGGAGATCAGTCCTGGGTGTTCATTGGAAGGACTGATGCTAAAGCTGAAGCTCCAATACTTTGGCCACCTCATGTGACGAGTTGACTCACTGGAAAAGATTCTGATGCTGGGAGGGATTGGGGGCAGGAGGAGAAGGGGACGACGGAGAATGAGATGGCTGGATGGCATCACCGACTCAATGGACATGAGTTTGAGTGAACTCCGGGAGTTGGTGATGGACAGGGAGGTCTGGGGTCGCAAAGAGTTGGACACGACTGAGCGACTGAACTAAACTGAAAGAAGTAAAAAGAGAAGCAACTCTCTTTACCATAAAGCACTTTAGCATAATGGGTGCGTGTGCATGTGTGTGTGCTGAGTTGCTTCAGTTGTGTCCAACTCTTTGCAACCCTACGGACCATAGCCTGCCAGGTTCCTTGGTCCATGGGATTCTCCAGGCAAGAATACTGGAGTGGATAGCCATTTCCTCCTCCAGGGGATCTTCCTGATCCAGGGATTGAAACTGCATCTCTTAAGTCTCCTGCTTTGACAGGCGGATTCTTTACCACTGGTGCCATCTGGGAAGCCTCACACAATGGGTACGCACACACAGATCAGGCAGTGAGACAGACTTGGGTTCTAATCCAAACGCCCCTCAGATGGGAATAATATGGTCCCCATTCCACATCTGGACTTCTATATGTGGGCACAGATCTTTAGAATTCTTTCAACACTGGACTCACCAAAGGGAATGGGAGGGAAGAAGAGAGAAAGAAAGATCAGTTGTTTTTTAAAATATTTTCGGGGACCACAATCTCCTTTGAGAATCTGGTGAAACTTCAGACACTTCCGTCACCCCCAAGTACACTTATGTGCAGACGCATCCAATTTTGTGTTGTTTCAGGACGCCTCTCCCCCCAGACCCGCACAACAATTCATGGACCTCTGGTTAGGAATCTTGGTTTAGACTATGGGACAAATGAGGCCAAATCATTGGGTTTCGTTTCCTTCTGAGTCATTTCATCTCACAGAGAGGAAAGTCTGTTCTCCTGCCAAAGACCACATCAGTAACCCTGGCCAACGAATATAGCTGTTGACAACAAGGGAGCCAGATGAGAAGACGAGAACTCAGGCCACGATCACCAAGACTTCAAATGCAAATCCAAGACCACCCCACGCCACCCCCAAACAAGCCTTTTGGCTCTCTATATAATTGTTTTTCCTTGGAAGATGGGAAGAATACTCTTTGGCTATGCAATGCAGTTCAGAAGGACTCTACAAGTTACATGGTATTTTGTTCCCAATCATAACCCTCTATGATGACAAAAAAAAAAAAGGAGACTAAATGTCCAGTTTGAAATAGAATTAAGATAAGGAAATATTATGCAGCTTCAAAAATGATCATTGTGATAATACTTTCTCCATTCACCCCACTCTCTCCATCCCCCACTGTGTCCACAAGCCCATTCACTACATCTTTGTCACCATTTCTTCCTTGCAAATAGGTCCATCAATATCATTTTTCTAGATGCCATTTGTATGTGTTAATATACTATATTTGTTTTTCTCCTCCTGAGTTACTTCACTCTGTACAACAGGCTCTAGGTTCATCTACCTCACTAAAACTGATTCAGACTCCTCCTTTTTTATGGCTGAGTAATATTCCATTGCATGTATGTACGTAAGATAGGTAGCCGGCGGGAAGTTGCTGTGGAGCACAGGGAGACCAGTCCGGTACTTTGTGATGACCTGGAGGATGGGATGGGGGGAATGAGGCTAGGGAGGGAGAGAATACATGTAGAATTACGGCTGATTTGCACTGTTGTAGAAACAGTGTCAGACTTTATTTTGGGGGGCTCCAAAATCACTGCAGATGCTGATTGCAGCCAGGAAATTTAAAGACGCTTACTCCTTGGAAGAAAAGTTATGACCAACCTAGATAGCATATTAAAAAGCAGAGACATTACTTTGCCAACAAAGGTCCGTCTAGACAAGGCTATGGTTTTTCCCGTGGTCATGTATGGATGTGAGAGTTGGACTGTGAAGAAAGCTGATCGCCAAAGAATTGATGCTTTTGAACTGTGGTGCTGGAGAAGACTCTTGAGAGTCCCTTGGACTGCAAGGAGATCCAACCAGTCCATCCTAAAGGAGATCAATCCTGGGTGTTCATTGGAAGGACTGATGCTAAAGCTGAAAGTCCAATACTATGGCCACCTCATGTTAAGAGTTGACTCACTGGAAAAGACTCTGATGCTAGGAGGGATTGGGGGCGGGAGGAGACGGGGACGACAGAGAATGAGATGGCTGGATGGCATCACCGACTCGATGGACATGAGTTTGAGTGAACTCCAGGAGTTGGTGATGGACCGGGAGGCCTGGCGTGCTGTGATTCATGGGGTCGCAAAGAGTCGGACACGACTGAGTGACTGAACTGAACTGATGGCAGAAACCAACACAATACTGTAAGAATTTTTTTTTAAATATTTAAATAAAAAATAGAAAAAATGATCATTGTGAAGACATGTCACCGTGGGGAAGATGCTTATGTTAAGATGAAAAAAGAAAGCAAGGAAAAAACATAGACTGCAGAGGTCTCTGTCCTTTATGATTCCAGTGATAAAAAGCTGCAGCCTACAAACCAAGGCAAGCAAGTCTTGGGTAGAAATCAGAGGTGGAATTACTGATGGCTCATATCTGTTTCCAAAAGTTTGTTTTTGTGTTTTTTTTTTATTGTATGGTTATTACAGTTAGAAAGAAAGGAGATACATGATATATCTGTACAGATTCAGCCTGTTCTCCCAAAGGGTTGTGGCTGATCTCCTGCTTAGAAGGCTTTCTAAATGAGCAGGTAGAGAAGACAGACCCCCAGAGGACTCAGTCAGAGCCCCACAGACCCCCACTGAACACAAAACCTTGAGCCTGTGGCTGAAAGAGCAAAGGGAGAGCACCTCCTCACTCCTGGCAGACCATGCACAGCTTGGGTCCTTGGCATCTGAGTCTGGGCTGAGGGGGACACTGGTTCCTTCAAAGAGCACGAAGAATTTCATATCTAAATCCATGTGAGCTTCTACTGATTAGATTCTCCCCGACCACCCACAAACAGAGTCAGAAGTAAAGGACCCACTCAGGTGACAGACCCCTCCCCTGGGTCATGGGAGGTTAGCTACTCTCAAAACAGCCACCAAGAGAAAATTTCCAAAGAGCTTCTTGCAGGACAACCTGCCAGGGGTGAGGAGGCAGCAGCTTCATCAATCCGGACTTGACCTTCTTGAGGTCCCGGTCAGACAGCACCCCAATCCTGAGTGTGGAGGCTCCTGAGTAAGAGCAACAGGGCAGCACAACTCTGACCTCAGACTTGGCTCCCATCCCTCCAGGCAAGCTCCTAACCACCTCCCTTTTATCTCCCCAGCCCTGTAGCTGGGGTGTCAGGAACAGCAAGAACCACCATCCTGCACCCCTGGCATTTCCTTCCCAAAGTGCTCAGCACACAGGCCTGCACTCATGCAGTAGCTCCTTCACCGAGGCTCTGCTGACCCCCAGAGAGAGGGGTGTATATATGTATACGACGCATATAGGTTCATCTCAGTCTCCCAATTCACCCCACCCCCACCCCCACCCCATGTCCACACATCCATTCTCCACATCTGCATCTCTTCCTGCCCTGCCAATAGGATAAAGAAGCTATGATACAAATACACTGTGGAATATTCAGTTCAGTTCAGTTCAGTCGCTCAGTCGTGTCCGACTCCTTGCGACCCCATGAATCGCAGCACGCCAGGCCTCCCTGTCCATCACCAGCTCCCGGAGTTCACTCAAACTCATGTCCATCGAGTCGGTGATGCCATTCAGCCATCTCATTCTCCGTCGTCCCCTTCTCCTCCTGCCCCCAATCCCTCCCAGCATCAGAGTCTTTTCCAGTGAGTCAACTCGTCGCATGAGGTTGCCAAAGTATTGGAGTGTCAGCTTTAGCATCAATCCTTCCAATGAACACCCAGGATCGATCTGCTTTAGAATGGACGGGTTGGATCTCCTTCAGCCATAAAAAAGGAAAAAAATTGGGTCATTTGCAGAGATGTGGATGAACCTAGAGTCTGTCATACAGAGCGAAGTAAGTCAGAAAGAGAAAAACAAAAACCATATGTTAACACATATATGTGGAAACTTCCTGGATATTTTGCTGTTGTCTCTGATCCTGAAGTTGTTTACCTCAGTTGTATCTGTTGGGTGGAACAATATAACCATATGCTACCCCCGCCCCCCTCTTTCTGGCTTCCCAGCTTCATGTTCAGTCAAGATGTTTTGGCAGCTTGAAATCGACGATGGTAGGAGTGTTTATACCACAGGAATAGGCAAGGGCTACATATTTAAAAACAGAGATATTACTTTGCCAACAAAGGTCTGTTTAGTCAAAGCTATGGTTTTTCCAGTAGTCATGTACGGATGTGAGAGATGGACCATAAAGAAAGTTGAGCCCCGAAGAATTGATGCTTTTGAACTGTGGTATTGGAGAAGACTCTTGAGAGTCCCTTGGACTGCAAGAACAAACCAGTCAATCCTAAAGGAAATCAGTCCTGAATATTCATTGGAAGGACTGATGCTGAAGCTGAAACTCCAATACTTTTGCCACCCGATGCGAAGAACTAACTCATTGGGAAAGACCCTGATGCTGGGAAAGATTGAAGGCAGCAGGAGAAGGGGACGACAGAGGATGAGATGGTTGGATGGCATCACGACTCGATGGATGTGAGTTTAAGCAAGCTCTGGGAGTTGGTGAAGGACAGGGAAGCCCGGCGTGCAGCAGTCCACAGGGTCGCAAAGAGTCATGACATGACTCAGACATGACTGAGTGACTGAACTGAACTGAACTGAACACATGTGTGGTTGATGCATTTTTGTTGATTTCCCCGACTTAAGATGGTGATGGAGAAAATGTTAATAGTGTTGATTTCGCTTAAAAAGATTTGCAGCTGTGGATAGCACCCCCCAATATGGAGAAAATTTTCAAGTAATAAAATACTGTTATCCAATTTAGTAAAGAAGTGGGTCACCCCACAGACTATCCAGTGCAGTTCAGACACGTCTTTGTGGTTTCACTCTGATCTTACTTCTTAGAACAAGTGAAAATATCAGTGAAGTTCATGTGGGTCCAAGAGTTTGGCGAAAGTTCACAAGAGCATTCTACGGAGAATCAGTTGGCTATGCGGTATTTATAAGAATGGGTATTATATATATTAATATTTGTAAATGAGTGTTACTCCTCCTTTATACCAGTAAAACTGATGATTAATTTATGTGTGTGCGTGTGTTTCCTGAAATGTCGGAGGTTACACATTTGCCAGAACACCCCTGTTCTCAGTCTTAACCTGACACATCCCCAACAGCCCTGACAGGTGCCAGGGAGTCCACCAGACAGACAAAGAGACAGACAGCACAAAACGGAAATGGCTCCTTTCCATTAGGAAATGGAAACTTCAGCCTTTCCCATAAAGCCACCCAAATAAAATCATAAAATGGTTTATTACTTTTGATCCCATCTTCAAGTGCAATATTAAAAAAAAAGAAAGAATTTGTTTTTTAAACGTCTCATTTACTCTAGAAATGGTAGACTAAAAAGAATCTTACCGTGAAATAATTTCAGAGAATTTCTGTAGCAATACAAGGTAGAATCACTGTAAAAATGGACAGCTGAAACATAGGTCATTTGTCTAACTATAATACACACAGATGGATATCTCACCATAAGTTGGCCCTCTTGGTGAAAAAATAAAGAACTGATCTATGTTTCGTACACAGAAAGGAAGATAATTCTTGTTTAACACCCTCATCATGCCTCAAGCTCTTTCTAAAATACTCTCCTGTTTTGGACAGTGTTTGGAGGGAGGAGCTGGTCCCTGTCTTGAAAGAGCCCAGATCCAGAGGGGCAGCAGGCCTGCCAGCAAAGTGCCCCAGGCGTGTGCTAGAGGCCTTGGGGACTCAGGGATGGATTTGGGCTCTGGTAAGCTTCCCGGGTGGTGCTAGTGGTAAAGAGCCCCCCTGCCAATGCCAGAGATAGAAGAGACACAGTTTTGATCCCTGGGTTGGGAAGATCCCCTGGAGGAGGGCATGGCAACCCTCTCCACTACTCTTGCCTGGAGAATCCCGTGGAAAGAGGAGCCTGGTGGGCTACAGTCCATAGGGTTGCAAAGAGTTGGACACGACTGAAGCGACTTGGCATGGCACAGCAGGACACGACAGGAGAGAAGATATGGGCACTGATCCTGAGAACCAGGACAAGAGGGACTGGCCTGGATGAGAAAGAGGAGAGGTGCACCGGACAGAGTGACCAGCAGGAGGGGCCTGGTGTGTTCCAGAAGCGGTGGGGGAGCAAGAGATGTGACAGGAAAGGGACTGCATGCCCAGGGGTAATCACCACTCTTCAGCGTAGATCTTCATCTAAGCATTGTGATTTTCAAGTAAATGCTGTCTCCCCACAGCTTCATAATTCTTTCCTCTTTCATGTCTGCTTCCGAAGCTTTCTCTAATCTGGTTGAGACATCGCCTTTGAACAAGGGCACACCTGCTTTGCCAGGCCTGTGAAGTGCAAGCGTGCGTGCGTGTATGTGTGTGTATGTATGTGAATGTGTGTGTGTGTTGAGGGGGCTGGGTTGGGTTTCTCTGTCTCCCTGGTACCTCTCCAAACACCTGATCCTTAAAGCAAGGCTGCTGCCCCTGGTGATCTCGTCTGGCTGCTGCAGATTCTAGGGTCTGTGCAGGGACCAGGCCCCCCAGGCGTCACTCAAGCAGGAGCTGGCTCTTAGAGTTCCAGTTTGACTCTGCATTTCTCGGGAGATGCTCTGCTCATAGAAAAGTGTTTGCAGCACAGTTCACTGCTGCCTGGCTGGCCGCAGGTTCTGCGGGGACGGGTGAGCCCAGGATGGCAGAGTACATCCGGGTATTCCATGCCGGGTCTTTGGCCTCACTGGCCTCCACACTCAGCCTCCTGCTTCCTCATGGGGAGGGGTCAGGTGTGGTAGCTGGGCATGTGCTGGAGGCCCAGGAGCCTGAACCAGCATAGTGAGCTCTACTGGGAGACAGAAGTGCGGTCCTTAGGCCTAAATCCCCCGACACAGGGTGAGGGCTCAGAAGGTGTGTGGAATGAACGAGTGTGGAATGACGAGGGAGACCGTGGAGAGAGGGAAATGTGGCGCTTTCTGAGAATCAGCTGGGAGCCGAGAGAGAGGCTGACGGAAAATGCGAGAGACGTTCCGGGTTCCAGAATGCTCAAAGAGAGGGTCCATGGACACCCGTTTCCCCAAGCATGTTCAGATGTTGACTATTTCTGCTCCAAGGCAGGATGAGCACAGACTTTTATTTTTTAGTTTTTTATTTTGGAATAATTTTAGGCTTACAGAAAAATTACAAAGATAAGATAGAGACTTGCTGTGCATCCTGCACCCAGCTTCCCCGAGTGTTGGTGTCTTTCCTAACTATGGTACACTTGCCAGAACCAAGGAAGGCATATCAGTGATGGCTGTTAAACTCCAAACTTTGCTGCTGATGGACAGGGAGGCCTGGCGTGCTGTGATTGATGGGGTCGCAAAGAGTCGGACACGACTGAGCAACTGAACTGAACTGATTCTTCACTAATGACTTTGAGGTTGTTGTTGTTCCAGGATCCAATCCAACCCATATGTGAATTCTGGATTTAGTTGTCATTTCTCCTTACTCTCCTCTGAAGCGAAAATTTTCCTGTCTTTACTTGTTTGTCATGACCTTGAGAATCTGGAAGGTCAAATAGTCTGTAGCTCTCCAATTTGGGTTTGTCTGATGTTTTCTCATAACTAGACTAGGATTAGGGGTTTGAGGAAGGAATAGTGTGGAGATGAAGTACTTTTCTCCTTGTAGCCAAAGTTACACAATAAATACAGTGTGATTTATCCCTGGAGATGTTAACCTTGACCTTAGGGCCAGGATTCTCCACTGCAGGGTTACCGGTTTTCCTTCTCCATACTCTCTGGTAAGTCCAGTCCTCACTTAAGCTGAGGGGATTCAAACTCCCTTCCAGGAGGGAAGAACGTCGACATATATCATGTGGAATTCTTCTCTATAATGACAGAAGCACCATAATACCAGTGCTTTAGTTCCTCTGTCATGTGGCAATTGAGGGTGAGTGAACACATTGGCCAGTTAGGAAATGACTGGAAAAGTTGTCAAAATCCTAGAATTTTTAAAATTCTCTCAAGATATCAACTCTTCTTTCCTTTTCAGTTGGCCAAAGAGCTCTCTTAGCCAAACAGGCCATCTTTAAACCTATTCCGGGGCTTCCCTAGTGGCTCAGTGGTTAAGAATCCACCTGCCAATGCAGGAGACACAGGTTCAATCCTTGGGTTGGGAATATCCCCTGAAAGAGGGCGTGGCAACCCACTCCAGTATTCTTGCCTGGAGAATCCCATGGACAGGGGAGCCTGGCAGGCTACAGTCCATGGGGTTGCAAAGAGTTGGACATGACTTAGCAACCAAAGAGCAACAAGCCTATTCCATCACCCTACCTCCAAATGTCTGAAAAATGGAAAACTTGATTTTAAAAAGAAGACCAAAATGAAATGAAAGCAACAACCAATCACTGACCTTGAGTCAGACCCTCCACATGTCACTGCTGCCCTGCATCAGTTTGGCACCACGGTACCTTTACCCTCCTTTACAGGGAGGCACTTGCCTGGTGGACACAGCCCTGAGTGCCCATCCATACCCTCACCTCACCCACAGCCTCCTCCTGTCTCTCTTCTGTGGCACATTGACCACCTTTTCCAGCTTTGAAAGCCTGAGCAGCAGACTCTATCCTGGATGGACAGAACTTTTATCAATCAAAAAAACTCTCTTGGGGGACTGTTTCATATTGAAGTAGGGCAGAAACCATCACAATGTTGTCAAGTAATAATCCTCCAATTAAAAATAAGATGAAAATTAAAAAAAAAAAAAAACCCTTCTAAAATAGAAATGAACAAACAACGGGGCAATCTATCCACAGCTGGGGCTCAGATCCTGAGAAAGTCTTCCCTCTCCCCTGTACCACCCATAGCCATGTTCCTGCCCACTCTCCCACCCAGAGGTCCCTAAGCACTGTCCGCGCTGTATGGGGAAATGCGATGGTCAGGAAGGCGGAAGATGAGTCTTACCTTGGCAGTATTCAGTGGCTGCTCACCATAGCTCTGCAAATCGCTGCGCCTTGTGGGGCAGCGGCCTCCTCGCTACAACCAGCAACTCGCAAACAGTCCTGAAGCAGGAGCCCATCCCAGGCGTCTCAGTCACTTCGGCAGCTCGTGGCTTCCTGCCAATGATGGCAAGCGCCCTGCCGAGGTGGCAGGCTATCCCCCACCCCCGTCTGTGGTCACAGCTGCCTCCGCCGAGCCCCGCCCCTCCCACCGGCCCTCCAAAAGCTTTCGTGGGCTCGCTGTGCCCAGGAAAACCCTATGAGCAAGGGCCACGAGCAGCTGGTCTTTCTCTGGAGCTGGGCCACGTTTGTCACCGTGCCCCTCTGCCGTCAGAAAGTTTTCCCCAGGGGCTTTGGTTTAACAACACGGAGGTGTTTTTCCTGCAGCGAGCCTGACAGAGTTAGTAAACCTCCAAGTTACCCCTGCAAGGTATTTCACGCTGCCTTGCAGGGTTGTCTGCAGGGCAAGGGGCTTGGGTTCCGCTGCCTTGTGCCATCTGTGTGAGTACGGTGGCCATCTCCCAGCCATGCTGCTTTTGTCTTGTCTTCCAAATAGTGCTGATGATACCCAGCTCATGGGATACTAAGAGCACAAATGATAGAATGGAGTGATGACAGACATTTGGCTAATCCCCTTGTCCCTAGTAAGGGAATTCCCTTGACTCTAGCCAGTCCTTGATTCTGATCTCAGAGCCTTTTCAGCTGTGCTGTGTCACTCCACTGTGAAAACTCAGAGGAGCAGAGAATGAGGGCGGTGACAGGGAAGGACCGCAACATCTCGAGTGGTGAGGTGCTCCTTTACCACACCGGCTGCGGGGCCAATGGGGCCAAGAGGTTTGCTGAGATGCCCCCTGGAGACTTATTGGTTCAGCCCGGCATAGTGAGCCACTGGCCCCCCACTTTCTGACCTGCAGACCCAAGGGAGCCAATGGGTGGTCTCCTCTCCTGCCTTTATGTCTGGGAACCTTGATATGGAGGGGCACGGATAGACACATTGGCTTCTACTCTTGCCCTGGGACTACAGTTCAGAATCTCAGCTTCTTCATGGAGTCCCTTCCCTTGGATTTTAGGATTAAGAGAGTAATTCACTGTGAGTCTCTGGCAGGAAAGAGTTTTTTGAGAGGTGTTCATGGCAACCGTAGCAGCGACATAGAGATCTTGGGTTCTAAGACCCCTTGGAAACAATCTGTTTTATTTCCCCCAAAAGATTTTTTGTGAGAACGGATGGATTAATGTATAAAAAGCCTCTATTACAGTATTTAGCACATGAGAACTCCTGATAACTGGTAGCTGATTTGAATACGCCTAATCCAAGCGCCAAATCTGATTTTTTAGAAAAACTGCTTTGTCTTCTTCCATCCTTGACAGCAAAGGGCCCAGAACCATGCCCAGAACTGGCTGTGCTCAGTGAATCGTAGGTGTTATTATTTTTGTATTCACTTCCTGACACCTGAGAGTTGGACCTAAGCACTTACGCTCTAGTTTGAAGACTCCCAAACTGCTTAAACTTATGATTTAAAAGTTACTGATTTGATATATAGTAACTACACAGGTGGAGAAGGCAATGGCGAGCCACTCCAGTGCTCTTGCTTAGAAAATCGCATGGACAGAGGAGCTTGGTGGGCTGCAGTCCATGGGGTCGCTACGAATCGGACACGACTGAGCGACTTCACTTTCACTTTTCACTTTCACACATTGGAAAAGGAAATGGCAACCCACTCCAGTGTTCTTGCCTGGAGAATCCCAGGGATGGTGGAGCCTGGTGGGCTGCCGTCTATGGGGTCGCACAGAGTCGGACACGACTGAAGCGACTTAGCAGCAGCAGCAGCAACTACACAGGAGCTCAGCCTGGTGCTCTGAGACAACCTAGTGGAGAGAGATTAGGCGGTAGGAGGGGGCTCAAGAGGGAGGGGATATAAATATGTGTCCTGACGGCTGATTCACATCGCTGCACGGCAGAAACCAACACAGCACTGGAAAGCAGTTATCCTCCAGCAAAAAATGAGACAAACCTTGGCAGTCAAAAAAAATAAAATCTTAAGTACAGAAAAGTTACTGAATTGAGGAGAGATTATTCAGTCCTGTTATTTCAATTCAGCTAACGCAACAAACGTTTCTGATTGTTGGCTTCAAGAACACACAAGAGGCTGCGGATACAGATGTAAGTAAGCATGCCTGTCCTCTGCGGGAGCCAGTCTAAGCGGTCTGGGAGGGGTCTGGAAGAAAGACAGCTATGACTGGGTATGAAAAGTGCAGCCGTAGGCGCCTCCACAAGGCCCAGCATTAGAGCAGAGGCAGGAACAGCAGCCCCATCAGGGACTACTGGAGGACACTGCCAAGGCTTTGAACATGGTTTGCCACTAAGGAGCCTGCAAACTCTCAAAGGCAGAGCCAACATTGAGTTTTCTCCTTAGCAAGGGTCCAGTGATACCTCCTGGATTATGTCTAATTTTTAAAAAAATTAATGGGACTTAAATAAATGAGGTGTGAAGAATTTTCACATACTTGAACTCGAGGATACAGAGAATACAGTGGGAAACAGGGAGTCTATCTTTCTATAGAGAAAGTCCATTTCCTCCAATGACTTATCTATTCAAGGTTAGAGGGAGAGAGGACGTGAGAGGTTTGCAGGGAAAGGAGTTCAGAGAAGCTGGCTTTTCTATTATTTTGGGGAAAAAAACTTCACCTTTCTGTCCACCCCCAAGAGAAAGGGATCGGAAAAGAACCCAAAAATGGATTCCAGCAGTCACCCAGAAAAGAAGGAGGAAATGGCCTTACTCTTGGGTTTCAGTTGTCTAAGCAGAAGTGAAAGTTACTTTCAGCCATTTCACCCTGACAGATCAGAGCATCCATAAGAAAGGCAGGGGGAGGAGGGGAGGAGCTGGGAGAGAAGATGAGAAGCAGCACGACATATGAGGTGAGGCGAGGGGTGTCCTTAGCAGAAACTTGTGTTGGAGAACCTCAGAGAGGGCTCCCAGGGCTGCGCTGAGATGAGACTCCAGCTCTGACCCTCCCCCGCCCAGCTCAGCGTTCAGCCTCACTGGCTGCCCCATTTATTTTTGCACATTTGAGGCGACATATGCAAAATTCTTAGCTATCCTTCCATGTGTTTGCAACAGCCTTCTGACATCAGAACATTTCTGGAAAAAAAAAAAAATCAAAAGCTGTGGACAATAAAATAGTTGGAGGGAAGAAACATTAAAATAATCCAGTCCAAGATTCACTTAAGAATGGTGGTGTGAGAAGTGGGGCAAGTTCCCTCTGAAGAAAACAAGTATAAAGCCAGATGAAGTTGTCACAGTTCACCATTTAAAGGCCCTGGAGCCTGACCAAAGGCAGACAGACTGAGAAGTGTTTAATCTTGGAAAACTGCTCCTGCATCAGAACGGCCATGAGCCTGTGGTCTTCCTGTTTGGACTTTGTGTGCCTCGTGCACACACTTTAGCTTGGCTGATGAGAAGCACAGCTTTTTTTTTTAAACTACTACTTATTTTTTAAAATATAATTTTACTTATTGGCTGCGCCAGGTCTTAGTTGCTGCTCGAGGGGTCTGTGATCTTCCCTGTGGCATGCAGGATCTTTAGTTGTGGCAGGCGAACTCCTACTTACGGCAGGTGGGATCTAGTTCCCTGACCAGGGATCGAAGCCGGGCCCCCTGCATTGGGAGTGTGTAGTCTTAGCCACCGGACTCCCGAGAACCACAGTTTTACTCTTGTGAATGATGAACTTGTTTGAGGCCTGTTAGTGAAAACCAGCATCCAGGTGGAGGTAACAGATGTGGTCTGGAGTGAGGAGGTGAAAATCTGCTGTTTATGGGTTAAAGGTCATGGAACAGTTCAGATCTAAGTGAAAAACTGCAGCTTTACTGGGCTTGAGAGCGTAACTTCTGTGGAGAGTCACCTAAAGATCACCCAGAAATGCAATGGGGGAAATCTGGAAGTAAGAGAGCTACAAAAGGGCTGAAATAATAAACTCCCCACATCCCTGACCAACTCCTAAAATATGCACAAGTCAGGGAGACCAGAGAGAGTCCAGAAAAAAGTGAAGATCAAGGGAGACTGAAGGACGCTCTGAAGATTTGAATTTGTTCCTTCAACCACATCAACTTAGACAGCAGAAGGTAGAAGGCTCACATGTTCAAGGTTTCTGAGCAGAACTTCTATCCAAATAATGACCTGACGATTAAACAGTGCACAAACAGGGAACACCCTTAGGGAGCCAGACTGAAAAACAAAGCAAAATACTAGAAGTAAACACTACACAGGGATAGCAATGGCTGCACACCTTGAAGGAGACCAACTTTGCAATTCAGATTCAGAAACGTTAAGAAAACAGGAAACAGCTTTCAGAAAAATAAAACAAAATTCAGGAATAAAATAGAATTCACAGCAATGTCCAGTTTTCAACTAGAAATTACTAGGCACACAAAAAAACAAGAAACTGTGACCAGAAAAAAGTCAATATTCTGATGCCACATGGACCCAAATGTTGGATTTAGCAGACAGAGATTTCAGAGCAGCTTTTATAGTTATATTCAAGAAATGAAAAGAATATATATTTAAGAATTAAAGGAATTTATGTGGAGAATATGTCAACAATAAGAGACTCTCAACAGAAAAAATGAAAATTATAAACAAGAATCAAGTGGAATTTCTGGAGTTGAAAACTACAAAGACTGAAGTTGAAAATTAACTAGATAGGCTCAACAGCAGATTTGAGATGGCAGGAGAAAGGTGTTGTGAATTTGAAGATAGAACAATAAAGGTTATTGAATCAAAAAACAAAAGAGAGAAGCAAAGAGTTAAGAAAGATGAGCGAGACTTAGAGAACTGACAAACGAAGTACAATGTTCAAATATAAATGTAATAGGTACCCCCAAAAAAGAAGAAAAGACACAGAAAAACTATTTGAAGAAAAAAATGGTTGACAATTATTCAGTGTTAGTGAATGACATTAGCTTAAAGGGTCAATGCTATGGTCTGAATGTTTGTGCCCCCCCAGATTCGTATGTTGGACTCAGTGTGCCCAACCTAATTATGAAGTGGAACATTTGTGAGGTGATTAGGCCATGAGAGCATCAGTTCAGTTCAGTCGCTCAGTCGTGTCCGACTCCTTGCAACCCCATGAATCGCAGCACGCCAGGCCTCCCTGTCCATCACCAACTCCCGGAGTTCACTCAAACTCATGTCCACAGAGTCGGTGATGCCATCCAGCCATCTCATTCTCCGTTGTCCCCTTCTTCTCCTGCCCCTAATCCCTCCCAGCATCAGAGTCTTTTCCAGTGAGTCAACCCATCGCATGAGGTGGCCAAAGTATTGGAGTTTCAGCTTTAGCATCAGTCCTTCCAATGAATACCCAGGATTGATCTCCTCCAGAATGGACTGGTTGGATCTCCTTGCAGTCTCAGGGACTGTCAAGAGTCTTCTCCAGCACTACAGTTCAAAAGCATCAATTCTGGCCTCATATAAATTGGATAAAAGCAAATTCCCTCAGTTTTATTTACCTGGAAAAGAATAAGAATTAGTGAACTTAAAAAATGAAAAAAAAAGCCTTTTAAAAATTTTATATAGAGAGAGCTCTCTCTCTTCCACCACGTGAGTGTACAGCAAAAAGACGGTCGGTCATCAGTGAAGCAGATGCTCACCAGACCCCAGACCTACCGGCAGCATGATCCTGGACTTGCCAGCCTTCAGATTAGTGGGAAATAAACTTACGGTGCTTATAAACCACTCAGTTTGTGATATTTTCTTATAGTAGCCCAAACAGACTAGCACAGTAAGAAAATAGAATGAACCCGTCATAATATAAACACACAGAGAACCACACTCAGACACCACAGTTACATACTGAAAGCCAAAGAAAAGTGACCATCCTTCAAGCAGCAAGGGAAAAACGTGACCCAGCATAGTTATGGCAGCAGCAACACAATTAGTGGTTGAATTCTCATCAGAAACAGTAGTGGCTAGAAGACACTGGAATGGCACATTTAAAGTGCTAAAATTAAAAAAAAAAAAAAGAACTATCGCCTAAGAATTTACTATCCAATAAAAATATGTTTAAAAAGTGAAGGTGAAATAAACACTTTTTTCACATAAGTAAAACAGAGAATTTGTCTCTATCTGACTGAAATAATATGACACCAGATGTTAACCAGCAGACAAAAGGAAATGAAAAGCACTGGGAATGGCAAGCATGTAAGTAAATTTAAAAATATATAATAATATATTATCTTTTCTTCTCTTAACTTAAAAAAACACATATGATTGCCCAAGCAGAAATTATAGCATCATGCTGTGGGTTTGCAGCACGCATAAATATATGTGCCAATAATAGCACAGAGAAGGGGAGAGTGGGAAACGGAGCTGTACGTGTGTGAAGTTTCCTTTTCCTTTCACCAAAAACTACATTAATTTAAAGTAGATTATGATCCACTGAAGGGGCATATCGTAATCACGGATGCTGGGAAGGATTGAAGGTGAAAGGAGACGAGGATGACAGAGACTCAGATGGTTAGATAGCATCACTGATTCAATGGACGCGAACTTGAGAAACTCTGAGAGGTGGAGGAGGACAGAGGAGCTGGGCTTGCTGCAGTTCATGGAGTCACTAAGAGCTGGATGCGACTTAGCAACAGCAGTAACGCTGTAATCACCAGAGCAAACACTAAGGAAAGAGATCAAAGAAAGGTAAAAAGTAAGGAGGAGACGTGATCTCGGGAGGCTAGCACACTAGGGAGTTCCAGTGTTTGTCCTTCACACAGACACACACACACACAGACACACACACAGACACAGACACACACACACAGACACAGACACACACACAGACACAGACACACACACAGACACAGACACACACACACAGACACACACAGACACACAGACACAGACACACACACAGACACACAAACACACACAGACACACACAGACACACACACACAGACACACAGACACACATGACACACAGACACACACACAGACAAGACACACACAGACACACACACAGACACACACACAGACACACACACACAGAGACACACACACACACAGACACAGACACACACACACAGACACAGACACAGACACACACACACACACACACACACACACACTGATGAAGAACTCCAAGCAGATCAAATAGCATAGCACTGAAAGAGCTCTGAATGAAAGAACTTGCAGCAACTCAGTGGAGCACAAAACCCAAGGATGACTGCATGGAAAAGCATTGGAAGCATCTTCCTGGGATCACCCCATCTCCCAGTCCGGCACAGTTCAGTGCCAAGACGGATGCCCTCAGCAGGACCTTCCCACTTCAGGGGAAAGAGGTCAGAAGACCACAGCGGCCCTTGTCACCACAGAGACACCCGAAGCTTTCACCACTTAGGACTGCTGCAGTGTTTGCTGACACCGACCTGACACCAGCAAACCAAGCTGCTTGGAATCCACACTGCTGTGCCTCCTGGAGAAGAAGCCACTACTTTGTCCCCCACTCCTTTAAAAGGAGCCATCACTGTGCTCCCTGCCTTGAGAGGAGTTGCCACTGCATCCCTCAGGGCCAGAGCTTCCATGCCCCCACTCCATTTCCTGCCCCCACCAAACAGTTGCACACATGCCCCAGACCCTAGCTCAGAAACCACTGTTTTACACTTGCCATTGGCACCACCATCACCACAGCAAGTGTACCTGTGCCCTGAACCTCAGAGCCTCGGTCACCCCACGTGTGCCTGCATCTTAGACACCGGTATCATTGTTGTCACTTTGCCAACAAAGGTCCGTCTAGTCAGAGCTATGGTTTTTCCAGTGGTCATGTATGGCTGTGAGAGGTGAACCTAAAGAAGGCTGAGCACCAAAGAATTGATGCTTTTGAACTGTGGTGTTGGAGAAGACACTTGAGAGTCCCTTGGGCAGCAAGGAGATCCAACCAGTCCATCCTAAAGGAAATCAGTCCTGAATATTCATTGGAAGGACTGATGCTGAAGCTTCAATACATTGGCCACCTGATGTAAAGAACCAGTTCATTAGAAAAGACCCTGACGTTGGGGAAGATTGAGGGTAGGAGAAGAAGGGGATGACAGAGGGCGAGATGTTTGGATGGCATCATTGACTCAATGGACATAAGTTTGAGCAAGCTCCGAGAGGTGGTGAAGGACAGGGAAGCCTGGAGGGCTGCAGTCCAAGGGGTCACAAAGAGTCAGACACGACTGAGCAACTGCACAGCAATCTCTGTCACACCCTGGATCTGGGGGCTACAGATTGGTGTGCCGGGCCTGGCCCTATGAGCGCTCCACACACAACTACACCTCACACTCTGGAGTCACCTCAGTGGTGCACATGCCTTCAGGCCAAACCCAGCACCCAGAAGGATCTGACCACAGCATCTTCCTGAGGGGAATGAAGAGAACAGGAGCACCCCAGCAGCCTTCTCCAACAAAGACCCCAACAACCCTCACCACCTCCATACACATCCACTGAGTATTCATCATGATAGATAAAATAATGCTTTCCCACTGCATCACAAAATTTCGGAGCAACAAAAGAGAATATGTATGCACAAGCTTCCAGAGAAACCGGGGACAGAGGATCGATGAAAAAATAGCTTGGGACTCCTCAAAGTAACCTTGGAAGCCAGAAAATAATAGAACAATATCTTCGAAAGTCTAAGGAAAAGTTATTTCCAACTTGGAACTCTGTCGTAAGCCAGGGGAAAGAGTAGCATAAAGACATTTTGGGGTATACCAGCTCTTGAAACATTGGTTCCACATTCCCTTTCTCAGAAAGGGACTCCATGATTCACATCGCAAAAATGAAAAAAGAAATTAAGGAAGAAAAAGACCTGGAATCTGAGAAAGAAAACAGCCAAGATGAGAGAGATTCTCAAGAAAATAATGAAAACTGTGAAACAGGCCTAGGAAACAACCCGCACATTTTGAAGTAGGTTGGAGGGCTCTGGGGGGTTCCCTCAAGAAGGTGGTGTTATTGCATTGCCCGGTGTGTTCGAAGGTATTCACAGGAGACTTACACACTAGGGGCAGCTAGTTTAAAGGCTAGAATTAATGCTAAACATATAGATAATTAAGCAAATGAAAAATCGAGTTATTTCTATTCAGGGAAGACTTAAAATTGTGTTTGGGAAAAAAGCATAGTATATTATATGGCTCAGTTGTGAGTAGAATTTATATAATCATACTACAGACCCTGAATACTTATAGAAATTGCATAACTCTACTGGAGATACGGTGAGATAAGAAGGGTGTGTTGGAGAAACCGGAAAGAGCTAAATTGGCTTCATAATAAGAAACAAAAAGATCATGTCTAAAACTGAAAAAATCAAGAAGCAGTGGTCAAAACTTGCTGTTTGTTGACATGGAGGTAAACGTCACAAGTATCCATTAAAAATTCTCCACTGTGGCCTGTGGAGAGCAGACAAGAGGAGGCAGTTGGCAGACGCAAAGCAGCCCTTCGTTCACGGCGAGCCTCTCTGAGTCTTCAAACTGCATGCATACATGACCCAGATAGACGCTAAAAACTAGATTTAAAAAAATAGTATTGGGGGGGTGAGCCAGGTGATCCAGGTTATCGGTGGGTAAGGGAGCTTCTGTATTTACAAAGTGGAATGTTGCCCAGAAGCAATGGGAGATTCTGGGAGTATGGCCCTGAAAAAATTCTTGAGGCAGCAAGGAAACGTGATTTTTAGCAGCCATCCAGAAGTTCACCAGATTGGCAGTCTTATCCCTAATCTTTGGGAACTCCAATAGGAAAAGCATTTACTTTTCAGAAATAACTCCATTCAAAACTGAACAGGGTCAGGACCTATCATTGAAGTTTTGAAAGTCATAACTACTGGGTCTTAGAGGAGACGTTTACAGACAAAGGGCTGGAAAGCACAGCACTGGCTTCCGAAGCTCTTTGTGAACCACAGTCTACACTACAACCAGGACACACATGTAAATAACTAAGTCCGAAGTTTCACCCCCAATTCCCTTTCTTACCTGTTAGCTGTTCTACTGTGCTCTTTTCCTATCCCTGCCCCTTTCCTCTACGCACTTTACTCTTTTCTGTTCTATTTCTTTTTTCCTTTCTGCTAGGTTTATTTTTTAGAAAAAGATTCCCAAGAGTAACGTATCCAGGCTGGAGACCATGATTGTTTTTATACTTCTTGACGGTAGCTGGACGGATTTATTTTCTTTTATCTTTAATGTCTTTTATTATAAAGCACACTGTTTAACCACATTTGACATGGTTCAGCGGCCGGGTGCAGGTTTACAAAGCATGTTTACAAGTGTAACTGTGCTCTGGTTCCCAACAGACAGCCCAGCGCGAGTGAACTCCTCATCCACTTCTTACAGGTGAGGATGGTGCCACGCGGGTCATGCCGCTGAGCAGGGCAGCCCCAGGACCCAGGCCCCTGCCTTGCGCTGACTGACTCTGTGACTCTGGTCAAAGGCTCCATGACCCTGAGCGTCACTGCAAATGCCAGAGAATGGACTCAGGGATTTCTGCAATCCTCCTAACGTCTGTGTAATTCTGTGGATGGAGTTAGGTTTTGGCTGAATTATATTCCTTGAACATTCACATGTAGAAGCCTTGATAGCCAGGGCCTCAGAGTGTGTCTGGATTTGTATAGGGCCTTTACAGAGTCGATCAAGTCGGAGTAAGGCCTTTAGGGTGGGTCCCAATCGAATCTGACAAGCGTCGTCATAATAGGTGGAAATGTGGACACACAAAAGCGATACGGGACGTGTACTTGCATAGGGGAAAGACCGCGAGGACCTAAGGAGAAGGTGGCTGTCTCCAGGCCAGGGAGAGAGGCCTCTGTAGGAAGCAAGCATCTTAATCTTGGGCTTCCCGCCTCCAAAATGAAGAGAAAATGTATGTCTATTGTTGAAACCATCACTCTGTTGTGCTTTGCTTTGGCAGCTGAGCAGAACCATGCAGAGTCCTGTGACATTCAACAGTGGATGGCCACAGGCTAAGTGTTACTGAGTTTAAGCTGACCACCTCCCTGTGAGTCAGTAGACCGAGCAGTGTGGGGCAATCTGTGGAAGATTATGGAAGCTGTTTTTAGTTTTGCTTTGGTTTTTGTTTCTTTGATTTTTTTCCCATCTGCTTCCCCAGATTTCCCTTCCCTCTTCAGGTAAGAGGCATGCTGCCTGCTCACAGGGAAGCGCCTGACAAGTCATGATACCCACCTCTCCAACAATCAAGACTGGCCCATGGAGAAGTCTGGGACGCTGGCATAACCAACAAGAAACCTCCCTGGGACTGCTGTGCGATGATGGTAATGACAGCTGGCTCTGCCCAGCCCAACAGCATTATTGATGGAGTTACTGGGGGCTGGCTTTCAGCAATTCAGAACCCTCTGAGGGCTTAGGTCTCAGCGTGACGAGTTTTCTAGGGTAGGGGGCAGGGGACAACCCCTTTTCCTGAGGAAATGTAGAAGACAAGAGAGGATCCTGGCTGCTGGACTGAAGGATTGCCGGACCTCAATCTAAACACCCAACAAGTCCATCAATAATGCCGTTGAGTTGAGGCAATGTTCCTTTGCCCCTCAGCCATAACAAGAGAGGAGGAGAATGCCCTACCAGAAAGTAAGTCACCCGGTGTCACTGACATACTGTCACTGTTTGCAGTTGCATTCCTACTGGTCAGCTAAGCGGCAACCAGGCTATGGGTACAGGAGGTAACAGGTACGGATTTTATGCTGAGAAGTGGGAACAACCCCAGGGCGGAGGAAGTTTGGGACCAGTCCTGGGGCACTTATGGCACGTTTCCTGTCTCTGTTTTCCAGGGTTCAGAGAAGGAAAGACATGTGCTGCCAGCTGGCGAGCAGGAACGTCAGGACTGGATCCCAGTGCTCCTGACCCGTGGTCCTGTCCTCTCTCTTCCCCAGCATGCAGCGTCTTAGCAAGCTCCTCCCAGACCTCCTTCTCACAAGCCCACTAATGACCTGTTTGAGCTGAGAGCAGATGGTCTGGGAGCATCGACTTTCTCCACAAGAAGAGGTCAGCAACATCTGCAGCTTGGCACCTCTGTGTAGCCCCCAGACCCAGACTCCCGAGGGCCCCCTGGCCTGCCAGAGTCACCCCTGGTGGGACACAGCTGAGTCAGCGGAAGCTCTTTGGGGCTGAGAGTTGAGACCCTGGGTCCTAATCTTCCGCCTTTCCTCCTCTTCTGTTAAGGAAAGGCGCAAGCTTTGCTACCATCCCTCTCCTTCTCCCTCTCCTTCTCCTCTCCACCTTACACCCATCCCATTTCCTCCTCTTCCTTCATCCAAACCTGGACTCACTTCTTTCCACTTTTCTGGGTGTCCCTGCCTTAATTTTTCTTCCACCTTCAATACAGACTTCTTCCCTGATTTTTTCCCTTAATCTCAGATGTGTCCTATTCTTCTCTATCCTAAAAATACTTCCCCTCAACAGCACCTGCCCCTAAGGTATCAGCCCACCTCACCAGCCAGGTCCAACCTGGGCCCTCAGCAGCCAGCCCTCTACCTCCTCACCCTGCTGGGGCTGACTTTGCAACGATCACTTAGCACTATTTTCAGAGGTCCCGACCACTCACAGGGCAGTAGCAGAAGCCGAGACCAAGCTGAGTGACTCAGTAGAACCCGGAGCAGTAGCCTGAAGGCCCAGAGGAGGAGGGCAAAGGCTCAAGCTGCCTTTTGAGCCTCAGGTCTCTTCTCAGGCTCCCGAGAGGGGGTCGCCACTGCTCTGCCCTCAGTTTCCCCCACTTAGCCCATTTCTTTCCCACAGACTCAGGTCCTGCCTCAGCCTTCCAGCCTAAAACCGTCTCCCAAACAGGACACACAGGAGCTCTCAGCCCACAAGAGGGCTACAGCCAGATGGGCTTAAGTTCTCACCCCCCTGTTCCAGCATCAGGAGCGACCACCCCTCAAGAGGAATGAACGCCAGGCCTGATCTAGGGTGGCCTCTGCCTAAAAAGGCTTGAAGGAGGATATCGGTTCCCAGCCAGAGATTGAGGTCAGGTCCCAGCAGCGAGAGCACCGGATCCTAGCCACCAGACCAGTAGTCAGTGACAAGGCCCTGGCTTCTTGACTTTGCAGGAAAGAACTCCCACAGAGACAGAAAGGAGTGAAACAAGTAAAGTGTTTATTAGGGGTGAAAAGAGTACGGTATGTGCTGATATGGGCTCCCCAGGTGGTGCTAGTAGTAAAGAACCTGCCTGCCAACGCAGGAGATGGAAGAACCGCAGCTTCGATTTCTGGTCGGGAAGATCCCCTGGAGGAGCGCATGGCAACCCACTCCAGTATTCTTGCCTGCAGACTCCCATGGACAGAGGACATGATTGAAGAGACTTGGCACGCAGGCACGTGTGGACAGACACACAGGCAGGCCCAGAGAGAGAGTTGCTGAGTTGCATCCTTGTGGAAGATTGAATTACTTTGATTGGGCATTTCTTCAGGTTTCCTTCGGCCAGTCACTTTGATTTGCCTGGTCCTGAGGTCATATTTGGTGTATCTCAGGAACCTCCTACTGTGCATGCTCATCTCTCAGCCAAGATGGATTCTGTCAAAGAGGCTTATGGGTAGCTGACATCACTTACTGTGAGGTGACGTCTCCTCCCTTTTTGACCTCCAAGGAGCCTTTCTGCGCATGTGTAGTTGAGGAGGTCTCCTTGACTTTGAGAGTGAGGAATATGTGATCTTTTCTCTCTTATCTGGGCAGGGCTCAGCCTCCTCCATCATCCTGCTTTTATGGAGTTTCAACATGGGGCCCATCTGTCTCCTGCCTCAGGCCCAGGAGTATACCAGGGCCCTCCTTGTCTGTCCCCCTCCCCCCATCGGCTCACACACATTCCAGATACCCAGATACAAACACCTCTGCTGCCTGGGCCTAGAGGGAAGGAGGGGTATGTTGTGGAACTTTCCCAAGTCATAACTATTGCATGGAAAACATTTGAATGTCCGGTGCTCCCACACTCAGGGCTGGAGGGGGATGACAAGCAGCCAGGTTCCCATGCAAGCTGCAGGGCACTGACGGAAGTGCCCACTCTCACCTCCACCTCTCTACCTGCAGAAAAGGCAGAACAAAGCTGAGCCTCTGCTAATTTCCTAAGAAAGGAGGTAGTGTAATCTACTTCCTTTCTTCAGCTTCTGAGAAAAGAGGCCAGTTAATAACAGGGAGGCGGGAATGAATTGAGAGATTGGGGTTGACATATATACACTCTTAATACCATGTATAAAATATGTAACTAATAAGAATCTATCATATAGCTCAGGGAATTCTACTCAGTGCTCTGTGATGACCTAAATGGGCAGGAAATCCAAAAAAGAGGGGATATATGTATATGTTTAGCTGATTCACTTTGCTGTACAGCAGAACATTGCAAAACAACCGTGTGCACGCTAAGTCGCTTCAGTCGTATCTGACTCTTTGCGACCCTATGGACTGTATTCAAATAAAAATTAATTAAAAAAATAACAGTGGAAAGAGATCCCCTGTCATGTTTCTGTAAGTCAACGTCAGGCAGGCCAGTGGTGGCCAGACCATGTTGGAGATGAACTAAGGGAGCCGTATCAACTCACGCCTAGGACAGATGACCCAGGTCTCAAATTACCCACCCTATCACCTGCGGCCCTGGACACACCGGCACCCCTGGCTTAGTTCGCTTCCTTCCATGCCTTCTTTGGCAGAGGAGACTAGGCACAAGGGTTTATAAGAACATGTGGTCACTCACTGGTTTGTTCACTTACGCACGCATCACTGATTGTGCACGCTGTGTGTCCCAGTCCAGAACTGGCACCAGGTACATTTCCAGTATAAGATAAAACGCCATCCCTGACCTCACAGGCTTGGACTCTACTAGGATTAAGCGAGACAGATAAGGACAGGTGACCTCAGGGTGAAGTATCAGAGCAACATTTTGTCTTGGGTGATAGGAAGCATAGATGAGGGGCAGCGATCTGAGTTGGAGGGGTGATCACTGGGGAAAGGGGGATACAATCAATACACGTAAGATTAGAGAACCGATGTGTTCTAGGACCTGCAACAGGTACATCTGACCAGATTTATTAAACATTTTCTCTGCTTCCTTTCAACGCTTAAGTAGATGCTGCTGCTGCTAAGTCGCTCCAGTTGTGTCCGACTCTGTGCGACCCCATAGACGGCAGCCCACCAGCTCCCCCGTCCCTGGGATTCTCCAGGCAAGATCACTGGAGTGGGTTGCCATTTCCTTCTCCAACGTATGAAAGTGAAAAGCGAAAGTGAAGTCGCTCAGTGGTATCCGACTCTTCGCGACCCTATGGACTGCAGCCCACCAGGCTCCTCCGTCCATGGGATTTTCCAGGCAAGAGTACTGGAGTGGGGTGCCACTGCCTTCTCCGTACGTGGATGATACAAGTGTGATTATCTAGGCCCAGAGCCTAGTGTTTTTGCAGGTTTAGTTCAGTTCAGTTCAGTCGCTCAGTCGTGTCCGACTCTTTGCGACCCCATGAATCACAGAACGCCAGGCCTCCCTGTCCATCACCAACTCCTGGAGTTCACTCAAACTCATGTCCATTGAGTCGGTGATGCCATCCAGCCATCTCATTCTCTGTCATCCCCGTCTCCTCCCATCCCCTAATCCCTCCCAGCATCAGTCTTTTCCAGTGAGTCAACTTGAGCATGAGGTGGCCAAAGTATTGGAGTTTCAGCTTTAGCATCAGTCCTTTCAATGAACACCCAGGATTGATCTCCTTTAGAATGGACTGGTTGGATCTCCTTGCAGTCTAAGGGACTCTCAAGAGTCTTCTCCAACACCACAGTTCAAAGGCATCAATTCTTCAGCAATCAGCTTTCTTCACAGTCTAACTCTCACATCCATACATGACCATGGGAAAAACCATAGCCTTGATGAGACGGACCTTAGTTGGCAAAGTAATGTCTCTGCTTTTTAATATACTGTCTAGGTTGGTCATAACTTTCCTTCCAAGGAGTAAGCGTCTTTTAACTTCATGGCTGCAATCAGCATCCGCAGGGATTCTGGAGCCCCCCAAAATAAAGTCTGACACTGTTTCCACTGTTTCCCCATCTATTTCCCATGAAGTGATGGAACCAGATGCCATGATCTTTGTTTTCTGAATGTTGAGCTTCAAGCCAACTTTTTCACTCTCCTCTTTCACTTTCATCAAGAGGCTTTTGAGTTCCTCTTCACTTTCTGCCATAAGGGTGGTGTCATCTGCATATCTGAGGTTATTGATATTCCTCCCAGCAATCTTGATTCCAGCTTGTGCTTCTTCCAGCCCAGCATTCCTTATGATGTACTCTGCATAGAAGTTAAATAAGCAGGGTGACAATATACAACCTTGACATATTCCTTTTCCTATTTGGAACCAGTCTGTTGTTCCATGTCCAGTTCTAACTGTTGCTTCCTGACCTGCATACAGGTTTCTCAAGAGGCAGGTCAGGTGGTCTGGTATTCCCATCTCTTTCAGAATGTTCCAGTCTATTGTGATCCACACAGTCAAAGGCTTTGGCATAGTCAATGAAGCAGAAATAGATGTTTTTCTGGAACTCTCTTGCTTTCTCCATGATCCAGCAGATGTTGGCAATTTGATCTCTGGTGCCTCTGCCTTTTCTAAAACCTGCTTGAACATCTGCAGGTACTAGATGTATTTCAATGGGGATGTTTGTATGTGAGTGGAAAGCCGATGGTTCTTCTGAAGGCAAGAAGTCTTTTGCAAAGACATGATGCAGAGAAGACTAAGATGTTTTAAAAGTTTGGGTCATTAACTTTGTAAAATTAATTAATTTCTAAAATTTTATTGAAGCATTGTTGCTTTACAATGTTGTGTTAGTTTCTGCTGTACATATCAAGTAATCAGTCACTCAGCTGTACCTGACTCTCTGTGACCCCATGGACTGTAGCCAGCCAAACTCCTTTGTCCATGGGATTTTTCCAGGCAAGAAAAATGGAGTGGGTTTCCATTTCTTCCTCCAGGGGATCTTCATGACCCAGGGACCAAACCCACATCTCCTGCATCTCCTGAATTGCAGGTGGATTCTTCACCACTGAGCCATCAGAGAAGACAGACATACACATATATTCCCCTTTTTGGACTTCCTTCCCATGTGGGTCATCTCAGAGCATTGAGGAGAGTTCCCTGTGCAGCACAGTAGGTCCTCATTAGTCATCCAAGAGGAACTCAAAGGCCTCTTGATGAAAGTGAAAGAGGAGAGTGAAAAGTTTGGCTTGAAGCTCAACATTCAGAAAACGAAGATCATGGCATCTGGTCCCATCACTTCATGGGAAATAGATGGGGAAGCAGTGGAAACAGTGTCAGACTTCATTTTTGGGGGCTCCAAAATCACTGCAGATGCTGATTGCAGCCATGAAATTAAAAGACGCTTACTCCTTGGAAGGAAAGTTATGACCAGCCTAGATAGCATATTAAAAAGCAGAGACATTACTTTGCCAACCAAGGTCCGTCTAGTCAAGGCTATGGTTTTTCCCGTGATCATGTATGGATGTGAGAGTTGGACTGTGAAGAAAGCTGAGGGCCGAAAAATTGATGCCTTTGAACTGTGGTGCTGGAGAAGACTCTTGAGAGTCCCTTGAACTGCAAGGAGATCCAACCAGTCCATCCTAAAGGAGATCAATCCTGGGTGTTCATTGGAAGGACTGATGCTAAAGCAGAAACTCCAGTACTTTGGCCACCTCATGCGACGAGTTGACTCACTGGAAAAGAATCTGATGCTAGGAGGGATTGGGGGTGGGAGGAGACGGGGACGACAGAGAATGAGATGGCTGGATGGCATCACCAACTCGATGGACATGAGTTTGAGTGAACTCCGGGAGTTGGTGATGGACCGGGAGGCCTGGCGTGCTGTGGTTCATGGGGTCGCGGAGAGTCAGACAGGAGTGAGCGACTGAACTGAACTGAATGTGTATGTCAATCCCCATCTCCCAGTTCACCCCACGCCTCCTCTTCGCCTTGGTGCCCATACATTTCCCTATTTATCTATGTTATCTATGGATCGTTAGCTGTTTTTTGAACTTGGCCTCTGCCTGACTTCTTTTGGGCTCCATCTGATCTCTCTTAGACTCTGAGTCCCATGGGCCTGCACGGCTTGCATACCTGGACTTCAGGGTAAGAAAGGCTACTTTTGTGGACATGGGTGGAAGGCGGGGGCAGTGGGAGGATTTTAGAGTTCCTCTGAGGTGCTCTTCTCTCCCAACTGCCAGTAGGTTACTTTTCTCCCTTGTGAAACTTCAAACATAATCCATGCTTTTCAGCGTATGAGCCCTAGCTTGCAAGGATGCAGAAATGCCCACGGGGGAAAGTGGCTTGGAAAACTGAGGTCAGGTAGAAAGAGAACAGAGTGGGTCCTCCAGAGAGACGGCGCGGCAGGAGAGGGTGGGGCGGGAGATGGCATGGTGAGAGATGGGATGGTATGGTGAGAGATGGTATGGCGAGAGATGGGATGGGATGGCGAGAGATGGGATGGCGAGAGACGGTATGGGATGGCGAGAGATGGGATGGTGAGAGATGGGATGGGATGGTGAGAGATGGGATGGTATGGTGAGAGATGGTATGGTATGGCGAGAGATGGTATGGTGAGAGATGGTATGGTATGGTGAGTCTGCCTGAGGTTGGGGTGCCCCACTGCAGGGGGTGGGGTGTAGGATCCCAGCCCCAGGCTGACTGACCCTTCCTGGGACAGCTAGACCACCTGGCCTGCATGGACCGAGGGCTGCCTTCCTGGGGGGCCGGGGGCAGAGTCAGACTGTTAGCTCACCCTGGCAGAGTCCTGGTCACTCACACAGCCCCTGACTCCGAGACGCCAGGCCACTGAGGAAGAATGTATCCCACTATCTCAGTCCATTCACACTCTTCTAAGAAAACACCACAGGTTGGGTGGTTTATAAACAATAGAACTTTTATTTCTCACAGTTCTGGAGGCTGGAAGTCCCAGATCAAAGCAGATTTGGTGTTTGGTGAGGGCCCGCTTCCTGGTTCGTAGCCAGTGTCTTCTTGCTGTGTCCTCACGGGGCAGAAGGAGTGAGGGAAGCTCTGCAGTGTCTCTTTATAAGGGAACTATTCCCATTCATGAGGGCTCCACCCTCATGACCTCATCACCTCCCCCAGGCCCCATCTCCTAATGCCGTCACAGTGGGAATTAGGATTTCAACATACAAGTCTCAAGCCACAGCACTATTCCGAATATTTTCTTTCTCTCTTCCACCTTTCTTCTGCTTCTCCTCCTCCCCTCCATCCCCTCCTCCTCCTCATTTCTCCTCTCCCTCCTCCTCCCTCCCCACCCTCAGTTTCTTCCTCCTCCTTCTCATAAGCCTATAGCATCATTGCAACCAACCATTTTCAAGGAGGGCTGACTCTGTTCGCCAAACATTTTGATCTGATGAAGAAACACTAATCTAAAGGTGACTCACTTTCTGCAGGGCGTCCTGCAGAAGTGATTGCTCTGTGTGCTTACTACCTGTCACCCTTCTTGTGGTCTCCCTCATCCCTGAGAGCATCAGTAAGCCCATCTCCGGGTGCCTGCATCTATTTTCCTTTCCCTGTCTGCTTCTAGTTCTCTGTGGACCAGAAACAGTCCTAAGCATGAGACGGTAGTCAGGGCAGTCGCAGCCACCCACGCTGCATCCTGGCTGCATCCCTGCCAGGAAGTGCCCTGAGTCTGTGCCTGAGGATTGCGGCTGAACCACGGGGTGTGTGATCTGCCCTGTGCCCCATCCTGTGTTCCTAGTGTCAGGTTCCTTACAGGACTACCTCATGTTCAAGGAAGGCGAATAAGGCAGCTAAGACATTCGGGAACCTCGTCAGCTTGATTGTTTAATATTTGCTTGTGCTGTGGGTTAGACTAGAATGAGCAGACTAGACTAGCCTAGACCAGGCATGACCCTTCTCAGATGGGGCACAATCGAAGATTAGCTGGTGCACAGACATGGTGAAAAAAACATTCTTCATTGGGTGCCTACTCTGTGCCAAACGTCACATCAGGCATTTTACAGGCAAGTATTCACATTCATTCAAATCCTTGCCATGACAAGGTATTGTGATAGCATGGTGATAGGTATTGTGACCCCTGATGTGTAGAAGGGCAAATGGAAGCTCAAAAGGGTAGTTATTTGCCCAAAGCAGCCCAATAACAAGTGGCAAAGCCAGAACCAGATCCAAGGTCCCCAAAACCAGAACTGGGCATTCGGTACCCTTCATCCCCAACTTGCTGGTCAGGATGGGGTGGCAGGGAAAGCATGCATCCCATTTGCTCCAACTTCCATGGGGACAATCAGTTTGTGTTGATTTTGGTTGAGCAGTTTAGTATACGGAAGTTAGAGAGGTCTGTCTTGAGGTATATAATTCTTGGAAAGGGGACGAATATGAAGACCCAGAGAACTTCTTCCCCCAGAAACCCTTCCCAGTAATGGGTAATAAGTACAGCATTATCTTTTTTGACTTGGCCTTGTTTCTGCCTCTAAAGACCATGTTTATGATCTCGGTTTTCTTAGTGATAGAAAGATCACAGGACTTCCTTGACAGTCCAATGGTTAAGACTCCATGCATCCAATGTAGGAGTAAACACAGGTTTGATCCCTGGTTGGGGAAGTAAGATCCCACATGCTGCATGGCATGGTCAAAAAAAAATTAAATAAACAAAATAAAATAGATAAGCAACAGGGATTTATTGTATAGCATGGGGAACTATATTTAAAAAGAATTCCAGGAATTTGACAAAAGTCTAATTAGTTACAGAGACAGGACTGGAGCCTGGATCTCCTGGTTCCTACCCAGGGCTCTCTCCAGAGTTCAAAGGCAGTGAGATGATATTCTAGATGAAGGATCTAGAAGGTTCTTTCCTGGCAGCAGGCTGCTTCATGCCCGTCATTAAATGTTATCATTTCTGCTTTCCTTCCAGAGCTGGGAGTGCCCAGGGAGACCTCATTGCAGCTGAGGATGTGCTGGTTATCGTTGTTCAGTTGCTCAGTAGTATCCAATTCTTTGAGACCCCATGGACTGCAGCACACCAGGCTTCCCTGTCCTTCACCATCTCCCGGAATTTGCTCAAACTCATGTCCATTGAGTTGGTGATGCCATCCAACCATCTCATCCTCTGCTGCCCCCTTCTCCTCCTGACCTGGAAATACACTGCAGCATCTTTCAGATGGTGATTCTTACAAGTGTTCATCAGATCAAAGTGCAAACTCTGCAGGAGATGCCATGGTGGAGAGGAGAGTGACCGGCTGACGAGAGTTCACAGATATGTGTGGTGTCCTGGACTTCTTAAACAAACCATCAGGCCCACCCTCACTGTTTGAGAGGTCTAAAGCTAAGGCATAAATGGAGGCCCACATGCCATGTGTCCAAATATTTGAGAGTTGTAAACCAAGCTAACAAATCATTAGATAATGTTTGTTCTTTCCTCTTTCCTGGACAAACATATCTTTATAACAACCTCAAAGGCAGGTTTCAATTGCAAATCTTTGCACACCTAGATCACCGGGGCAGAGAGGTGAGGTTTCAGCCCCACCCGTGGCCTTCCTTCTTTCATTTTTGACCTGAGGGCCATTGTGCTTAAGTAGGAAAAGCCCAACCCTGAGAGTCCACTCCAAGTCCAGGGAAGAGGCCTACATAAGCCCGAATGCAGGCCATCTGGGGAGGAAATTCCCGGGTCCTGGATACCTAGAGCACAGGAGAGGGGAGGAGTGGAGTTGGAGTGGTGATTCCTCTGGCCTCATGGCCCTCTTCCCTGGAGGAGAACCAGATGAGGGCTATCTAAAGCATGGAGCCAAGGCAGGCCCTCTTGCCCATGTATAGGATAGTATTATTAAAATTATTTCCATTTTACAGATGAAGTAGCTGCAGTCAGAAAACTTGAGTGACTCTACACAGGCACACACCAGCCACAGAAGAGCCAGGACTTGCACCTGAGCCTGCCTGCCTCCAGATCCCTGCTGGGCCTCTCCCCCACGCTGCTCTCCCCATGGTCCAGCATCACCTGGGAATGCAACGAGCCTCTCCCTGCTGGGGGCCTGAACTCCCAACATGTCTCGCCCCTGGAAAGGTGCAAACAATCTGTTTATTGGTCTCTTTGCCTCCTGTCTTGTCCCCTCACCCAGCCAGGTTTTCTCAGACATAAAAGCTGTGACAAGACACAAAAGCAGCTTAACCCCCTGCCTTCAGGGTCATGTTCAAAGACCTTACTTTGGCTCATCATGTGGAGAAGGCAATGGCACCCCACTCCAGTACTCTTGCCTGGAAAATCCCATGGACGGAGGAGCCTGGTAGGCTGCAGTGACTGAGTGACGACTGAGTGACTTCACTTTCACTTTGGCTCATTATGCAGTCTTGCACTCTTCCTCTCAGCGGTGGTCAAGCCCCCTCTGGCCTGCACACACTCTTGCAAATGCAGTTCCTTCTCTGGTCTTGTCAGGCCTCCCATCTCCTCTCCTAGCCGACTCCCTCATCCTCCTCATCTGGGCTTAGATGGCCTCTGTCACCGCCCCCCCCCACTCTAGTTCTAAGGTGCATGCTCTTTGTTAATCAATTCCTACATCAACAAGTGTCAGGCTCCACACCTGGTGGTACAGAGCAAGCCACCCATAAATGTTCATTGACCTGCTGGGCTCCCTACAGGATGCGAAGCTGGTCCTCATCTGCTTTCTGTGCTTCGGCCTGAGTCAATCCCTTTTGAGAGATAAGGGCACAAGAGAGCCATTACCGTTGCCAGCACCAACGCCTCTGAATGACAGGCACTTCCTGAACCAGCCCAGTGTCCCGTGGTCCAAACAGCCACTGGAGGGGAAGAGCCCCGAGGGAACCATGCTGCTCTGAGCTCCAGCCCAGCCTCACAGCTCCTCATATAAAAGGCATTCAGAGCAGGAGACATCAGGTTCATACCCCAAGCTCAGAGCCCTCTTCTCCTTGTAGCAGTGTTTTTCAACACTGAAAATTACAAAAACAATCACTGTAGAAATTTAATGATTCTTGCCTGGAGAATCCCATGGACGGAGAAGCCTGGTAGGTTACAGTCCATGGGGTCGCATAGAGTCGGACACGACTGAGCGACGGAACGGAACGGTAGGAGAAATTTAAAATTCTCTGTTATTCTACCACCCCAGAAAAAAAAATCACAGCTGATATTTGCATACCTCCTCCAGATCTTTTTTCTACCTGTATAAAATGATTAAATATTAGAATTAAAGGCTTCATACTGTCTTATTTACTTCGACATTTGATGTTCCAGTCTTATTTGCTTAGTGTGAGATTATTAGCATTTTCCTGTGTCATCAGGTTTTTTTTGAGAATTTTATTTGGATGGCTACATGTGATCCTATGCTACAGTTCTGTAAGTCAGCTGAGCTGACATGAGCCAGGGCAGTGGCAGAGGGAATGAACAGAAGTGGAAAGACTGGATCCATACAAGGGCTTCCCTGATGGCTCAGATGGCAAAGAATCTGCCTGCAATATAGGAGACACAGGTTTGCTCTCTGGGTCACGAAGATCCCGTGGAAGAGGGAATGGCTACCCACTCCAGTGTTCTTGCCTGGAGAACTCCATGGACAGAGGAGCATGGCAGGCTACAGTCCATGGGGTCACCAAGAGTCAGACCCAACTGATCAACTTTCACTTTCACTTTTCATATTTAAGAGCTAGAGTCAAGAGGTTGGGTCAATGCCAGGGACTCTCCAGAAAGCCCCTGTTCAAGAACACTTGCGGGTTTAGCATTGTCAGCCTATTTGCATGAAGAGGTGCTCCCATCAGTGGGATGTCTCCTTTGACAAAATCCTCAGCGGATGTCCTAGTGAAAGAGGAAGAAAGGAAGTAGGACAGGGCTCAGATGGGGAATTGCAGTGAGGGTCACTGGCACCAGAGGGCAGCACAAAGGTCTCAAGCATCTTGGGAGCTGAGTCCCATAGAGAAGAAGGCCAGTCACCTTGGGTCAAGCCACTCTGCAGCCCCACTCCTCAGTGTGTCCATCTACCCTGGAAACAACGATGCTTGCCCTGCATCTCCAGTACTCTCTTGAGCATGGAGAGGAGATAACTTTGAAGGACCCCGCAAAGAAGACTCAAGAGTCTGGGAAAAGAACCTGGTGGTGTCCAGGCTGCCCCTGAGAGTAAGGCTAGCTTCCAGTAATCAGCCCTGGGACGGGAGATCCCAGGAAGAGGAGGAGCCCTGCCCCCGTCACTGGGACTGGAGTAGCCCGTCTGCAGTCAGGACTGACCCTAAAGGCCTGGGCGGGGCGGCCCTGGTTGCAGTCCTGTGTGTGCCTTAGGTGCCTGGAGCTCTGGGCTGCGGTTGAGCAGGGCCACCCGTGTCCAGTAGCTCCAGCGGCTGGCACAGCACCTGGTATTCTGTGCCTCGAGGCAAGCTGTGGTTAGGGGGCAAACACAAGCTCTAGGGCAGCGCCCTCTGCCCCCCGCCGAGGCCCCGGACTGAAAGAACGTCTGATTCTACTTAGCCTCAGTTTCGTCACCTGTAAGCTGACCCACCAAGGGGCTGTGATGGTGTGGCACGTGCTGGGCACTCAGTATACAGGCCTTGCTGCTGCTGGTTGGAATTCAAGCCGCTGGCGGGCGGAGTGTAGGCTCCCTGTTTGCCAACACCGCTGGAAAAGGGGTTCTCCTGCCCCTCCACGCAGGCAAACTGCTGGCAGTGGCAAAGCCACGTTGCCATGCTTGGAGGAAAACCGCCTTGGTTTCTTTTCTGTTTTTTTTTTTTTTTTTAAGTCTATTTGGGTTTGGTTTCGTCTAGGGTTTGGGCCATCGCGTGCGGTTTGCTTCTGCTCTCGGCTGCTCGGGTTGAGGTCCTGGCCGGGAACGAGCAGCCAGAAGGGCTTTAGGACCCGGCGCGCCGCGGGCCCCGAGCCCCGGGCGGAGCGGCTTGAATGAGAGGCTGGAGGGGATCTCGGCTGAAAGGACTCGCGGCCGAATAGCTCCGCTGTCGCCAAGCAACCGCCCTGACGCAACGCAAAAAAAAAAAAAAAAGTCCCTTTAAAAAAAAAAGAATAGTGCTGGGAATTCACCGTGGCAAGAGAGAAAGGGAGGCAGAAGCCGGCTCAGCCCCGAAGCCGGGGCCAGAGGCTGCGGAGGAGCCGGGAGCCGGCTTCGAAAGGAGAAGGCGGGGACCTGGTGGCAGCCCTGGAGGGGGCCTCGGAGCGCACGGGAAGGTGGGTTCGCGGCTGTGGGGGGATGATCCCGGGTCTGGGGGCCGGTCTAGAGGCCTGCGGCGCCGCCAGGGGAGGGGGCTCTCGGGGCACCGCAGGTCCCCAGAACTGGCAGTAGACGGGAGCAGCGGGGACTGCGGGAGCACCCACCTCAGGGCACCCTGGAGTGGACACCCCGCACCCGCCCGCAGGAGATGAGGTCCTGCCTCTCCCTCCTCTGGGGGCTCGCTGCCCTCAGCGGGAGTGGGGCGGGTGGGTGACCTCCATCTCATATCCCAGCTGGCCTCTTCCAGGGCTAAGATCTGGGTGGAGATTTGAGGTTTGAGATGTGAAAGGGAGGAGCCCCACTCAGTCTCTCCAGGTCTACTCCCTGAGCGCTGATCGCCTCCAAGCCCACCTGGTTCCCTCTGTGTACTTCAGGCTCAGTGATGTGGGTGTTCCTGTCCCAAGGATGCAATCAC